>NC_065513.1:10346976-10350280 GCF_006386435.1 Epinephelus moara
GTTCAGAAGTGGATCCTACCACAAAGGCAAGTGTTACTCTGTGTACACGGTGTGTGACGACTGGCGAGTGTTACTCTGTGTACACGGTGTGTGGCGACTGGCGAGTGTTACTCTGTGTACATGGAAGTGCCGCTGGCTTATTAGTTGTAATAACGCATTATCCGCTGGGAGGCGACAGAAGTTACGCACTATAGCTTTAAATAAATGTATAAGAAGAACAGACAAACATCTTCTCTTGTCGCCCTGCAGATGTTGCATATGTTTACCACGCAATCAAAACTGAGCAAGCTATTGCACAACATAGTTGTGGTAAGTAGCCAGGTAATTTCCCATGACTCCTCTATTGAATGCAACCACCTTTTTTCCACAGCTATATTGTGCCTCAGTGCTAACCCACACCCTGTATCTAAACTTCAGACACAGAGAGCTCAGCCCACAGTCTCGCTCCTGTTCCACCTTCAGAGATGTCACTCTCTGTGGAGCCTGTAATTCTCACAAAGGCTCCTCGTGACCCGACTCAGGAGGAACCTCAGCCCTCCACCTCCACTTCCCACTTCTGTATTGGGAGCCCCGTTACTTCTGGTTCTGTGGCAACCACAGCCTGTCCTGCCTCCGGTAGGTCTCTAACACATTGTCGAATAGCAGTGACCTTCAGCTTTCTCTCTGGAAATGAACAACACTTCACCTTTAATATACATTACACATATACCTTGCTATTGTTTCTTAATTTATAATATAGTTTATGTAGATGAATGCTTATTGATGATGATTATCTACAGCATGTTTGAGTTCCTGTGGTGGGATGAGTGCTCTGTTTATGTTCTGGTCTATTTCTTGACTGGGAGCTGTGACTTCCCAGAGCCTCAGCTGGTTGCCTGGTAACCTCATGGTGATGCCAATACCCCAGCTCCTACCCCATACCCATGATTTTTTATTTGTCTAAAATAGGGGTGGTTGATATGGCATTAAAATAATATCATGATATTGCAGAGTATTTACTAGAATACTATTGTAATACTAATATAATTGTGATAAAATAATTTCAGCTAGTGTGGTGAGATGTATCCAGTTAGCCCCTGCATTGTGTATTAGTGTGATAGATGGTGGATTCACAGGATGTTAGAGGAGCAGACAGAGAGGCAGAGCTGTGGCTCTGATCATGGTCACTGATAGAAACAGACCTGCTAATGTTTGTCAGCTGATCAGTACTGAACTTTAAACTAACCTAAACTCAGACTGTGTTGGGCAACATGTATCCAGCTTGTGATTATCACACTATCTTCAGCCAGTCTCTTCTCATCTGCTTTGTGCATTGACTTTTTTTTCCTAGCCAAATTCCCAACTGACAGTGATTAAATGAGCCAATCCCTTCACTTTTCCCAACCTTTAAAAACTTAGAAGGTTGTTTTATAATTTACGCCACACTGGGACATGCAGCTCTGATTAATTACCCGCTGAATGACGTATGATTGATTGAACTAAGATCAGTCACTCGCAACTCGTCTCCCGGTAATGTACTTGCTAGATTAAGAAGTAAATGTCCTCTGTTGTGAGTGTTGCTCTTTCGGTGAAGTCCTTGTTATCAAACACCTTCCATGCTATAGAAGTGGCTCCTTTTGTAGAACCAACTCCTCCACAGTCAAGCTGGTATATGACACACCCTTTTCAACTAAATCCTTCCATTATATAGATACAGTACATCAGTGCAAGCAGTTTTAAGATGTTAACATATTTATCCCTGGTCTGTTGTTCATCCATCCTATCAGGCCAAGTTAAAGATGCTGCCCCAGCACATGAAGAAGACGTGGACAACATGGAGCCAAAAAGCAAGAGGAGGAAAACTGATAATGGTAAGTTCTCTTACCTGTAGATTAACTTGGTTTTTCTTGATTCCTCACATTAGAATTTGGGTCCTATTTTCGAGGCGGCACAACAACCAGTGCAAGCAGCATTTCTGACCATTTGAGGTTTGCCTAACCTTGAAATTTGCTTGTCTGTGGTATTTTTGTGCAGAGAGTATAGTGCTCAGGTGGGAGGAGAGGTGCAAACAGTTGGAAAGCTACCACATTGCTGATTTTATCAACACTAGCAAACTAAATTCTTGTAGCAAATACACCAAAAAGGACAAAATAATGCTTTAAATGCAAATTAATTAGGTAAATTAACTCACCAGCCAGTAGATGCATTTAAAGCATCATAAAACAGCATGTACTGTGCTTAGAGTAGGAATGCCAGTATGCATTCTGCCTTTACCAATCTTACAGTGTCTTGTACTGTATCTTGTATCTTTTCCAGTAGCTTTACACTATATGAGAAGCTTCTCCTTCAGTTTATTAAATCCCTGCAGCATCTGAAGGGAGCAGGACTGTTCAATCTGCAGCCTCTGATTAAAGAAGTGCCACGCCAGAGCACAGTGCCATTACACACAGCCGTCCACTGTGATTAGCTTTGTTAAATCACCTGCAAATGACAGTAGGCCTCTACAGAATATCTCGTATTGTGCCTATGCGTGAAACAACAAATTATGGGGACTCATTAATCCTGTGTGAATGAATCATGAATCCAGCTGTTTCAGAGCTATGAGACGAGTAATGTGACTGGCTGAGAGTATTTATTAATCACCACACTCTTTTTATCTACATGGCACCTCAGCCAGACCTTTGGCACTCTGGACTGCTGCACATACATGAACCAAAATAGCAGGTCCACTTGGAGATACCCACACAGTCTGTGCACCCAAGACCAACCACTTTGCAGTGGTCATTGCACTTGAACAAATAAAGTGGGGACCTTTATGTATATCCAGAGCTGTACTTACTTTACTTGTTCCAACCCCAAAAACATGCCTGGAAGGTTTTTGTAAGCCAAACCAGACAATTTCCAAAAACTCAGTGTAGCATGTAACAAACAGTTCTTGTGTTTACAGATAAAGATTATGATTTGGACTTGCCACACACCTCCAGTACAGAAGTGGTTGGTTCAACTAAGGGGAGTCTTCTGTCGAAACCGCCAGTGGAAGGGACTAAGACGGACAAGATGGAGGAGAGCCTGACATGTGTTATCTGTCAGGACCTACTGCATGACTGTGTCAGGTAAGATTTCAGGAAAACTGAAGTCTGTACAGATATACAAGGCTGAGGGGCTTTAATCCTACACTGAACAAAAATATAAACGCAACACTTTTGTTTTTGCTCCCATTTTTCATGAGCTGAACTCAAAGATCTAAAACATTTTCTATACACACAAAAGACCATTTCCCTCAAATATTGTTCACAAATCTGTCTAAATCTGTGTTAGTGAGCAC
>NC_065513.1:10351227-10542137 GCF_006386435.1 Epinephelus moara
AGGTGGGATGGATTATCTCGGCAAAGGAGAAGTGCTCACTAACACAGATTTAGACAGATTTGTGACCAATATTTGAGGGAAATGGTCTTTTGTGTGTATAGAAAATGTTTTAGATCTTTGAGTTCAGCTCATGAAAAATGGGAGCAAAAACAGAAGTGTTGAGGTTTACATTTTTGTTCAGTGTACTTAGTGGTCTTGTAAGGCTCTTTGCATACATGCAGCATGTCCACTAAATACCAGTGGTGTGTGAGTTTTAATTCTAAGTTTCTTGTTTTAGCTTGCAGCCTTGCATGCATGTCTTCTGTGCTGCCTGCTACTCAGGCTGGATGGAGCGTTCTTCTCTTTGCCCCACCTGCCGCTGCCCTGTGGAGAGAATTCGTAAGAACCACATCCTCAACAACCTGGTGGAGGCCTACCTCATCCAGCACCCAGGTTTGCACAGATAAAGACCATTTTGATAGCATTTAACATGTTGGCACTTAATTTTATTCATAATGCCAGCATGTTATGCCTTTGACGAAGAAAGAATGGCATGTAAGCAAGACCTGCTTACCTAGTATAATGGCTCTGTATACATCTGTGTGTCCCTGTTTCTTCCACAGAGAAGTGCCGCAGTGAGGAGGACCTGAAGAGCATGGACAGCCGGAACAAGATAACTCAGGACATGTTGCAGCCAAAAGTCGAGCGCTCTTTCTCAGATGAGGAGGGCAGTTCAGATTATCTCTTTGAGCTCTCTGACAATGACAGCGACTCCTCAGACATCAGGTAAGATGTGATAGTTTGTATCTGTAGTAAAGCAGTGTTCATTTTGGCACCAGACTTTGGTTAGTTTACGTTACGTTACTAACAGACTATAAAATATGTCTAACAATGTGTTGCCTGGGCAATGATTTAAAAAAATCTCTTTAAAATTAGGTATGTACAATATCTAAAATGAAAACAGTAAACACATTGTTGAAGGATAATAATCACAAGGTCTGAAAATATTCACATCTATGGTGTGTGTTAATGAAAAAAACACCATTCACTTAACTATGAAAAACAGTTGTCATCAGAATATCGTGACACAATAAAAATGTGGGAGCCTGTTTTCTCATTTACTGAGTAACACCTCCACGTGATGATTTTCTGTTGTGTTTTGTCCCCAGTCAGCCTTTAGTGATCTGCAGACAGTGTCCTGGCTACAGGAGGGATGTCAGTCAGGTGCTGTTTGCTACAGGTTCAAACTACTGGCTCCCTGGCCTGCCAGCTCCACCACTTATATATCCTCCACCCAAACCAGCAACTGAGGAGGGATCTGCAAAGCCCACAGGGGAGCAGCCTTCAACATCCTCTGACATCCCCTCAGGTGATTATAGTTACAGATGAGCTCAGTAACTAAAGTTAAATGTGTCACTAAATGACAAATTGCTGGGTACAGCATCCTGTTACCAAAATTCAAGAAGTAAAGTGTGTTATTTAATTGGAAAATGCATGTGAAAGCAGGCTTCAGCACAACTGTGAGGATCCTCCTGCTTTCCGTTCATACCTTAATGTCTTCGCTCCTGTCTAAAACCTTTTTCTGCTCCCATCCTGTCCGCAGCTCCTCAGGAGTATTGCTGCCCCCCTCAGGGCTGCCATCTCATCTGCACCTGCTGCCTCCAGCCAATGCCAGACAGACGGGCTGAGCTAAACAGCGAGCAGGTCACTGCTCAACAATGTGAGCAGTCCTTGTTATTCCCTCTGCAGAGATGTAATGTAATGTAGTTAATACAATTATACTGTCATGCAGAAAACTGCATGTAACTAGAGTGAAATAGAAATTCAGTTAGAACTAATTGAAATTTATAGGTAGTACAAGCCGCCTGGTGCTGGTATATCTTAAATTGCGTACGGCTTTTCAGTATAAATCCATGTTAAATATACATACATTCAGTACTTTAAGTTAATGTAAAATCAGCTGATAATTAAAGCACAGATAGGCGTATGGATAGGTTGTTGCACAAACCCCATTATACACCTCGTATGCATGATGTGCTGTGTGTTGGCAGGTGTGCTGTGCCAGCGACCATTCTGTCATATGTACTGGGGTTGCCAGAGGATTGGCTGTCAAGGCTGTCTGGCTCGATTCAGCGGTATGTATCTGTTTCAGAAAAACAGCCTCAGGGGGATTTCCACTGTGAGGCGTAATGCTGGGTTGTAGGCTTCGACCACTATGGGATTTTTTTTTTTCTGATTGTAATATTTCTTTTTAATTGAAGGAGCTGATTCACAAATGGTGTCCAAATGAAATATCTGTAATTGTGATGATTGTCAGCCTCAGATAATGAGCACTCTGTGTATCTGACAAAATGTTATTAGCTGATTGTAAAACTATAATGAAACATTTTCCTGCATAAATGTATGAAGCATGTCACAGCAGAATATATGTAGGTGTTTTCCTTTTACAATAAGCCCAGTGTAGCATGTACACATGTAATCACTAAATGTGCATTATATGTGAGGTATCTGACCTTGACCTTGAGTGATAATCATGTAATAACAAGACACAGTGCTAAATTAATAGCTTTATACACTGTTCAGCAGCATTGCTGTGACTCAGTGACTTTGTATCCGTGTGGAAGAAACATATGCTTCAGCAGCTCCAATAAAGTTAGACTTCAGCTTCCAGAGCTCATGTATCTCTGTACAACAAAGGTGCAGCTCAGGAGTTCAAACCTGCAACCTTTAAACATTTGCTGAGATACAGCTTCTCAGATATCTGTTTGTACTGCTATTTTATGTGTTGTAATTTACAAAATCTTTCATAGTTAAATTCTACTTTTTTTCAGAGCTCAATCTGACAGACAAATGCCTGGATGGTGTGCTCAACAACAATAACTATGAATCAGAGATCCTTCAGGTAAAATGGACTATCTGTGCATATCAAATATTCAAATGATTTTTCTCTTTTTTTTCAGTTATTTATTTGGATTTTAGAATACATTACATGATTAGGTCAGGGGGTAGGGCTTGCTGTTATAACCTGTCCTGGGTGTTTGATTCTGACAGGGGCAACTGCTGATAAAATATTTTCCTTCATGAATTTCTAAGACACTTTAGATCTGTGCGTTCACTAAACTTTGCTACTCTAAGCTAAATATGCTCTCCAGATTACTAAATGGCAGCCTTATCAACTAAAGCTAAAATGGACGTAGCCACCGTGACGTCACCCATTGGTTTATGGACTCCCATTTTGAAGCCTTGAGTTTGGCATTTTGGCCGTCGCCATCTTGGATTTTAGGAGCCAGAAGCGACCATAGTGGACGAGAGGTTGAAGCTGTGGAGGAGTTAGGGGTGGAACTTTAAGTCTTAATAAAATGTAAACGGGGGAGTTATATAAAAATTCATTGCCTGTACAGTTGTCATGAAGGGAGAAATTAGCTATAGAGACCAAAAACATGTTTATTCACTTTTGGAGCCAGCCTCAAGTGGCCATTAGTTAAACTGCAGTTTTTGGCACTTCCTCATTGGCTTCATTTTTCAGCCTCAGAGGTTGCCGCTTGCTTACAACCCATGTAACAGATGTGTGATACTTCAAATTCACGTTTGCACCTAGTGTCATATGTGATGTTAAGATTCTCTTTCCATCCGTCTTCCAGAACTACCTGTCCTCCAGAGGGAAGTCGTGGAGAGATCTGCTCCAGGAGTCTTTGCAGGCCTTGCAGCAGGGAAACTACTCTCTGTCAGGTAAGCCTTCAGTACCTTCATCAGTAAGCTGTGGACTTTCAACTCCACACTGAGTGTTAATATTCCGTCCTTCTTCGCTCTGTCCCCGCCAGATCATCGTATCTCTGCTGATGTCATCCTGTGCTTCTGCTGCGGCCTGCGAGCATTCAAGGAGCTGGCCTACAAATACAGACAGAACATCCTTCCAACTGAACTGCCAGGTCAGACAGACCAAAATCATGTTTTTTCATAACCATTTTTAATGCCATTCACCTTTGTGGACAACTTGTAAATAAAAGGGGTTTAGACTTTTTGTTATATGTCATGGTAACTGTAAAAACTTAATTCGACGTTTGTTCCTCAGCTACTGTAACATCTCGTCCCGACTGTTACTGGGGACGCAACTGTCGTACGCAGGTGAAGGCACATCATGCAGTGTAAGTCTTTACATTCAAAGCACCACAAGTCTTAGATCTGCCCTCTAGTGGTTATATGGTGGAATTGTAGATTTAACTGACAACAATAGCCCTTTTTAGATAGGAATTGTGCAAATTTGTAGGAAAGCCCCATCAGTCTTTTTTTCAGCATTGGCAGTATAAAAACAAAATCGGGGAGTGCGGCAAAATGCCGCCTACCTACTTTTGTTTATACAGAATGTGCCTTCTTCGGAGCAATGGGGGGCGTGAGCAAGTAACAAAACGTGTAGCTCAGCGTGTGACGTAAACAGTGACGTGGGAGGGAAGCCGCGGCTGGTCAGTCCTTTGGCAATTCTCTCGTAAGTCAGCCCGTCCTTCACTGTCCCCGTCATCTGACGGTTTATGGCCTCTTCGTTTGCGAGGGCAAGGAAGGCGCGCAATTCCTTGTCTCCCCAGTTGCTCATCTTTACAGTGTCTGTCAGGTTTGCGTTTCCCTCTTGCTACTAGCTAATTCCTGCTATGAACTGTTTCCTGTTTATCCACCGCCAATGGGTCGCACGTGCGGTGTCATCAACAGCTCCTCCCACGAGTCTTCAACAGCCCCTCACGTTGTGGAAGGCTGCCTCGGTCTGTTTAAACTAAAGGGGTTCCGCCAATATGACTACCCTACGAGGCGGAAAATTGGGCACCTCGGATCAACTCGCCAATCCGGCTCTGTGTGTCTAGACGCTCGCAGCTTGCCGGCAAAACGGCCCAACATTCGTGGAAAATCTGGCAGTGTAAAAGGGGCTAATGAAACTGCATAATTGGCTCAAATTTTGTCTGCATCAGTTTCCTTGTGTGACAAATGTCAAATCTTTAAATTCTGCAGTATATCGCTTCTCTTCTGTATCAACAAATTGACTTTGTCTTACTTCTCTACTATAATGTTTGTTTATCTGTAGCCATAATTTGTAGTTTAAAAAAATGCTGACCAGTGGACAGCACAGACCCATCTGGAGTGATTGTCCATTATACATACTGCAGTGGGCCCCACCTGCGTGCAGCCATCAAAAGCAAATGTACTGTAACACAAACAGATAATACTTGGTCATCACTGAATGTTGTGTATTGACATGTTTTAAGGAATGACACAGTTGTCAGAGCCGCAGTTTTTTTCACTTGTACTTAACATATTTATTGTGGATATTTTGGATAGACTTCTGGGCATTAACAGACACTCATTTTGAAAGGTCACACATGTTCCTCAAGCCAGCTGGGTGGATATCAACGATGCATTTTTTGTGCCATTGTTTTGCAGAGCCTTTCAGTTATTGAGTCGTAAACGTGTTGTGATCACAGTAATTCTGACTATACCTCAGGGACACTGGGTGTTTGCCCTTTGCATGTTGTTTACTTATTAACCACTAGAGGGAGTCCTTGTATTAATTTGTTTCCACAGTTCACTGTGTCTGCTGTCAGACCTGTATTAGATGCTTCATGTCACCTCATCTCTTTGGTTTTGTGTTTTCACATGCAGCACTTAATTGATGTTCTTTCTTTTCTTTGTCTTAATTTCAGGAAATTCAACCATATATGTGAGCAGACGCGTTTCAAGAGCTGAAGGAGCAGAGCGGTTTGTTTCTCCACCGAAGTGTCAAATGTAGATACCTGAGCATCTCGTAGACATGACCTTTTTAAGTTTTTCTTGTGTCCATCGTAGCTAACTGCCTTCCAAATGTTATGCAATAACCTAATGCAGAAATTACAATCAGTATCCATTTACAGTGGTGACCAGTGTCTTCCCCGACACAGGGCTGTGTGAAATAATGCTATGCACAATAACATTAAAGTTCAATGTTTACTAAGGGTTTAAGCTGCTTTTCAGAGTGACGACCTGTGAGGGCATTTAACACCAGCCACCATCTAAATTTAGATCAATTTTGTCTGTGGCTCATGCGTTTGTGTGTTCTACCAGGTAAACAACCACCAACTGTTGGGAGTAATGTATTTGTTTGTTAAAAATGCTTCCTGATATGTCCTTCAGCCTATGTGACAAAAATGTTTTCTCAGATTAAGAGCGAGTGAGGCAATCTCTGTGGATTAAGGCCATTTATGTACAATTGCACATGTTGGTGAGCATGTTTGATATTAAGTCCTCCTCCAGTCATGGTAGCTGAGGCTCAGACCACCTAATGTACATTTACCTTGTTTATATCTTGTTTTATGTTTATATTTTTCAGTCTTATGACATGCTGAGATAAGAATCCAGGACTTCCTCCATAATGCTGATGAAAATTAACTAAATATCCAACCTTTAAACTTAATTATAAAGTGTAAATGTCTCACCACCTTCCAGAGACTTCTCGTTTTGCCGGGTCATTGCTGTGTTCCCAGACGAAGGCATAAAGCCACATCAAAACCACACATATGTACAAGGGTAGATTCATAATCCCATGTGATATTTGTAGAGGGTTGGAAAGGGGATCAATGTTTTGTAACGCTGTCAGAGGGCACGGGGGCCTCTGTTGTATGCTTTGCTCTGGATAATCATCTCCAAGGTGATTAACGTAGTGTAGAGGGAGACGATTTCTCCCAGCCTTGTAGTAAGGGATAAGCTTTGATGAAATGCACAGTTACTCCATGTAAACTCTTGAGAGGAAAAAAAAAGTTTGCACTCCAGGGAACCAGTAATGGTTAGATATGCTGGAGGTGATGTTTCTGTGGTGGCGTCAGCCCATAGAGTAGAGTTTTACAGGATACACTCGCAGAACCAACAGTTTAGAGAATCGTGCCAATATAGAGGCAGAGTCCCTCCTCTTCAGGTGTTTGGAAAAAATATGTACGGTAGAGAGACATATTTTTTTATCCTGTTTGAATTGTGCCGTGAATTACACACATATTTGGTAATTTAAAAGATAATTTTGCAAGTCAAGAAAGTTGCAGTTTGTTATAGCTTTGTTGTATTACCATTTAGTTTTCCACACACATATGATGTTATCTTACCTGATGTGTTTATTCAGTGACTCCTGGTCTTTTTATCAGCCAGGAGGTGAAAGAATGAGCAAGACCTGTTGCTTGTGTGATTACATCCCGCTGTGAAACCATGGCTTTATCATTAAGTTGGATTTTATAATGGCTTATCTCAGCTCGAGGAAAGCCTTACAAATATAAAACCTCCATTGATCAAAAATTCATAATAGAAAGAGTCATGAGCCTTGTTTACAGTTTAAGATGTCCTATCAAACGTTTACTGATGTCTCTTTTATGATGGTGGTCCACGGGGAAAATGCTTTTTTTGGGTACAGGGAATTTTATTGCTGCAATACCGCAAGTGGCCACTGGGAAAAACACAGGCATAGCCTCAGCGAGTGACTGTTATGACGTTACTTACGCAACTTGTGAAGTCTTTCTAATTACATATTTTCAGTGTTATATTTCTTTATCTTTATCTTTTAAAGTGTCATACATCATAAACGTGATTCATGGCCCAATTCAGATGTGATAAAAAGATTATTTGTCTCTCACTATTAGTTACTGTACATATATTTTTTAAAATAAGGTCCCATGGTGGTCCACCAGAAGGGGAGGAGCGTCGCCTCTTCATACAAACTCAACAGTAGCTTATTTTGTTGTCATTTATGTTGTGATAGAGGTTTATTCAGACAGTAGATTTTTCTGTTTGGTTAGATTTCCTCTGGTTCCTCAGGTACACAAAGCTGCTGTCTTGTTGGTTTAATTGTAGGTGAACAATGTTCAGTGGTTAGTAAAAAAAAATCAGTGTTAACATGTCACTGAACAGTCATGTTGAATCTAATGACCTCTCATTTATGACTATCATCACCCAAGTGTCAGTTAGTCCCCATCATGCAAACATGCACACTTAGTAATAATGTCTACTGTAAAAACAGACAAATCAGCCTTTGCTTTTAGGTTATTATTTAGGTTAATCAAATGAGTACATCCGGACATTAGTTTCAAGAGGCCTTATTACATATTGAAGCATGAAGTCTTGATAGTCTTGATTTTTTTTTTTTTTTTTGTATGATCACTATTGTTAGTGTGTAGAAAATGCTGGTGGAGAATGGGGGAGCGGGCCCTTACTTTGGCCTTGAGTCGATTTATGAGAATACGCACTAAAGATGTCTAAACTTGTTTGCTAGATGTGTTTATATTGTACAACTATGAGGATATTTGCACATAACTCATCTCACACAAATGAAAAGGCCTCTTTTTAAGTCTGTAAGGGTCTGATATGAACCGAACATCTTCATACAGTGTATGGCTTACAATATCTGATGTGTAATCATATGAAGAGTTTCATTCCAAAATGATATGTACATCATCATAAAAAAGGCAACGTAAAATGTAACTTCTTCAAAGGATATCCTTGATAGTTTAATAAAATGATGTGCATTTTGGATGATATAGTATTAGTAATATGGGTTCAGTATGTGTTGTTTGGGAATGTAGCGCATCATATTTTTAAGTGTCGGTGGCAAGATGGGATTGTGAATGGACACTTTCCTGGCCTCTGCCTTAGCGCAATTAATTTGTGGTGTTAGTTAGATGCTTTAGGTGTTCCTTTTTTTTTACCCCCTGAGTCATGGTGGGTCCACACTGGCATTCCTTAGCGGCTCAGGCCCTCAGCACAAGCCCAGTCGATCCCCCGACAGAGTGGCTGAGTTTTAATTATTCCCTACCGGAGATCTGGGCACCCTAAGCCAACAACAGTCCCAAGCCGCTCCAATCAGGAATTGGTAATAAAGAGGCTTTGGAGGAGTGCTTTGCAGTCTCCCTGGGGTGGGGAGTGGGAGGGCATGTTGTATACTAAGGCAAATATTTACTCACTATGTGTGCAAAAGTCTGAACCAGGCTGCTCAGCAGTATGGAAGAGGCAGGTTTCATTCTACCTCATCACAACTCCCAGCGATATGGGAGACTGAACAAGCATCAGTCACATTCACATCAGTCCTTACTGATGCCTGTAAACTTTGTATGCAATGCACTATTTGAACAGTTAGTCTAGACTATAATCAACTTCTAGTTTAATCACTATAGAGTAAAACTAGGCACATTAAAAAAAATTGAGGACGTGTTTGACAAATATATTTGATAAATGCCTCTTTACCCTGTATGTTACTCTGTATGTTGTATTAGCGATGCTAAGATTGTCTTTGAAATAAATAAAGATCTGCCCGCTTATCTGAACAAATTAAGACTGATCGAGCTGTCTGTAGAAACTGACTTGTGTTTGTCAATACCTTAAAGGTCCCCCTCCACTTTGCTCACTGTTAACCCTTACCTGGATGTAAGAATGATGTATGCTTGACACTAGAAGGCTGCTTTCATTTTCATCTGCTGATTGGAATATTTCTGTGACATCAGTTAATTAAAGAGCCAATCGTTGTCCAAAATGCAGTTTAAGCACGCCTTACATAAAACGACTCTTGTCTGAATTAAAATCAGGAGTTTTACTTCAGTTAGTGTGCGCACCCATGATCTTGGTTATTTGGTGTGAGGTACTCATAAAACTCAGTCCAAGCTGTCTTAAGTCAGGTTTTTTCCTCATTTTCTTTAGTGAGGAATCTTAATTTTTGATACAGTTTGCCTTTCACTTCCATGGTCTCCTCTCACTGAAATAGTGCAGCTAACCAGCAGAGGCTGGTAGCAAGTTGAGGCAACAAAATCCAAAATGTAAAGTTTGTACACAAATACAATTTATCTTTATGAATTATATGGATCCAAATCGATGCATTTTAGGTTGTGTTTCTAGAGTTAAGCATTTTTGTGTACATGTAAGGAATTTTTAATATGTCATATTTCTTAAAGGGCATTTGGTGTAATATTTTCCACCAGGAGCAGAATGGGAAATAATTTCAAAAGAAATCTAGTAGTGTTGCAAATAGTGACCCCGTGAGAGCCCTAGTCTTTGCAAAATCTTGAGCTCCAACTTAAAACTTGTCTGAAGATGTCAGAGGGTGTCACACTTTAGTCTTTCCAAAGTCTTGTCATGTATGGCAGGCATTATCTGAAACCCCCCAGCACACACAAACTGAACATGGGCTTTTCAGTGAAAGAGAAGACATCTTGTGTCCGGAGGTGAAATAATAATAATAATAAAAAAGGGGCATATTCATAGGTTCTGGATTTTTCAATGAGAGAGTAGTTAAGTTAGCTGGATTTAATCAGACACAAATTATTCAAAGCAGATTATTATGTGTTAAAATGTGCGGAGAGGATCTTTCAGTTCTGGTAATAAGAATGCAGGGTAGCAAATTCTGCCATCTGTAATGTCGCCTATTGTAAATAGTGTTCAAGTAAACAGTAAAAAATGTCTGTCCCTTTATTTGGCTTCCTTTGCATTTGTATTTTCAATTTGCTGAAGACAAACAGAGTGTGAATCTTAACTGGTGCTGGATTGAAACACTCACGACAGATGAAAGATCAGCATGAGATCTGGTTTTGACCTAAATGTGTTTGAGGTTCCGACTGATTGTGTTGCATCTTGTATCAGATCAAGGACACAACATGTAAATGACTTAACCTTTATTAAAACTTTACATTAATTCATAACTCATTTTAAATACTATTGTGATCGCTAGTTCTCTCTTTACACTACATAACAGTGAATATTAGTTCTCTATGTGCTTTAATTTTATTTTGATTTCCCTTTTATAATCCAGTATCAGCCTTAGGAGTACATACAGTATGCATACAATGTTGCAACATAAATATCAATGTACGTTCTATGCTCTGCAGAACACTTTTGGGTAATAAGTAATTGTAATAGCATTTGTAAGCTTTTGCTAAAGAAATAACCACATGAAGAACCACATTAAGGAAAAAGCAGAAAGCTGGCACATGGCAGCACAAAATCCAGAATGAATGAGCTATTGAAAGCAAGGTGCAATGGTTGGAGTGTTATAACTCGCTGAATAGCATCAAACTGGTTAATAAATCTGGTTTAAAAGTGCTCCTAAGAGTTTGGGGCTCTGGAGTTCTCACTCAGAAAATACTTTTTTGTTCATGTTTGCAATCAGTCATCTTTTTTATACAAATAATACCACAGCAGTCAGTGCCTTGGCATAGTAAGCAGCATAATATTCCATCTTTGTCCAAACACATCTTATAAAAATAGAAAACAACTAAAGTGAGAAGACTATTTTCCAGCATGAGGCTACAGTATATGTAATAATCATTTTGTAAAAGTTCAGAAATTTAAGAAGTAGGTTATATATTTCACAGAGTGGCACTAACAGAGTTCAGAAATGCACAACTGGCCCACCAGAGTCCCTGCTCTCTTCACCACCTTAAAGCCTGTCTGGTCACATCTGGTTGGTCACACTGCAGAGTGCTGTGGGGTGACCGAGAGACGGCTTGCAGTCATTGACTGTGCCTGACTCGGTCATGGTGGTGAGTGTGTTGGGAGGGAGAGGACCAACCCCTCCTGACACCTGGCTCCCCCATGGCCTCCACTCTGGTCTGGCCCTCTGGCTCTGCGGGCTGAGGCCTGTGCTTCCAACGGCAGGCCCCTTCCCATCATATGTCTCCCTAACCAATCCATTCAGCACGGCGGACGTCTGGTTCAGGTGCTCAGCTGAGACCAGAGGCTGCCGGTCCTCCTCCTCCGAGATGGCAAACACCGGCACGCTGACGTGGTCTCCCTCGCCTGGGAAATCACGCCTCTTTCCAGCCTGGCCGCTCTCGATCTGACACTGGGTGGAAGAAGAAGAGCCAGAGCTGGGTTCTGAGGGGGAACCCTGGGCATGAGGAACCCCGGAGGCCTTTGTCTGGTCTGCAGTCCCCGATAGCAGACCAAAGCAAGGGCCCGTGAAGCGCGTGCGCCGCAGGTTGCTGGTAGAGTTGAGACGCCGCTGCCTCTGGGCGGGCTGCGACAGCGGGTACGAGGCATTGCTGATGGATGAATCGGAGATGGTGCTGTTGTCTGCCTTGGCATCCAGGTGAACATCAGAGAAGACCCTCCTGCTGTTGTCCCCTCTGCAGTCAGCAACCAAACTGGATGGGGCCTGGAATGATGCGAGATTCAGACAATAAGACAGAAGGAAAATGATAGGTGTAAAGATGCTCAAGGTGCTCAGTGCTCAGTATCTTGCTCAAGGACTCAAGGACTACTTCGACATGCGGACTGGAGAACTGGAGGAGTACCACAGAAAGTCAGTAAGAAATAATTTTTGGTTAACTGACCCTTTAAGTCAAGTAAGAATCCCTGATCAAGACAATTCTGAAGACAATATAACTACATCGGAAACACATGAAATTAGCCGAACTGGGTCTAGCACTGACCACTATACATCAACTTCACGTCATAAATGTTCCTGAGTGTAAAAACAAAAGGTTCTAGTACTGACACTGTCCACCAGCTTGGTGAAGGGACTGGTGGAGTTCCAGCTGCACCACTTCTTATGCAGCTGCGGCAGTGGAGGGAGGAAATCCTGGAAGGTGCGTACGCTCCACGCTCTCGGTCTGGCACAGCCACCGCTGCCGTCCTTGCCGGACCGTGTGCCAGTGGGTGAGGTGGTGGAGTCTGGTGAGGGCCAGTCACCTGCAGGGCTGGGACCAGTGTCACTGTGCCGCAGAAACCTCTCCCGCTGCTAAGACACACAGGTTGCATAAATGTAAAAATTAAAATTAACAGTCCGTGCCTGTCTGCAGTGGGCACCAACAGAGTGCCTTAAGCAACATACAGTAGCATGTCTACTGGCAGCCATATTGTCTTTAGCTGCCCGAACACTGAAACTGAATTTTGTCTCTGTTGACTATGATGCCCAACTGCTCAGTGTCGAGGAGTAAAGACTGTACTTCCAAATTCGAAAATGTGTTCATTTATGAATACCAAGCAATGAAGTGCTGAAAAACTACATGTGTAGAAAACAAACTTTCTCTAGGACAACAAAGGTTACAAGACAAGAGTGGCCTAGAGAGGATAAACAAACTAATTAGGAATGAAGACGACCACACAACATAAATAGCTCACATATCAGAGGTGGCATTATGCTCAAGCACTCAACTGCAGTTACAATGGTCAATGACCTGCACGGAGCAGCAGGCTTGTTATTGAATCACGCACGCATCTTTGGTATTGTGCATCGAGAGACAGACTGGACTCAGACAGTAACACCGCTTTATCTCATTGTGATTGTTAATGTGAATAAAATGCAGATGGATAAAACTATCAGGTAACAAATAACTACATCTCTAAAAGTAAGGAAAGTACGCCTTATTGCCTAACACTTAAATTGCTGTCAAGAGACAGTAGTATCACTGCATGCAGCGACATAGTCCTTATGGTTGGGATATTAGGAACTGACTGGCTGCCAGTCTGCCGATTGCACCTGCCACATTTCCTCCTAACACCTGAATTTATCCCTGCCTGCAGATTGTTGTGTACTACATTCATGGATTAACAAGAGGGAACTGTGCTGATTAGCTTGGCCCACTCAGTCACACAGCCAGCCAGCCAAGCATGTGTGGCTCACGTACCAATCTCAATCATTATTTATTAAGCAAAGTAAAGCTGTCAAGAGAACAGCAGGGGCTTTGGAATGATTTCAGTCACATTTGTGGTGTTGTGTATGCACGACTCTTACCATCTGACCATAACAAGTCCGAATGAAGGACTATTTGAGAGGAAACGTCACTGTATTGAGACTATTTGCTTAAACTAGGAGAGGCTAATTGACAGGTTAGATGTGCAAAGGTCACATTATCCTTCCTGATCAGTCAGCTGCTGTTGATCAGGGGAGGGGGGGGGGGGGTTATAGGGGTTGCAACCATCACACAGAGAACTAGTCCACATAATCCTTTACACAGAGTCACTAGCAGCTAGCTTTGTCTAGACAAGAATTAGCTAGGGGTTTAAATAAAATGTTCTTTTGGTCGGTAAAGCTCCATGAACACAATGGCAACTTTTAGATTTGACACACACTGTGAGAAATCAGGCACCCAACACAGTGGCTTGCAAACCATAGTTCCAGAGGTGGGGTCTCAGACCCTTTAGGGGTGCATTGAGAGGCCTGAGATACTTAGAAAAATTAGAAACAGTTGAATTATGTCTTTTACATTTCAAGGAATGTACCAGACCATTTTGATCCAGACTTCTCTGCCTTGATCTCATCACCCTGCCCACAGCAAGAAAGGTTTTAAAGTCTCCTCATTGCTTTATTGTGCCTAAATTGAAGCTCTAATTCGAAGGGGTCCTTTGCAACAAAATGTTATCAAATGGCTTAATGCATGTCTACAAATCTGAGGGAGTGTGGCATGAAAATACCACACCGACCTGGAAGCTCACCTGGCAGTGACACTGAGAAGATGACTTTGGCATTTTTCAGGGACTTCTGCCGCTGTTAGCCCGAGCAACATTTCTCAAACATTATTTACATGGACGTCTGCATGGAGGACACACACAGGCAGACCACACACTGTGTGCCAAAGCGTGCATGACACACACAGACACACAAACACACACACATACACAATTGGAGCTGGGAATCTGGCTCTGTAGATAATACTCCATTAGCCTAGGCTGCAGAAAAGCTTGCCAGTCCTTCAAAAAGCTGCCAGAGCTGTTTTATGCCAACTCTTATTCCAAGAGAATACAAAAGAGAGCAGAGAAAAAAAATGCTTGGTCGAACTGTTCTTCTTCAACGCTCCTCCCGTCTTTTAATTATCCTCGTTTCCCATTTATGTCCTCATAGTTTTCATAGTTTTAGACAACACCACGAGTACACCAATAAAATGGTGTCAGTCTTATTAGGAACACTGGGTCAATTCAAAGCAATGAATGCCCTGTCACCTCTGATGTTCACTGGATCAGGGATCATTTCCCCAAAGCGAGGAGATCACCCACTGAGAGTTTGGCCTTGAGATTAAATAGACAATTTCACTGTCTACTGTATAGCACCATGGCTGCTTTCAGATAAAATCTTTGTTGAGATATTTCAGTCTGAACCAATACTGACATGGCCATGCATGTAGATTTTTATCGCTCCTCAGTGTTTAGCTCTGGACCAAGTAACCTCATTACTAGGTGACAACATAGACAACTGTACTGACATGAATCTAGGCCTTACTGTGAGAGGTGAGAAGGGTAGCCTGCTTGGGCTAGGGGCTGAAGATACAATGAAAACCTCATCTGCACCAAGGTCAAGTTCAGTCAAACCGCTGCAGGAAAGGTCCACCTCTGCACTATGGGAAATGTCACCACCAGCACTGACTGCAGAGAAACAGAAAAAATGCAGACACAAATTATGTTGAGAACACCGATGACAAGAGTGTTTTTTAACTCCAAACAAAGTACTTCTTTAAAGGAAAACCTCACCTCCCAAATGACCATTTGTATATCATTACTCAAACTATAGCAAAACATTTACGAAATCTTTAACAACTCACGCACTATAATCCATGTCTCATGTATCTAGTCGGTATGCTCAGTACTTCCCAAACAGACACCGCTTTCCAACAGGTAACTAAACTGAAAGTGAAACTTATCTACGCTCTCTTCAGTGCCAGACTCCATCGACAAAAACAGTCATTTTACTGTGCTGAACACAGAAGCTGCTGGTCTACCACCTCTTCGATTACTTAGTTTGTTTGTATTGTGTGACTTTGGTAAATCCGAACAAACATTTGAGCATGTGAGTAAAAAAAAAAAATCATTCACGAATTCAACGTAACACAGAGTCAGTAATTAATATACAAATCATTTGGAGGGTGAAGTATTAAGAAGTAAGGACTGTTCGCTGCTGAGAAAAGCAGCAGAGCTCATGATGTTGTACTGCAATTTAAATGGCTCAATGAAACAACGTTCAGAGTAGGCTAATCTCAACTCCTTCACTGTTTATAAGCTATGTGTTTTGGTGTAAACTCCTTACACCGTGACTGGAGCACACACAGAGGGGGACTGTACTCCCCTGTTGTTCAAACTACTCCCAGGCTGCTTTGTGGGTTAAATGCCACAACCCACAAATCTCTCAGCCTGGGTTCAGTCCCACTGAGAGAGAGAGAGAGAGAGAGAGCAAGAGAGCGAGAGAGAGAGAGAGGCCTTTGGATTGTTCCAGGATCAAGCCTGTGTGCTGCTCCAAAACTAATGCAACTTTCCTTTCCATTGAAAACTCTACACACCCGCCCACAGTCATCCACAGAGGGTTCCTCATACACAGTTTGTTTCAATTTAAAGTTATATCTAACGACATATTTATAACACAATAGTGATGCGAAGCCTGTAACGCTCATTGTTTGGTAAATCTTTCCTAGGAAAACTCCTGGCAGGCGAGAAAGATTTGCTGTTTTCCATTTCCAGAAACAGCAGTTGCAATTTGCTCTGAATAAATAGAAGAAGTGGGTGGTTAGCGTGAGCAGAGATAACCACTATAGATGAACACAGAAAGAAAAAGCGCCTCCTAGACATACTCATAAGCAGAAAATCCAATTTCACACTGTATGACTGGCAAGTTATCTCCTGAGAAACATCACCGCTATTGGGGTACATTCCTCAAACCCTGGGCTGTCACTTTTAAATGACTGCACTGAAACTTTATCAGATCATTGCATTGCCAGGAAATTAATTCATGGTAGATTTATATTCCTGAAGGTATTATTATCATTCCTAAAATTATTCTTGTAAAAGGTCTAAAAGTGTTGTGTATATGTAAATCAAAATGATTGACATCTGCAGTAATGTGCAATTCATGGGCTTGTTGCAATGCAATTTTTGTCATACTGTATATCTAAGACGCTTGCAAGAGGAACTGAGACCAACCAGAGTATAAATTAAGCTTGAATACAAGGACTAACATCATTAATCCAGTATATCGGTTTTCCATCCTGTGTGTGCATTCATGTGTGCGCAGGTGTGTGTCGTCCCAACCTGTGTGTGGCGGGCTGTCGTTGTTGTTCTCCTGCTCTGTGGTGGCTTCCAGGTTGGCCTGATTCTCGGCCATCAGCTGCAGCTCACTGACTTCAGCCCCCGTGTTCTGGACTCCCTCTGGCACCTACAACATGAGCACACACCACATCGTTCAGCTTATCCACAGTACTTCATCATGATACAGATCATGTTCAGCACAGGTGTTCCCAGAGAGGATCAAAGCTGAGGCAATGTCTTGAAATACACAGAGCCACAGTACAGCTGCAGTTATCGCAGATTTCTGTATACGTTGAACATACACGTAAACATATACACACATGGAAATTTCCTTGCCCCTGGATGTCACTCTGTGTGTGTGTATAGGAAGTGCTCCTACTATCTGGCCCTCTGTAACTCTGCATGGTGGTACAGCTTTCAGAGGTCAATATCTCACAAACTTCTGCATGACTCAATACTAGTAGCGATAAGTAAGAAAATGTGTTTTGTGATTGGGGTAGGGCTGCAACTGAAAATTCTTTTCATTATCAATTAATTTGCAGATGATATTTCTCACTCAGTCTTTTGGACTATACATTTTTTTTAATGTAAAAAAAAATGGCCAGTATAACTTTCCACAGCACAAGGTCATTTCTTCAAATGTCTTGTTGTCTGACCAACAGTCCAAAACTCAAAGATATTCAGTTAACTATCATACATGACAAAGAAAAATGCAAAATGCATGACAAAATGCATTCACTTAAGGAAAAAAAATCTGCTCCATTTTTCTGAATTAGCGAGTTCATAATCTCGTAAATTCTTGTTTTTCTGAATAGCAAGATTACGACCTAGTTAATTAAGAAAAAGAAGAGCTGATTTTTTCCAAAAAAACTTTTCTTAAGTTTCTGAGATAATAATCTTGTTATTAAAAAATAGGGCCATTTCTCTGAGTTGGCGATGGCAGTGACTGGTTTGGTCACCTCAGAATTGCATCTTTCTTTTTTGCAGATGATGTGGTTCTGTTGACTTCATCACATCGTGACCTACTGCATACACTGGGGCGGTTTGCAGCTGAGTGTGAAGCACTCGGGATGAGTCAACACTGGAAAACGTCAGAGAACCATGCCCCCCTCTGGGTTGGGAGTGAGTTACTGCCCCAAGCGAAGGAGTTCAAGTATTGTCGGTACTTGTTCACTAGCGCATGAGATGGATCGGTGGTTTGGCGCTGGCCTGGGAATGCCTCAGGGTCCCCCAGAAGGAGGTGGAAAGCCTTGCTGAGGAGAGGGGCGGCTAGAATGCTTTGCTCTACCTGCTGCCCCCATAACCCGGCTTCGGAAAATGGATGGAGGGGGGGGGGGGGGGGGGGAACCACAGTGTTTTGGGCAATTTTGCTTTGAAAAAGATGATGAAAATGAAGACAAAAAAAAAAAAAAAAAGATTACTTCATTATTGGTATAATGAGAGCTACAAATCACTGTAACAGTTTTTTTTAAATACTTCCTGCTTCATCATCAGGTTGTTCAACCTTTGTTTCAAAACTGCATGACCTGAAGTGAACCTGAGGTGGTGCAGCTCTATGGGGAGTGGAGTTGAAGTGCTACAGCAGTGGACTTCAGTGGCAAAGAAAATTAAAAGAAACGTCCCGTGATCCCAGATAAAGCTCTGTTTTCAGAGGAATGTGTAACTAACAAATAGGACAATGAAAAAGACAGGTAGGGGAGGAGAGAGAGTGACACGTGGAGAGGAAAAAGGGAGAAAAAAATACAGAGAAGTATCTGTACCTCAGAGTTGCTAGATGCACAGGAGCTGGCTCTTTTTGGACACAGTTTGGGTCTGGAAAACATACAGTACCACAGCAATTCAGTTTATAATTACAGACACATCCAAAACCCAGCTTTTATGAATGTCCCCTATTTTTTTCCACTCTTGGCGGAGTTTTCCCAAGAATAAAAATCCCTCTGGTGTTCACAATTTGACCAGAAATGTAAAAATGGACACTATCCCATACAACTGTACTGAAATGGGAGCTTTTTCACATAGTAACCACCTCACTCAATATATACTCGCTCCAGCATACCTGTGGCTATTTCCCCATCAATAGTTGCTGTATTGTGGTGTTGGATGATGTAGCAAGATGCACCACGATCTTGCAGTCTCACAACTCTAGCATTTCACATAGTGGTTGTAGTGATGCACCGCTGTCACTTTTTCACTTCTGATAGTCATGTCCACTATGTTTTTCCCTATTAATATGAGATTCTTTTACAACTGGGAAAATGACCAATTTCACATACCTGTTTTTTACCATGCTGCTTGCTAAAGTCCATATGAACCAATGAAGCATGCAGAAATACTTGAGCAAGTACCCTCTTATTAAAAATTACTCAGCTGAATGAGTTCATTACCAGCCTCCGGTCATCTGAGGGCAACCCCTGCAGTGACTCTCATCCACCTCTGACCAGAGGGGACCTTGGGAGTTAATCTCACTGCTTTAAACTCGCAAGATCGTGCCTAACTCGCCAGGCTAGTTGTTTTCCAATGATTTCTGTGAACTCATTTAAATTAATAGGGAACAACTGAAAGAGGAGGAAAAATACAGCTACTGAGGCTACTTGGGTGTTTCACGGTAATGCATTTCCTGGATTCTGAATGATTCGTGTTGTTCTTGCTAATTACACTTTCCTTTTATTGAACACGTGTTTCCAATTTCCCTGTCATTAATAGTGAGAACCTGTGGAGTTATTGTGCCTGAAGGATGAGTTGGAGACATTGAGCTGCATTTGAAATTAACACAAATCATATTAAACAGGGTGTTTCTCACAACAGGCTAAATACAAACGCAAATCTAAACCTTCCTGGATTTTGAATCTGGACCAGTAGGGTAAACCAGTCAGCTTGTCAGAACAGGTAGTATTACAAACCTCCAAACTTAACCCTTCAGCTTGTGTTCATTGTCCCCTGGGATGGACAAGAGGGAACAGCTTGTAAATTACACCTTTTGATTGTCTGACAATGCCACTGGTACCAAATGCACATTGAGTTTTAATTCTCCTTGTTGTCCCTTTTCCCCCTTATTTCCCCGCCCATACACTTTCATGTAGCCTCTGTGTTTTTGTGTACTGGAATTGATGCCAGGTGCTGTACCTTGAATGCCCCGCTGTCTATGGTGAGAATGCCCCACATCAAGGGAGCCGCACAGTTGCAGCCAAACCCAACTAATCACCAAGGGTCACCACATCAGGGACTGAGGCTTCCAGCTGAGTCAACACAACAAAGTAGTGACTGTGTACTTGAGAGTGTGTACATCTGTGTGTGTGCATTTAGTGTCAGACCAGCCCATTTTCATTCATGGAAAAAGAAAATCAAAGATAAGACTTGTGAATTCAGTCAGGAGAGTATTAACTGAACACTAAGTTAAACCATGCTAATGGCTCAGAGGCTGTACTTCAGTACAGCAGTGCTTTGAGCTAAATGCTAACCTCAGCATGCGTATATGCTCACCATGACAATGCTAACAATGTTTAGCAGGCAGACTATGTCATGGAAGCAAATTTGCGTTTCCTAGGATAGCGAAGGCAATACCCGCCATACTTTCCCTCTGATTGGCTAGTACTTGTTGCCTTCGTTGGTTGGGTTGGTTAGGTAAAGGTAAAATGAGTGAGACTGATTTGAGCTAGGGTAGGAATGTCAGGTAAGCCAATCAGAGGCAGAGTAAGGCAGAGTAGGGTGGGTTATGCCTACATTATCTTAGAAAAATGCAAATTCACATAATGTTTACCATTTTAGCCTAACATGTTTGCATGCTCACATCTGATAATAAGCCTTAAAAATAAAATACAGCTGAGGCTAATGGGAATGTTATTAGTTTAATAGGTTTTTGGCCACTGGACAACTCACCAAATAGTCATAAGGTTTCACCCTCTGGGGACAAAGATGTGTGTGCCAGAGTTAAGTCAGTCAACCTGAATGTTGTTCAGACATTTCAATCTGGACTTACAAATATGTGAACCAGCTGAGGACACGAGAGGAAAAGTCAGAGGATCATGAAAATTACTAGAATTTATCCTCTGGGGACCATGAATGTCTGCAAAAAAGTATTAAGTTGCATTCCATGTAGTATTTGTTGAGCTATTTGCTCTGAAACAAAATGGTGGGCTAAATAACCAACTAAGATCCCCATCTTTTGAACCATTGTTTCATACGATTTTGCATTATATAAAACATTAAACAAATGTTTGCCCTCTGCTTTGAATGAAAAAAAAAATGCATATAAGATTAGCAACACAAACGTTTTCCACTGCTTCATAAGAATAATCACAACATATCTCTGTGGTGGTTGATATTTATGAATCAACAAAAGCTTCACCTGGTGGCTGGTTTTTGGCCTTTATAACTGTTCTGCTGGGAAACCTTGGTTCCTGGCATTTATGTGGATGCTACTTGACACGTTCCACCCACCCAAACACCATTGCAGACAAAATAAACCCCCTCATGGCAACAACACTTGTCAATGGCAGTGACCCCCCAGCAGGACAGTGCACAGAGCCACGCCACAAAAACTGCTCAGGAATGACCTGAGGAATGTGAGAGACAGCTCAAGGCGTCGACCTGGCCTCCAAATAACCCAGATCCCAATTTGATTGAACATTCAAGGGACGTGCTGCTACCCCAGAGGTACCCCCGATCCACAGTGGGTGCTCCTTGGACCGGACTTGGCTCTGACCTGTCAAGGCATGGACACAGGACCTCTGGAGGGTGTCCTATGGTGTATGGCATTAGGGCATTGGCTTCAGATCTTTTGAGTCCAGTGGGTTGTGAGGTGGGGTAACAGTACGCCCCATAGATGTCTGATCAGATCGGGATCCAGGGAATATGGAGAACAGGTTGACGCCTTGAGCACTTTGCCACATTCCTCAGGTCATTCCTGAGCTTTTTGTGGCTAAGCGTGGCGCATCGTCCTGCTGGGGGGCCACTGCTACTAAGGAGTGCCGTTGTCTGTGTTATTCTTTTATCTTTATGATCCTGTAAATAAAGTTATTCCATTTCTGTTACCTGAAAATGATGCAGAGAGCACTTGTAAGTATCATTGCGAAGAAGGCAGCTCCACTCACAGCAGCCAGCAGAGAATCTACCTTGCTGGCTGTGGTAGCGGAGGCACGGTGGTCCCCCCCTGGCTCGGTGAGGTTGTGGTAGTGGAAGAGAAGAGCGAAGCCACGGCCCCAGTGGGTGGTGGTGATGAGCTCCATGATGACCTCCACCATCTCCTGGCTGGAGCCGAAAACCAGCTGGCTGCTGGGAGGCCGGTTGGACCCGCAGAACCTTGAGGAGAAGGTGATAAGGTCTGAGATGTACAGGACATCGTGGGGGCAGGCGTCAAGCACTGAGTGCTGGGTTTCTGGGCTTTCAGCTGGAGTGTCAGTGGAGTGTGGTGATGCAAGGGTGGTCTCCTCCACAACTGGGCTTGGGTTAGAACTGGGGTTGAGGTCTCCCCTAAGGTGAGACGAGGAGGCGGAATTGACAGCCTTGTCTCCTGGAGGCACAGCCCCCGATAGAAGGAGGAGAGAGGGAGGAGGTGGCGAAGATAGGCCAGAGGAGGCATCAGCTGATCTTTTGGCAGAATTTGATACTTTGGCAATCTCCATCTTTGTGGACTGCTCCTGGACCACTACTTGCTTGACCTCACCATCTTGGGAGGACTGCTGAGTCTTTGTGACAAGGTCTGCACTCTGAAGCATGGGATCTTTAGCTGCTGATGAACTTTCATCTGCTGCTAAGCTGCCAGGAGTCAAAGTCACCTCTTCGTCTGCCTCTTCCTCCTCAAAACTAGAGATAGCAGAGTACTGCGCAGCAGAGTCATGGCTTTCAAACACGTCAAAGTCAAATATCTCCAGAATTAGCTGGTAATCAACAGGCACAAAGAACTGCCAAACGCAATGTGTCCCAGAGGAGTAGTTGTAGGGGAAGCCGGGGGACAGAATGAGGCCTTGGACATCCACCACATCCACCCTGGCACCACAGTCAAAGTATACCTGCAATATGAATCACATTAAGTTAGTCAAGTCATCATTTAAAACATGCTTTTAAGGTTAAAGAAGATAACTTTTATAAAGATATTTTTGTCATATTTGGTGAAACTTTCACTATATCCTGACAGTAGTACTTTATGTGTAAAAATGTGGTTCCTCCTAATGCTCCTAATGGCATTTGCAAGAATCCTCCATGCCTGAGCAAAAACAACCTATCAGAGCCAGGAGGACTCTAATGCATGTCAACCACTGCTTGTGCACATGCTGCACTGCCAACAACAGCATACACTGCAAAGACAAGTAGACAGAAGAAGTCCAACGACAGCATCCTTCTGTCAAAGTAAAAGCAAGCTTCTTGTCAGCCCAGTCACCAGAAGAAAATGCTGGCAATTTATATTACAAACCACGGATACGTTACAGTCGAATGTTTCATACATATCATATCAACATTTCTAAATTGACATAGTTCTGATTACATGTATATCAGCTGACTTTGTCATTGCGAGGTGGAGGGGATGGTGGATGGCACAAGACCTAGGCTAGCTGCCAAGCTGTAGACCACTGCAGTGCAGACCACTGCTTGAGACCAACAAACAACAAAACCAGTTGTCTTCCTCTGTTTACTTGTCTTTGCTGTGTGCACTGACATGCATTAGAGACTTCCCCTGGCCCTGATTGGCTGTTTTCGCTCAGGCACGGTGGATTCTGCAAATGCTTTTAGGAGCACTAGTAGGAACCTGATTTTTCTCACAGATTATCTGTCTACTGTGCTACTGACAGGATACAGTGACAGTTTCAGCAAATATGACAAAAACGTATTTTTATAAAAAGATACCAACTGAACCTTTAAAGACCAAAGAATCTCACATTTTAAGGTTTATTTTAGGCACTTAACTGACGCCCCTTCTAAGAGTGACAATTAACCTGAGTCATACAGCTTTGCAGGTAGAGCTCAGCACAAACACTGCCAAGGTTAGGGCTTCTGATTCCCACTGGTGCCACCCACGTGAGCATTCATG
The DNA here is from genome assembly GCF_006386435.1 of Epinephelus moara. Classification (NCBI taxonomy): domain Eukaryota; kingdom Metazoa; phylum Chordata; class Actinopteri; order Perciformes; family Serranidae; genus Epinephelus; species Epinephelus moara. The sequence continues at coordinate 10,375,220 of NC_065513.1, forward strand.
TTATTCTTCCGTTTTAAAGTGTTGACCAGTATTATATTATACTCTGCCCAAATTCTAAGATGAGTCATGTATTCAGATAATAGCCACGAAGTGATTAAGTTCTCTATGTAAAAGGCACCAAAAACCAAGGTACCTATCAGCAAATAATACACTGGACTTGTGGTCTGATTACTCACTGACATAAACCGGCTTGAAACTGAACTATTCAACCCTTCTGTTCTGCCTTTATATCAAAGCCTGTGTTTTGCCTGCTTGGGTAACCCTAGGGAGGGTTTTTCTTCAAACATGCTGGCTGTAATTCTTCCCAGGTGTGTAAGGATGTAAGGGGGACCTGAGATCTAAGCAGAGGCAGATGTGTGGCTGGGCTGGGGAGCTGAGGACCAGACCTTTGTAGGGGGCCTGTGTGTTTATGAGCTTTCCTGTTGGCCTCAGTTCTGTACTGTGGGAATGACCCAGACTGGCAGACCCCCATGCCAGACAGGTAACAAACCCAACACCCGCGGGGTACACTTGTGCTCTGGACTGGGCTAAAAGCAGATCACTTTGAGAATGCAGTTTAGATGGGAGGGGAGAAAGAGGGCAACAGGGACACTGGGAAAAGTAAAGTCTTTGGAGCCAGACACGCACTTTGATTGCTCCATGGACCATCTATCCCCGTCTAAATGCATTCATCAAAGGCATTCCTCAGCCGGCAGATTTTCAGTGGCAAAATCTATGTGTAACTTTCAATCACAACTGGAGGAGAGGACCTCTCGCTCAGCACTCTGGTCATCAGGGTCAAATCTAACACTGTCTCCATAGTTGATACAGCTGACAGCTTCACAGCCAGGCCGCAGCATCTAACAGAGACATGGGAGGTCAGAGAGGGCAAAAAGGGCAGCATGACCTACGTAACTAAAAGAAAATATGTGTGTGAGTGTGTGTGTATGTTGTCTTCCATGTTAGAAGTTAGATGTTAAAACATATTGCATTCTGACTGATTTTGTTCTGTTATCGGAATTTGATTAAAGAGAAGATGATCAAAAATCAGCATCTGTCCTGCCCCTCACCCATGAGCGCATACGATATAGTACAAAGTTGACAAGCAACATGCCACAGCTGAACTCTCCTTTGACTCTTAAATTACATGATACACGATGACCAATTCTAGTAGCTGTTTTTCTGGTTTTTACAGTACAAGCCATAATTTTCTAATTACATTACAAACAGCAGTATCATTAAATGCACTGAACTGTTTATGGCATGTGAGTGACAGTACATCAGTGAAATATTTGCTTATTCTTCCTAATATTAAAAAACTGTATCATGTAATATTTATTTTTTCAATTACCACAATACCAATGTAAATTTTGATCATGAAAGTCCTTTCACATAATTGTATTTTGCTGTTTTTCTCCTTGACTTACATTTGGAAGCAATTACTTTGGCACATGGCATGCTACACTTGTGCTTCCTACACACTTACTAGAAATTAATGTACTCCAGCAAAGAATTACACGGGTGACATTTGAACGGGCCAAATGGCATTCCTGCTGAGGCTGGGGAGAGTAAGCCGATTTGGGGTTAGCAGTGTTTGCAGCGAGGTTGCGCAATGAGGGGAACCACTTCACAATATGGGGGCATAACAGGGGGGAAGAGAAGGACAGCGTGTCCCCTTTTAGGGCAAGAATGACCAGTGGTGGGAGAATATATGTTTGTTCATACTGCTGCCTTTACTCAACCTTCCCTGAAGACTTTCACTTTGTTTTCAACCTGTTTTTATCCAATTCAACTTTAAAAAAAAATAGTTTAAAAAAAATAGATGTTGCAAATAATGCTCGTTTATGAATTAACAGTCTCTTGTATGATGTGAAATCCTGCTTCTGATGAAAGAGAACTGTGTCATGGACAGAGACTGTGTCATCTCTCCCACCAGGAGGAGGCGGCCGGGAGGTCCCCTTCACCCTGCCTGGGATGCATGCTAGACTACACATGAAAGGGCCCCAAAGTGCCACAGTGTCGAATGGAAATGGGACATTCTTATAATGCCAAACATCTCAGTTCTGTTACATCACAGGCCGCTCCACTGGCAGGCCGCTAATTATTCAAGGATGCCTTTTCTCATGGCGAAACAATGGGCCGCAGTGCCGTTTTGGTGAGCCACTCCGCATACAGGGAGGGCGGATAATATTTTAATGAAGTGATGCTAATAAGTACAAGGCAAGCTGAAAGTTTACATAAGAGCCGGCTGCTCATTGCGCCCCAGTTGTGCTAGTGACGGGGGCTTCCCTGGACAAAAGTAGATCAACAAAGCACATAATTGTCTGAAATGACTTGCTCAGTGAAACATCAGACCAGCTGCTGTCATTACTGAGGGGCCCCTGACAAATGGTATTGTTCTAGCGTTTTCACTTTGCGTCAGTACATCTTTTTAAAAAAAAGGTGTTTCAATCACATTCCATGATGGAGTTCATAGGTCGGTCTAATTATCACAGAGACAACTTTAAATCTACTGACTGATGTCGCAGAGCTGATTTATTTGTATAGTACCATTATATTAAAATAGTATTCTTAAAATTTTGTTTAAATGTCATTTATCATTAAAAATATTATTTAAAAGTAACCTGTGAGGTTGTAATCTATGTAAATGGAAGGATGTGGTCAGAAAAAAGATGAGAAATAAACAAAAAGAAAAAATAGTACTCTGCTGTTAAAACAGCGTATCTGAGCATTAAACTAAAGAAAAACATAATTTAAATCTGTTATAGAAAAAGCACTTTTTAGTTTTTAGCCCTCTCTTATGGGTATAAAGATGAACAAGCCAAAAAACACGACCTGTCAGTACACCTTTATTTGACAAAACAGAAGCCTGCAGTCTGACCCAACTGTTGGCTGTAACATGGATTTTTTTTTTTAAACCACCCAGGCTGACGACACCACTGTGAAAACTCTGCAACACGAGCTGGCTTCTGCTGAAGTACTGTTAATACACACAAACACACACTCACACACTCTGCCTCTCATGCACAAACAGCCCCGGACTGGCTCATAAACAGGCAGGCGGGCCCCTCAAAAGGGGGCAAGAATCCTCACCAGCCCTGTTTACTGGAGGAGAAAAGTGACACTGCTTCACAGGCTAGCGCTTGAGCAGTAGCAGCAGCCCCACTCAGGATGCTTATAATCACACTCTATTTCTCAGGTCTGGACCGATATAAAAACAGCACAGCTTTGTGGACCAATACCTGAACTAATTTCCATTATCCTTAATTTAATCATGTAGTCTGATAGATCTGAGTGATACAGACCTGAGGAGAAAAAATATTAAGTCACAACATATCAGAACAGACATAAAAAGTTATTGCTAAAATAGTAAATGTCAGAATATATGATGTAATATCAATTATGGGAATGAGACAAATCTTTCCACAAATTAAAGCTGGATCAAGATTAGGAGTTACACTAATTTTATCAGAATAAAAAGCACTTTTTCTCAAAGTGCAACAAATGTACAAGAATTCCCCTGAGTTGCACCGGAGCTGAAAGATATAGAAGTCTCATACAGTGATGCAGTATGCACTGACACAAGAGGACAGTGTTTGCATGGTACACAGAATACCAAAAATGTTATAAACTCCTCCACTTTCTCAAAAAATATTATTTTCACATATATCAATCGTAGACAGAAACATGCAGCTAAAAACAAGTTTGAAATTAGTTGTATAACAGAGTCAGCAGCTGCAGCTCAATGTCAGCAAAATGCCCCATTTGTGTTTTTAGTATATTTCACACTGCTGCCTCCAATTGCACAGACAGAAACGAAGCTCCTTGAGGTCATTCTGCACAGCTGTGAAAAGCACTGATACTCGAGCCCAGGATTTATCACATATCTCCCCTGTGATGTCAATGCCTCTCCTGATGGACTCATGTCAGCGGCTGTAGTTCAAGCCAGGGTGAGTTTACAAACAACTGGTGTGGCGGCCTGATTAAGCCCAGGCATTTCTAGGGTCGCCCTCGTTGGCCACTGTGGCGCTGGCTCAGCACATTTACACCACCGTGTGCATCCTGGGTGACTTATGAAAGACCTCTTTGAGCCGTTGCATGTTTGATCAACATTTTTATTTACAGAGCCATCACGGGACATTCACTGTAGCCTGCATGGAAAAGTGGAATGCTGGAAATTATTACTGCCGTGGTCCTCAAACTCGCACAGACATGTGACTGGGTGAGCAAGAGGACAGGCAGATGCAGGCTCACTCTTCCATGTTTGTGGCGTGAAGACCATTAACATATTTCCTCTAAAAAGAGCTGCTGCTGCTGCTGCTGCTGCTGCTGCTGCTGCTGCTGCTGTGGTAGCTGTTAAAGCTAGTCTGTGGAACCCTGTGGTGAATCATGACCTTATCTCCATGGTGGTTTGGAGAAATCATTTCCAGATTTTGGAATGTGATCCATGATAATTAGTCTTTTCTTTCAGCACCTCAGTGAGAAGCCTCGTCATGTAGGCTGGCCTGCACTGTACTGACACAGTTAAACTGCAATCAATCACAGTCTAAATGGACACAATAACATTTCCGAGGACAACCACAGCATTTAAATCACCAGACAAGCTTATTTTTGAATATCATCTCAACACTGATAACCCCTGAACTACAGCCCATTAGCTTTGCTGTTTTGATGCATAGACTTAGCACCAGTATGTGGCTCTCCTGTGTCGGCATTACATTCTAGTCACAGAACTAATCATTTGATTTTCCTTCTGTTCTCAAGGTATTTCAAGAATCCACAAAAACTTCTAACCATCTGGCTGAAAAAATATCCCCTCTGCTGCACGACAAGAACAATTTTTAACCTGTTCCTCAAGCTGCATTTCTATTTCCTATAAAGGAAGCCGGAAATTACACATTACCTTGCTCTTTTTTTTGGTTCAAGAAAAATATGAATGTGTTGTTTTGTTTGACAAAAGAAAACAAAAGAAAGGAATATCAATATAGGCAAGGATAAGTGATTAATGACTGTGATTAACACGTTTGGATATTTATAACCCTAGGAAAACTGTTATACATGACTATTTTATGTTTGTTTTATTTTGTTATTTCTCATTTTTCTATATTCCCCTTTCCATCTGCCCCCACATATGCATCATATGTCACACCTTGTTTTTTTTGTACTGCCTTTTGTATCAATAAAAAAAAAATGCTGTGAAACAAAGGCAATGTGTTAAGGCTATTTTAATGTCTCATTGATATTCTTTAATTTTGGTTCACGTTGAACAGCTTGACATACATCATTTCCGCTACCATCTTTGTTTGGGTTAAAAAAAAGGAAACTATTAAAAACCTTTCTGTCCAGCCCAGCAGATCGCTTTTCTTCGTGTGTGTGTGTGTGTGTGTGTGTGTGTGTGTGTGTGTTCTGTGAGTAACTTAAGGGCAGAACAAAATTAAACTTGTCTGTTTTGTAGGCTCTTTGCAAGCCGCCGTCTGCACTCTGCCAAAGACTGGTTACGAGGTACAGTCAAAGAGGCATCATTCTATGACAGCAAACAACTACCTAACTTAATTTCAGGAGTAACATTCTCCCAGTTGTACTTTTACTGATATCATATCAATAATTTAAACTCATAAACTTTTTAATTTTGAAACAGGACCTTCAGTTTTTTGATAAAGAAGCTTGTGAAAAAAAAGTGCCAAATTTAGAAGGCTACAGCAGTTATTTCAGTGTGTCAGATACATATTCAATCAACATGTCTCAAATGTAAGTATCAGATCAGACTTTGTATGGGCAACTACCCCAATATTTAATGACTTGGATCGGGATCTGGGCCACAAAACAAAAAGGATCTCTCCACTTCGGTACTCTCACACCTTCTAAAGAGGAAAGTAAAATAAATGCAGCTCCGCAAGCTACTTCTATTTTCAAAGTTAAAAATCAGCCATTAACTTCATGCTGTGTGACCTTTTTAACGTTAGGCGGCCACTTGAAAACTCCATTCAATACCAACAACATCAGCATCTTAGAGTTTTGATGCTACCATAGATAGTATAGAAATGAAGTTTGTTTTCTATCAAACAACCCGCTGCATCTGCAACACTCACAGGACAGCTTTCCCTCCCTCTTTGTCTAACTCTGTCCATCACTCTGTCTCTGGCCCTGACTTTTGCATCCCATCTCCTCTAAAGTCCCTCTGCGGTTCACCAACTCAAGGGGACATTTTTATCTGTTGACAGACTGTGTGTCTATGTGTTGTCAGATAATTCATGGGAGGAATAAGCAAATTCACAGTACACTGGAGTCCTGAAACTCAATTCAATTAGGGATGAATATCCCCTCTTTCCATTGCAAATAAAACCTAACGAAAGACAGAGTGAAGCAACAAAGCAAAGATCAAAATCACTCTCCCTTGTCCACAGCACTGAAATGTGGACTTACAGGCTTGGATGCCTCCCATTTTTTTTTCTGAGGGGGATAGAATAAATTCCAAGCTTGTTTATGCTGTTCCAAAAATCAACTTAATACAAAAGGGGAGCGGAGGACAAAGACATCATTTACCGTGTCCCCTCAGGCAGATAATTGCAAAGATAGTGAGCACCCTATGCACACAGGAACTAAAGCTGGAGACGCTGACAATTCAATATACCAAAGGTTTTTGTTGTCTAGTTCTAAGAATTGTGCTGCTGAGCCGCCATTGTCCATCAGCGGAAGAGGATGACTCTTGACAGGTGGAAGCTTCTAACTGGAAATGTGGTTTTGATGTCCTAGAGGAGATCTGTGTCAAGGGTAATCCTTCTGTGTTCTGACACCAGTCCCTGCCCCAAATGGGGACATGTTGGTGCATCGGATGAATCAAAAACAGAAGAATATGGGATTGGAAAACTGACTGGGTGATGCGCTTTACAGTTGAGATGCTTCGCTTAACAACCCTGCTACAAAGTTTTGCAAGAAATTGCATAAAATGTGACGAGCACCCATGTCATTTTAAGAATGGCGCTGCTTTTTTCCAATTCCAAGACCTTAGGGATAATATACAGCCAAGCATCTTTTCAGCCTGAGAAGCATTCACCTGTTAGTTTGCCTTCCACAGCAACTTGTAATTGGAAAACAATGTCAATTACATCAATTTAGAAAGTTCCTGCCCCAACAGAGACAGCTGAGACTGCCACAAATAGACATACCATAGTGGTGATCAAATCACATACTAATAAATACATGCTCTAGCTATCATATAAAGTGTTTTCTGCTCTGAGCAATGAGGTATCACTTTCCCTTTCTTCACAAGCAAGTACCAAGGCCCACCCCTGCCACTGTCTATGTAAACATGACTGTTCCAGGCGGCTGACAACATACATCAACAAGTCCTGCCATCCTCAGTCACATGTGCAGCTATTCCTATGCTGCAGGTATCCATATAAACCTAATAATAAAGAGACACTTCAGGTTATGGCATCCCAACAACTTTTATGCCTCAACCAATTAACTCTAAAGCACCCATTCACATCTAAGCCTCACTAACCTGGCAAGAGCTTTGACTCTACCACAGGAGAAGCTAAAACATGTCCAACATGAATCACAGACTGATTGAATGGAAAACATGCCCCAGTAGCAACCCCTGAGTGTTTGGGTTCCTGATTTATCGGAGACAAACTTTTGATCATGAACTCCTCGCATGTCAGAGGCAAAGCTTGGGAGTTCGCCTCAATGGGTATGAAAAGTAGCACAACACAAGGTTTACATGCTCTCAATGTGGTTCTCATTTCAGCAGTTTGGACTCTGCATGCCATTGTCTAACTCTGTGAAGTGCAGCAACATCAAAACATGCCCGTGCCATCAAAACATCCCCTAAAAAGCCTAAGAGGATATAAAGTCCCAGGAAGTTTGGGAATTTTTAAATACAGTTTCAAATCCTACTTTCACATATTTACAGTGAATGGCAAAGGTTAGTCAGCATGATGTAAGGTGATTAAAAACTCTGGGTATGGCTAAAGTTTAGGTTTGTTTTTCTAGATGTCACTGTATAAAGCACATGGGACACTTGGGTAGAACTAAATACTGAAACTGAACTACTACTGTAAGTGAACTGAAATGTTTACAGTTCACTTACAGTGGTCTACAGGCGACATGAGGCGGATGTGTTGCTAATTGTTATGGACAGAGCTGTTTCACACACAAGTAGACTGCAGGACCATTTTGATAACCTGTTTGTGCAATATATTTTGTTTCCTAAACAACTTTCGCAATTCCAGAGGCAACGTGAGATTCTACTTTGGGAAGGTAGTGTTACGTCCTGTGCTGTTGTCAAACAGAGCGTGCGCAAAACACAATTGTAAAAAATGTAAATTTAAATGTTCGTCGCTATCTGCTTAAGTTTTTCACACTGTAATACATAAGCTTTGGCGTTTTTCGAAGCACAGTGGTCTTCAGACATAGTCGGCATAAAAGTTAGCTAACAAAAACAACAGTATTAAACTGTATTAAATGTTAACTTTTAAAATTGGGCTCAATACGTACTTACCGCCTCTTGCTATAGCCTACAACCGTGTGCTGTATTTTCGTAGTACAAAACTGTTGACAGAACACCCGACCTACATTTAAATTTAAAATTTAGCTGACCCAAGTATTCCTGTGTGTATCAAATGTAAGCCGAAATAAATGTTGGCAACTAAGTTGTCTTAAAATAACTTGCTTGAAGTCCCTTGTGCTCAGAGCGTTTGTCGAGAAGAAACAATTGTTGAATATCACGATTTACGAAGGGAGTTCGTGGCTTGGTTCTCTCCATACATGTGAGCACGGCACTCAAGAGGGCTGGAGGTAAAGCTTGTGAATTATTGTCAGCTTATTGTCAACAAATGTCAACTTACTTTCTGTGCAACGCATCCCATCACGAAGAGTAGATATGTTGTCATAAAAGCCTGGGCCCCAAGCGACGTAACACAACTCATTTTCCTCTGATTGTTCCTGTTTAATGCAACGCACAGTGAACCGTATCCCGCTCCTCTGCTTCCCTCTCATTCACCTGAAGTATCGGGAGCGCGCGTCCATCGTTCATGGGCGAACTCGAACACAGCACCAAACCCTTGGCTAAAAACTCTCCTTATTGGCTTTATATTAACTTCACTGTTATTTCTGTGAACTTTATTTTAAAAAACAAATTTAAAAATAACAATATCATTGTATAGTGTGTGACTAGCTCAAGCCAGTGCAGTTTATGGTGGTCTTTAGGTCTAGCTGTTATATTTCTATAGCCTAATATTCCTTCCTTCTCCCAGTCCAGCAGATACAGAAAAGCTACATAAATTCTGCAAGTTCTGCAATCTAAAATAATGAAGTAATATGAACTGACAATTATTTCATTTTTCTGTCAGAGCCTGGGTAAATCAAAGCAAACAAATAGATTGTTGTGCAATAATTCATAAATACTTTTTGCACACGTGAATCTTTTTTCCATCTTGTTTGGAGCTTCATGTAAGCTTGAGCTTCATTGTCAAGGTGAAATCAAGGTTAAATATATGACAGATCTTTGTGTCAGTGTATTTATCTTTTGAAATATCCCCTTATTTGACTGATAAGCTCTTTAATAGCCAAGACTGTGCACCTTGTTTATGGTTGAATTCAAAATATCAAATATTAAAAGACAATTACAAATACCATATCATCTTTAGACACTGAGCTACTACCAGGCCAGAGACTTTTTTTTAAAGATATTTTCAGGGGCATTTTGCCTTTAATGGACAGGACAGGTAAGCATGAAAGGGGGACTTTTATGAGAGCTTTAAGGTGTAGGATAGATGACGTAGTTGATAAAGGTAATATGTTCTGCTAATATCTATAGTGATAGTTCAACGTTGTACCAATTACTCTCCTTAGAGGCTGAGTTTCAAAATATTATATGGGAAAACACAGGTAGGCCTGCATACAAAGTCTTCAAATCCATCCTGGTTGTGTGTTTACAAGAGCACCACATGTAAGGGACTCAGTTGCTCAATCTAATTTTCCACACCTAAACCAAGTACCTCTGTCAGTGACATTAAAGAAGGTAACAAAGTGTGGGAGATGCACACAGTTTGATTTTACTCCAAAGTGCCACTCCTTCAACCACCCACACACGATCTCAGATAAGCATCCAAGCTATTATCTCACGCACCACTCTAAATGTGACTTAACCTTTTGACAAGCCTTTGTAGGCAAAACTAGCAGAATATCAAATAGCCTACTCTACTTAATTTAGTGAATGCAGAATAATGCAGGTTAAGATGTCTAAACAATCTATTTCCTAAGAACGAAGGCTAGTAGCAACACAGACTGGAGGTGCTCACTCAAGAAGGTTTTGCACCTGTCATATCATTCTGATGGCTTACGTTTTGGACTGCAGAAAAAAAGAAATATTAGTGGTAAGATATTGTGAGGTCCATGTGATGTTTACTGACCATCCACTAGTGCTGTAACTAAGACAGTGTCATTCTTGATAGTACCACTAGATGGCACCAAAGTAAGACAGTTGAAATCCTCGTCATTGGCTTTGAATCAGTCTTTTAAAATAAAAGTGGATTTGGCCTTATACTTTTCATTTGCATTAAACAGTGACTAGTTTGGCATGATGTCATTTGACTGGAGACTTGTATTATATATGTCTGACACTTGATACCCTGCACATGGATTGGGTGCAAGTATCTTATATAGGCCCACACATATACCACCCTCAAGGGTGTTTGTAGCTGGGGTTTGCGATCTGTGATGTGTCTTGTTTATGTATGTATGTAGCCAACCTGATGGAAAAGGGTGAAGGTGTCGTTTAAGCATGGGTGGCGAGGCTTAAAGCTCAGGGAGGGGTTTGGGGGTCCTCTGCCAGAAAATTTTAAGCATTAGGCATTTAATTTCTTGCATTGTGTTGAATTTATATGCATTAGTGTGTGCATTTTCTGCATCAATTTGTGGTGTATTTTCTTTAATTTTGTCAAAAATAAAAGACCACCGCTACTTTCATGTTTTTATTTTGGGGTGGGATGGGGGATAGCAAAAAAAATCCCCAAATCCCCCCTACCCCCCAGAAATCTACACCCATGCCTAGGGACACGATTTTTGAGTTCAATACAGGATATGTGCTTGCTTTTTTACAGAAATGAATATAAAGGTTGAGAGCACTGATGCTTTACAGATTAAAGTATTATTAGTGGGCTACATAAACAATATGATTAGAAAAATAAACGAATCAAAACCTGCAAGATGTTGTTATTTTTTACAGGTGGTGGGAGTAGGGGGGCAACCAGTGGAATAGACCAAATAAGTAATTTCAGAAATTGCGCCTATGGCCGACAGTGACAGATATTTTAAATAAAAGGCTAATATATCATCTTAGCTCAAATCCTGTCTGTGAAATCCTGTATAATCTCATTACGTTGAGCAGTGGTATTATATAATGATGTGCGTATTAATGCAATCCGTGCATTCTGTGCACCGTATGGCACCAGGCTCAAAAAGTGGCATTGGTGGCTTAATGGCACCTCTGGTGGCATCCGCAGCTGCAGGTAAACTGCTGGCTGTCACTGCTGAAAACAAGGGTGCAGCTCTTTGACCACAAGAGTGAAGCACTGTACCACATCCGACACATCTATCAGTAGTTGTGTCAGTTCCATCGGATAATTCGTGTAATAAATGTAGCTCTGACGTATGTATTTGCAGTATCATTATTTCAACGTTTTTTTTTCCTGGTACTTAAATCAAAACGTCACGAGCAGACACGCCATTGTCTGACAAGCTTTATGTGTTCATCCAGATGTGTTTGCGCCCTCTGTTTCCCGTCGGACGGATAAGGGACGGAAACCAAACAGCCACGTAGTAAAAGCGAAAGGCGAAGCTCGCAAAAAGGTGAGCATTTAATGTCTTTAGTTACATTTACCGAAAATGTCATTTTACAATTTACACACGGGGTTTTGTAACATACTTACGTGACAGAAGGTAATGAGTTGATTTATATAAAATATTTGAGAAATCAGTCCTCTGCACTGGCGCTGACGATTCTAGCTAGCGAGTTAGCACATTTAGCTTGACAGGTTCCGTCGTAAACACATACAGCTAGCTAGCTAGCCGTCTCGCTAGCTCGTCTCGCTTTAAGTCTGCCCCCCTTGTCATTAGCCGGTAGAGTTTTACTAAACCCATTCAACACATGAGACAAATATAACAGTCGTTATATGTACGTTTGTCAGTTATCGCCTCGTCCATAGCTTATGTCTTATGAACTGGTGACTCTAGCAAGATAGTATGAAACCGTGCTGAACGGAGGCTAACGTGAGCTAACTGAAGAAACTCAGCTACTGTCGGACAGCCAACTTAGCAACACAGCCTTGGAGTCAACGGTTATCATTAATAACTGAAGCATGCGATGGGTATATAACTTTAAACACGTAGGAGTACTGAATAATAACGCTGTCATCAAAGTGTAAGCGGACAGCCGTTGTTAATAAAGAGAGAACAATATGCCAGACTCTTCTCAAAATCCATAAATGCAAATCTGGCCTCGTCTTTCGACAAATGTACACAGTAAGTATGGCTTATATTTATATGAATTGTTTGTGCAAATTCGGCAAACATGTATCAGAAGCAGCTGCTTTCACAAATAATGCGACATTCACCACAATCTGAACATAGCTGTAGTCTGACAGCTGAAAGGCGTGGATTTAAAGGCGTGTTTGCTGCTTGATAAGACGTATGTCTGACAGCCCTTACAGATTCCTACAGAGATTTAATTAACTGGATTTGTTCTAAGTAACTAAAACAATCAAATGTGAAACAGTCAGTTTTGGCCTGTCATTTGTGGTATCTGTTTCTCTGTGTCATAGTAAAGGAATTCAATGTTAGTTGCTTGTTAATCTATATTTAACGTGACACAATCCAATTAACTACAAAGCCAGCTCGTTAGCCCTTGACTTCAGCTTGTGTTTAAATTAAAGCAGGCTGGGTTGTTACATAACATTATTACTGTCTAAAATAGATCACTTCTGAGGAGCTACAACTTCGTCTGTGTTGTATATTGATCTTTATATGGGTGATCTTCTCCAAACAATTGCTAAAATGTATACAGTCGATGCTTAACTTAATGTTCTCTCTCTCCAGTGCTGTCTTTGTTCAGAAGTGTTCCTGGACACTGACATGGTCCCAGCTGACCTGCCTCCTAAGAACATGGTCTTGTGAAAAGTTCTTTCAGAAGGATCACCAGCAGTATTGTGACTGTTCAGTTTCTTTATGGAAATGGATACTAACCAATCAGAAGCAGCTCAAATGGAGGCTAATGCATATCAAGAGGACCATGTTATAAAATGCAAAGTAGAAGGTGAAACCCAGTTGAAACAACAAGGGCTGGAGGACACACAAAACACAGAAGGGGATATTCATAATGGTGAGTACTGAGGCTGTTATGATAGGATGCAATTAAGTAATTGTATATAAGGGTATGTGCTGGAATAATATCTCAAAGTGATGCTGCCACCCTCACTACCACTTTATTCTCAAAAGGTGGCAGCTGTGACTTTGTAGAGCTTTGCTCCTTGAAGAAAAAACTTAAACTAATGAATATCTTTAAAAAGTAAAGTGTATCTGGAAATGCAATGATTCCCATGCCAAAATGGAGGTTTTCTGACTCACTTGTATAAATAGCCCAACATCAGAGAAGTAATGTCACAGTACATAAAGCCTGTAGAGGCCAGTCTTATTCGAAAGCAGTATTTGTCTGTCAAATCACAAGGACTTGTCTGGGTCTGTGGACAGGTTTGTCAGAAATATTTAGATTTTATCGCATGTTTCATTCATAACAGTGCTTGGATTGGTAATGTTACACAGCCCTTTTGAAAATGTCACTGTTATTCTAGCACGAAAGCATTGCTTTCAATATATGTTTTTTCTGTGTGAATGCATGATTGAAAATGCAGATTATTGTGTGTTAGCCATTCGGGGGAAGTGGACGAGGTAATCCATATAAAGAGACCTCGTGTGCGTAGTCTGGAAATCATTTTTATGTTGGTCCCATTTGATATATTTTTCCACTGAAATTACTGCCCTTTTGCTGTCATCAGCTCGCTTCCAACGCTGCTCTCTGATCTGCAAAGTTCTTTCCCCTTTAGGCATATTACTGGTAACACTTGTATCCTGCCATGCATGACCTGTTTTGGTGGCTACTACAAGGCCTGAGGCCTTCCACTGCTCCATGTTACACGGCTCTTTGGACTGATGTGTTAGATAGCTGAGCTGAATTCTAATTAGTCATCATCATGGGGCTACTATGGTCCAAGTCTTCAATGGTTAAGGTTTAGTAGAAGAAAAAATAAGATAGTACGAAGACAACTGAAAATACAGATTTTGATCTTTAAATGCTTCTGCGAAGTTGTGGGACATGCAAGAGACATGGAAAAAAAAAAGAAAATGTTAAAATCAGTGCAGAAGAGACAGAGATCCTGTCGGAACAACCATCACAAGGTTATTCTTCCCCAGACTTAACAAAGCTCCCTCCAAAACCATGAAATGCATATTTTCACAGGCTGAACAGAACTTAACTGGATTTGTTTGTGTTAAATCAGTGGTGTCCCCCTTTAATGTAAGTAGCATGTAGCCTTTATTTTCAATTGTAGACAGTCGGTTTTAATAGTAGCATGAATGTATTTTTGACTAAATATGCAACAGTCTAAGGTAGCTTGTGAAAAACAGGAATTATTTGTTAAGATTTTAACTCAACTTATCTGCTGCACCAGGACTGTGTGGGTATGCTTTGATTAGAGTTTGACTGCGACCTGGAAACATATGTAAACAATCCCACCACTGTCATCAGGTTTTGATTAAAGTGTTTCTAAATTCTGATTGGTGCACAGACATAAGAGACAGTAACACTAACCAGTAACCAAAACTGTTCCATGTTTGGCAGAAAATTATGTGAGTTAATTGTGTAATCTTGTTTGACCTCATTGCCCATAGGTTAAAGCTGTTGGCGATATAGGTTTTCAGGGCCTTTCAATATGTTTGTCATGCAAGATGACCCCTTATTGTGCTCCTTGACACAAGAGAAGGTGTAGCTCCAGGGATGCATCAGTAGCCACGTGCTGCGTGGATGTTTCCAGCCACCTTTTTCACTCAAGCTAATGTAGCTTGACAGGGTTGCCCAGTCAGCTTGCCAAGTGGAATAACATTCACGTTGCAAGTCCAGTTTATAAGAAGTTATCATGACTAATTGTTACATTCCTCAGGGCTTCTCTTCCCCCTTCTCTTTCAGGTCCTGTCAGTTTAGATGTGATGCCAAATGGAAACGGACTGGCAGAGGACTTTGGTGCTGCGGGGAACACCCACATAAATGGGCCCCTGCCTCCGACAGCCCCTCCCCAGAGCACCAGCTCCCCTGTCAACTCCCAGACCCAAGAGCCCTCCCCAGGTTTGGCTGCTTTTCCACCCATGATGCTAGAGAAGTCTGAGGGGGCTTCTAGTGCTGAGCTCACGGTTCACAAGGGTGATTCATTGCAGTCGCTCAGACTCAGTATGCCTATGCAGGAGACTGAATTGTGTAAGCATAAACCTACGTGGAGTGAATGCCCCCTCTATACCCCCCTGTATTTTAACCTCATTTTGCTGTGGGATGTTTTACTTTTTTGGCTCATGTACACATCCGTCCTAACTCCCTTGTCTGTGTATCATCTGAATAAAGTGACTCAGTGGGACTTTCTTTTAGTTGTTTGAGACTACCCCCCGTCTGCAACTTGCATTGACATTTGGTTGCTTTATTAGAATTTGGTGTGGGTGCTTCCTTTGGAACACTGTTTGGACTAATGGCTGTGATTTGGAACTAATCCCTGTCGTGTGTTATCTTTTTGGTGGTGTTTTAAAGTCAGGCACAGTTGCCTTGTTCACAGTTCTGAAATGTAATATGTTTAGCTTTGGCACAAAGTGTGGTGATTTTGTTTGGCTCCACATTATAACTCCCACTCAGAATATATGTAGCGGCAGCACATGAATAATCCTGTTGCATCTCTTTTGATGGCACATGGAACATAACTGAACATCTGTTCAATGCATTTATAGACATCTTCATTCAGCTCATTGTAATATTGGCAACACTAGCTGCATAGCTGTTGTAGTCATGATTAGTTTTTTAATTGATACAGCATGCTGCACCTTGTAAATTTTTGGTTGTGATGTGAAATGTAACACCGATACTGTTGCCTGCTTTAAAAATCTGCAGTAGCTTTCAGGAAAAATTGAGACTGTTGCAGTGCAGTTTGTGACTAACTAGTAACTGTGGCGTGTACCAAAACGTGTCATGCCCAGGAAGTAACACAAGGAACTCCAATTTGAATAATTTGTTTACTTTTGCAAATTCCTAGTAGCTTCAAGTCTTGACCCAATACAACCAACATTATACTATTATTTGCGTTGGATCAGTGAAGCAGCATACAGCTCTTTGATAGGACTCAACTGTTACA
This sequence comes from Epinephelus moara, assembly GCF_006386435.1. NCBI lineage: Eukaryota > Metazoa > Chordata > Actinopteri > Perciformes > Serranidae > Epinephelus > Epinephelus moara. Next base: position 10,391,641 of record NC_065513.1, read on the forward strand.
GTCCTGTAGAACCAGGTTTTGTGTACATAAAGAGCTGCAGTGTAGTAGTGCAGTATGTGATGATGGATAACATTCCTCTTTTTGGCCTAACATACTTTCCCTTTAGCCAACCAGAAGCCATCACTGGAGATGGAGAATGAGGAAAAGATTCGCCTGGAGGCTCGCCGGCGTCTGGAGGAGCAACTCAAACAGTACAGAGTGCAGAGACATAAAGAGAGGGTGAGTGAATGGAGTAGCTGCCAGGTTACGGAGAGTGCCAACTCTTCTTCTATTTGTCCTCGAGGTCCTCATATTTCCAAAACCAGTTTGCAGCAGCTTCTGCATTATCTTAATGTGAAATTTTTGTCATCACACAACTATCTTTTTAAAAACTGTATATGCGGGATCAACTTGTGCTTCATGCTTTTGGACTTAGTCTCAGCTGAAGTTGGATACTAAAAGTGCTGTTTTCTTGAAAATGTAGCCCAGAAGCTAAACAGTTTAAGAGGTATAGAAGCTGCAGCTTTTCACGTAGGCATTGGTGCGAGTTTGGCTTCAGAGTGCCCTATATTTGTGGATTATTTCTTACTAGATTCTGTCAACTCTATTCCTCTTTTAATATGTTATACTCTGGGTTTTATGAGCAACCTTGTGTCAGATTATATCAGGATGGCAGTTCCATGGTTTGTGTCTTTCTGTTTCTAGTCTCACCGCACGACCCCCAAGATCAGGCCATTCAGCACTCTGGATCCAGAGCTCATGCTGCATCCTGAGGCTCTGCCCAGGGCCAGCACTGTTGCCATGACCAAGGAGTATTCCTTCCTGAGGACCAGTGTCCCCCGTGGTCCCAAACTGGGTAGCTTGGGAATTCCCCCTTCCAAGGAGAAAAAATCCAAATCACCCCGCCCAAACAAGATCTACTCGTTGGCTGACTACAAGTCCCCTGAGAATGATGGTGGAAATGGAGGAGGAGGAGGAGGAGGTGGTGGAGTAAGAACAGCAGACAACACCATGAGCTCCCTCCAGTCCACCATTAGCTCGGTGTCCACCTTGTCTGAGGTCAGTGTGATGTCGGAGGGCAGCACCCGCGAGGCAGATGCACAGTCCTCTGCTTCGCTCCAGGGTGGTGATAATGTCTCAGAAATTGACGGCAGCGAATCAGGAACAAGGCCTGGGAACGACGGCAACGACAGTGACAGCTCGTCTTACAGCAGCGTGTCTACCAGAGGGACGTACGGGATGCTCTCCGCGGCCGTGGAAAGACAGCAGGGGCCCTACACAGTGGAGGGGAGGGAGATTGCCCCTGAGGCAATGGGTCAGTTCCCCTCCCTGCAGGAGGTGCTGCAGGCGGCCAGTGAAGAGCAACACCAGCTGGAGCTGGAGCAGGAGAGAGAAGGGACAGCGGAGCCTCGCAGCCGCAGGGACAGTTTCTCCAGCAGGTATTTGTCAACATCGTTGATGTTGTGTTTACAGCCCAATGAAAGACAATATTACATTGAACTGCAGTTCATCACATTGAAGGAGTTAGAACTTAAAAATGTTTGGCATTTTAGCTTGTTACTGTAGATCAGTGGTTCTCAACCAGGGGGAAAAATGGGGAATGATTTTATCACTATTCACAATAGAAGTGAATCCAGTGTGAGTAAGGGTCAGAGGAGTTACTACTCTGATCATGTTTGTAATCATATCTAACAACCAAAATCTTTTGAGATGGATGTTCCTGAAGCTAAATCTAATCAAAAGGGGCGCTGCGACTTAATGTGTATCAATTTAGGATTTAATGACATGAAAAAGGTTGAGAGCCACTGCTGTAGATTAATTATAACAAGTAACTGATCATGTAAACTGCAAGAATTTTTATTCTCAATCAGCTAAATGACTATTCATTGAGCACTTACGCTGTTTACATTTGTTTCAGTGTTTCTTTGGAGAGTTCTGTGATGGGCCACGATGAAATGCTGCAGGTGTTGAAAGAGAAAATGAGACTAGAGGGTCAACTGGAATCTTTGTCATCTGAGGCCAATCAGGTAATATAACACATTGGTTCTGTAATCATATTTCCCATTCCTTCCTCACAAATCACCCAACCATGCATATTGTGTACAGGAGTGGACAAAATAACAGAGAAACAATACAAGACATTAAAAACAGGACCATTACATACAACATCCTTAAAAAAGTTGCATAGGCTGAGGCTGTTTTGATAGGATGCAGTTCTTTTTATCAGTTATCATCAAATGGATAAGTGAAGGTTTACCAGTTGTATCTAGTATCTGTTTTTTCATTCACTGAAGTTTTACTTAAGTATGCTGACCGTGCTAGCTGTGTTTGCATAAATACTGCTTCTAATAATTTAACACCATAATATGTTGTGTACCATGTTCAACTTCACCTGTAAATGTCAGTAATGATGCTGCTAATAAATGCCAGGTCATATATTACAGCATCCAAAATGATGAAATTTAATTTATTGGCTGTTAATTTACCTTGGCAGGCTGTTCAGATGACACTGTATTGTAAACCACAAATAAGATGATTTAAGTGCTCACCACACTGTCTTGTCCTCCAGGCTCTCAAGGAGAAGACAGAGCTTCAGGCCCAGCTCGCTACAGTAAATGCACAGCTGCAAGCCAAGAAGGAGGAGGCACAGGTCACCCAGGAGAAGCAGAGCGCCCTCACTACGGAGGTTGGCACACTGCGACAAAACTGCAGCCAGCTAGAGAAGGCCATGGTGGAGCTCCAGGGCAGTCTGGAGAACAAGAATGCCAGTCTAGCTTCACTAAGTAATGACCTAAAGGTGGCTGAAGACCAATACAACAGGCTGATGGGGAAGGTGGAGGAGATGCAAAACACTGTAACCTTGAGAGACAATACAGGTGAGAGACGGAGACCCAGAGAGCTCAGTGTAGTAATGAATAGTCAACATCTCTAAGTGTGCTGTGAGTAAAATGAACCACCCAATATGGTGTTGACAAACACCCTGATTATTGGTTAACATATTCACAGAGATTAAATTAGATGTTTTGTTCTCACACTTTTACAGTTCAGGAGTTGCGTCAGCAGATGGCTGGTCTTCAGAGCCAGCTTCAACAGGTCCAACTGGAGCGCAGTACCCTACAGAGCCGGATGAAGACTTCCCAGGCTGAAATTGACTCACTCCAGCAGCTCAGACAGTGGTACCAGCAGCAGCTAGCCCTGGCCCAAGAGGCAAGAGTACGACTGCAAAGCGAAATGGCCAACATGCAGGTATAGTTGATACAAATGCGGTTGATTTTTGATAAAGGCTTGACATTTGTTAGACAAGAGTCGACATGACACTTTGTTGTTTTTATCTCTCCCAGGCTGGACAGATGACTCAGATTGGTGTCCTGGAACATCTGAAGATGGAGAATGTGACTCTGTCCCACCAACTCACTGAGACCCAACACCGCTCCATCAAAGATAAAGAGCGTATTGCTGTTCAGCTGCAGAGCATTGAGGTATACTTTGGAACGTTCCTTTCTGAATGTGCTATCATTGATTTGTGAAGTCTTCATATCCACTCAATAAACAACCAATACCTGAAGGTCATTTGAAGTCAGTCTATCATATTGTGTAAAGTATTGTGGTATATAATAAATATTGTGTTTACTGTGTGTGACCTAGGCTGACATGCTGACCCAGGAAGCTAATTATAAGCAGATCCAGGATGCAAAGAGCATGGTGGAAGATGATCTGCAGCACAAACTGGAGGAGTTTGAGGATGAACGAGAACGCTTAACTAAACTGGCCAACACAGCCAGCACCCTGGAAAGAGAACTAGAGCAGGTAGTCATTTGTTCTCCACCTTCTATGGGCAGTAAACGTGTGTATTGTATTCTGCTCTAACCTGCCTTTCACACTCTGTTCCTTTTAGGCAAACTTGACGCTTTCCCAGAAGGACGTGCAGCTGCAGTCACTCCAGAAAGAGCATCTAGAGCTGATGCGCCAGCTGACCACCACTCAGGAGAACTTGCACACCAAAGAGCAGTCCATCAACCAGCTAGAAGCCCGCTACCTGGAGCTGGAGGCCCAGCTGGCTGAGCTGCAGACGGAGAGCAGTGCCAAGGATGACAACATCCAATACCTGCAGAACGAGAAGATTGTCCTGGAGGTAGCGCTGCAGGCAGCCCGGGCCGATAAGAGCCAACTTGACGAGAGCGCTGAACGGCTCGGTGAGGATGTTCTGGTTGCTTCAGATGTCTTGGATCAGCTCCGACAGGAAGTCCAGGTCAAAGCCAATCAGGTATGATACAGGAGGGAGGTGAAAAAACACAAATGAAACTTGAGATGGCATGGGGGGAAAAAAAATGTATGCCTGATTAAACCATTACCAGTGACTTCACAGCAAATATTGACTTTCCCTAATGGGTTTGGACAAGATTATATTTCCATCTACTTCTGTAGTGATACCTTGAGGCACAAATGTTATGGTTAAATATTTTCATGGCCTTGGTGAGCAGTAATTCTTTTGGCATAAAGCATTGTAGAAATTGCTGAGCTGCTAGTGACGTGATTAGACATGACATTTCTCAAAATCTTGTCTCTGCATCCTTTTTGATGAAGGAGTGCATTTTCCATTCAGCTCCAGGAGCCAAATCTAAGAATTTAAACATAATTCAAGTAACTTGTTGCATCTATTTTTTTTTCCTTTTGGAGTTACCGCTCCACCACGATATAGTAAAACTTTAAGGCCTTTCTTACAGATTGAAACTCTTCAACAAGAAAATAATTCCCTTAAGAAACAAACGCAGAAACTGAAGGAGCAGTTCCAACAACAAAAGGTAAGACATCTCCCTTTCTCTTGTACTAGCACTGTACTAGTCTCTCTTATTGGGCAAAGTTTGTGGAAGCCAGTTAAGACTGTGTAGACTTCACATACATTTATTATTTTTTTATCTCTGAAACCTCCCAGCTGGCTAAGGCAGATGCTGATGCTGTCGTAGGAGGATGTATTGTAGAGCCAGATGGCTGTCATCTCAGACGGGTGCTGGTTGACACGCCTCATTGGATTGTGCAGCAGTGGATGCTGCTTATTTTGCATCGACAGGCTGTCATAAAGAGGGTGGAGTTTATAGACAGAATGACAGAAATGTGCATTGTATTGGATTTCTTTCAAGTCTTGAGTTTTTGTATAGCCATCACACTTGTGTATTAACATTCATCTCGGTCCATCAAAATGTATTTGGCTGCTTTCAGGAAAGCAGAAAAAGAAAAATCTGGCTGCATCATCATCTAATGTGCCTCTTCATCGCATCTAAAGCAACTACATTAGGGAGAAGTCAGTGATGTGTTGGATACTGTAGCATGATTGATAGACTACTTGTTAAAGGTTCACAGGATAGAGGGAAACAAGTAAGATGAGGTATGTGGATGCTTTGCACATTTTTGATTTGTAAATAAGTGAGAAAATTTAATCTACTCTATTTGTGCAAAAATGCAGGTTCTTAAAGGCACAAACACAAAAAGTATTGAACTGATAGCTACTCTGGTCTCGGTGTGTTCCATGATTTTATATTTCTTTGTTCCTATATAATACAGCTGCACATGGCACACTTGTACAGCTGCACTTACATTAAAAATTGTGAAGCTATTTGAAAAATAAGCTTAAAAGCTCTGCATTAACAAAAACAGCCAAACAAAATGTCCTGCTGTCTTTATTGTGTGTGTTTCTACTGGGAACCAACACAAGACAAAAAAATAAAGCCTGTACAATTCCATATGTACAGGCCTTCTTTCTCAGTTTGTCATAATCCTGTGCAGTGTTTCCTGTGGAACAAGAGGGTCACCGTGGGGGCAGTGTTCGCCTATAGGGTGTTAAAACTGTAATGCTATGGTGTTGTTTCTTACTAGGATACAGGCCATATGTGTAGTACACAAGTAGGGTATTTGCTTTGTTTTTTATTTGTTTAGTATTATATATGTTTAAGTCTAGTATTAGATCCCTTTAATGCAGACTCAATCGCAGCACAAAAACATTGAGGTGTTTTAAGGGAAGTTTTTTTAAGTGTCCAGCTGAGTCCAGATAGACCCTATACTGACCCGTGACCCCTGGAGAGAGTCCAATCCAATCAGCTGTAGAGTACTTTAGGGAACTGCTATTACTGTTGCTGTACAGTAAGGCTGCAATTAACCATTATTATCGTTGTTGATTAATCAGTTGATTGTTTTCGTGATTAATCAATTTGTTGTTTGGCCTGTGAAATGTGGAAAAAAATGTGGATAGATGTTTCCCAAAACCCAAGATGACGTCCTTAAATCCCTTGTTTTGTCCACAACCTGAAGATATTCAGTTTACTGTCATAGATGAGTAAAGAATGGGGCGTCGGTGGCTTAGTGGATAGAGCAGGCGCCCCATGTACAAGGCTGTTGCCGCAGCGGCCCAGGTTCGACTCCAGCCTGTGGCCCTTTGCTGTATGTCATTACCCCTCTCTCTCTCCCCCTCTTCACACTTAACTGTCCTATCTATAAAGGCAAAAATGCCCCAAAAAAATTCTTTAAAAAATTTTTTTTTTTAAAAATAGATGAGTAAAGAAACCAGAAAGTATTCACAATTAAGAAGCTGGAATCAGAGGATTTTGACTTTGTTTTCCCCTAAAAAATTTCTCAAACCGAATAATCCTTTCTCAACTTAGCTTCTAATTAATTTAATAATTGACAACTAACTGAGTAATCCGTTGATTGCTACAGCTCTATGGAACAGTGACACTTAGAGGCAGTTTGTACAACAGGATGTGTGATTTGGTGTTACCTCTTGGTTATAAAATAGATCTAGCAAATATAGCTTGCTCTAGATGTAGTAGGTTTGGAGCCACTTTAATTTAGTAATGTTTAAATATATTGTAGAGAGGGAGAGACAGCCTAATAGACAACCAACACAACAACACATAACAGCTGGAGTTCATCTCCTCTCCTCACACTGCCTTTTTATTTAGTCCAACATTTCATTCGTTTTTTTTTCTTAACAATTTATGTTGCCAAAAAAGTCCATTGAATTGAAAGAGACAGAGAGAGAACGCTCATGTGGACGAGCAAGAGGGAGGAGAGAGAAAGGACAAAGGACGTGATAGAAAAACTTTCCTTGATCATAAAGGCAAATGTTACTCAGCAATCCACTGGTCTATCAGTGAATTGTATGAACTGCACTACAGACTGGATTCTCTACGAACAGTGACAAACAGATTGACGGCTGACTCATAGCCCCAAAGTGTGGGTCGAATGTGCATTGGCAAGTTCATGTTATATACGTCTGTGTATTTATTTATTCATTTTTTGGGTGGTGGCAAAGATTTTGCCGTGGCGTCGCCATAACTGAATTCTACCAGTGGAAATTTATCTCTCAAGCCTAGAGATGATGTAGTGTGGGCTTCACATCCTGTTGCAGTCCTCTCTCCTGCATTGTATCTACAGTATGTTGTGAAAAATATTTTGCCTGCTCTCTCAGTCAAGACAAATATGAGACTTAAATGGAGATCAGTTCATTGATGAGACACATGGTTATTGCCTTTACAGGTGATGGTAGAGGCCTACCGTCGGGATGCCAGCTCCAAAGACCAGTTGATCAGTGAGCTCAAGTCCACCAAAAAACGTCTGTTGGCGGAGGTGAAGGACCTGAAGCAGGAGGTGCTGGGCGTTCAGGGGGAGAAGCAGAAGGCAGAGTTGGAGCAGGCCCGGCTGCAGAAGGAGGTGGTGAGAGTCCAGGAGCAGATGAACAACATGGAGGCCCATCTGCAAGCCATTCAGACGGAAAGGGATCAGCTAGAAACCCAGGTCCAGGTAATTATAAACATTGATATTTGTTTAATATTTCTTACCAAGTCTACTTCACTAAGTACTTAAACAATAAAAGTAAAATAAATATTTATGTTTTGGCTGTAGTATAAGTGGGTGTAATTAAACAGTTTTCTTGTGTGAAATTAAAGTATGAATCCTGTTGTAATGTGAACTGTTCTGTTTTTCTCCCACTCCAGTCTCTACAGTTCGATCAGAGCCAGCTAGCAGCAGTGACAGAAGAGAACGAAGGCCTGAGGAAACAGGTGGAGCAAATGGAGGGAGAAGCCAAAAAGTGAGTCATGTGCTGCATGGAGATTTGGAGAGCTTGAATGACTCCCACAGTAAGGACTTGGACCATGGTGCATATCTCTGTTATCAAGTGATATTTATAAATATAAACAAAGGGCATTGCTTATACAATACCTGATCTTCACACAGACATATGAGTCAGTACATGTGGTTTGAAAAATCCATCCATCCACATCATTTTGCTCTGTGTTATCTAAATCTGCAAATTAAATGTGATTTTTAAAGATGTACAGTCTGTATGTCTACATCTTGTGTTCATGTTTGTATGGTCTGCTGTCAGAACAACCTCATTTCCCCATTTAAGTTAATGTCTTATCTGCATCAAATAGGGCCATCTCAGAGCAGAAGGTGCGTATGAAGCGGCTGGGGACAGATTTGACTAGTGCTCAGAAGGAGATGAAGGCCAAACACAAGGCCTATGAGAATGCTGTGGGCATCCTGAGTAGGAGGCTCCAGGAGGCTCTGACTGACAAGGAGACGGCCGAGGCAGAGCTGGTCAAACTCAAGGCCCAGGTGTCGGATGGGGGAAACAGCCAGGTCTTACAGGTACAGTATAAACCTGCCAGACCTTTACAGTTCCATGAAAAATTCACAGATACGACATGTAGTTCGACACAGAGTGCCAGGCAATTAGCAGAAAAGTTGCTATTAGAAAAAGGGTACACTATCTTTGTGGCATGACTGAATGAAGTATAAAATAATAATAATAATCTTACCACTATCGATATTTAGGCTGAAAAATATATGTCACTATTTTGCATTCCTAATCCAAGTTATGGAGTATCTTTATTTAGTTAGCTTCTTGTGCTATAAGTGCTTCCCCACAGTCTGAAGGATGAACAATATTATAGGTAATTGTTTTTTTTACTGTGTCAGTCCACAGTAACAAGAACATCATCTTAAAAAAAACATGAATAAGATAGCATTCAGTCTACTCTTGTCCTTGACTCATATTTCTTTATCATAAAGATATCTGTCATCTCGTGAACAATCCTGGAAAACTGCACCTGCTCACTAACTGAAATGTATTGAAATACAATTTGGTTTTATTTGTCATCCAGGAGAAGATTAAGGCTCTGCAGGCTGAGCTGCAGGCTGTGACCAACAGTAAGACTATGCTAGAGAAGGAGCTGCAGGAAGTCATCACTCTCACCTCCACAGAGCTGGAGGAGTACCAGGAGAAGGTTATGGAGCTCGAGGATGAGGTGAACAATTATCATTTTGTGTCAGTTTGTGTTGATATATTCAGTGTTTTGAACAAGACCGCTCATTTTGTCCAATGAGAAATTACTGTTTCTGGTATTTTTAAATTGTATGATGCTGATGACAACTTCATATGAGCAGTATGTTTACATATCTGTAATCATTCAATTCATGTATGCTATTTTGTATTAATGACATGAATTGATTTCACAGCTTCAAGAGTCACGATGCTTCAAGAAGCGGATTCGAAAGTTAGAAGATGCCAACAAGAAGCTAGCACTCGAGCTGGAACATGAAAAAGGGAAACTGGCTGGATTGGCTCAGTCTCACAGTACACTGCGTGAACATTCCAACATTTTGGAGTCTGCCTTAGCTAAAAGAGAGGCAGATCTCGTCCAGCTCAACTTACAGGTGAAAAATTTGTTTCCATCGTATAATGTTGATATATTTTTTGACCACCTCTGTGTTATATGTTGTGTTACCCTCATACCTTTCAACCAAAATAGAAAATTTTGGTTGAAAGGTTAAATATGCACTTTTTAATTTTATTTTACAGAATATTGTTTTCCCATTTATCCTTTTAACAGGTCCAAGCTGTTCTGAAGCGTAAAGAGGAGGAGGACCAGCAAATGAAGCAAGTAGTACAAACTCTACAGCTTGCTTTGGAAAAGGAGAAAACCAAAGTCAATGACCTGAAAGAACAGGTAGGATTTCTAAGTAATACACAAACATACAGTTTACTCTCCTTTTTAGGTATGAATGCCCACTGCTCATTTCATTTTGACCTTTCAAATGATTTCAAAGAGTCAGTACTTTGAATGCATGTGAATATTTGTAATATTATTAATTTAGTAATTTGCCTGACACAAGGCACAGTCAGACTCCTCTAAGAAATATAAAAGATAGAAAGCTGAGTTGTTACAAGTATCTTTAGTAAATATGGTAGCTTTTGCCTTTTTCACACTCGTCTTTGATCTGGAGCATTTGACTCTCCTGGGGCGGTTGTACTGATATGATGTGTCCTTTAGGTGGCAGCAGCAAAGGCTGAAGCAGCCCACAATAGACGGCACTACAGGGCAGCCATGCTGGAGCTGTCAGAGATCAAGAAGGACCTGCAGGCCAAAGAGGACCTGGTCAAAGCTCTGCAGAAAGAATCCCACAAACTACAGTATGTATATTTGCCTGATTAAAGAAAACAGCGACTTTTGGCAAATTACTTTTTTAGATCTAATATTGAGTTGCAAAATCTGTAGCAGTTGTATATCTTACCACTAATTTGTCATTATATACATCACACTCTGCAGGGCTCAGGATGAGCAGCATGCTCAGGAGGTTTCCAGGTTCCAAGAGGAGCTGGCCGAGGCTCATTTACAGCTCCAGATCCTCCAGAAACAACTGGATGAGGAACTGGCCAAGCAGCCCCTCACTAACCAAGAGGTAAGGATTCTGAACGAGGGTTAGACTGAAATATTTAGCTGATGACCTTTATTTAAATTTCTTGACAAAAAGAATCCATGGCCATCTACCTCTAATATGATAGACACAATGCGGTTTGTTTGATTGTATTAATTTACTTATAATTAGTATGATATAGCCTGAGTTTATAAATGATGACATTTTGACTATGAACTCTTATCGTTGTCCTTAGTTTTCATAAAGAGTTGTGGGGTTCGAGTACTCTAAAATCTGTTTCAGAATTAAGCCCCATTCACACCTGCACTGAAAACCAGAAATTATCTAGACATTACTCATTTGGATCAGACATTGAACGGACTTCCTCCTGCCAGCTCCCCAGAACAAACTCAATGTAATTTCCAACTGAGCCCATTTGTGGATAGAGCAGATAAATTCACAGCATGTTGATGACGTTTCTATCATATGGCTCATGTGAAACCTGAGGAAAACTAACATCCAAGGGTGAAGAAGAAGGGTTATTCACACAAAGACTGCAACCAAAATGTCTAAGTGGAAAGATGACCAAATTCTAAACTTCTGTTGGTAAGGGCAGAGGCCGAAATCATCTGACAGATTCAAGGAACAGCAAAAGCATAGAGTATATCCAGCAGGTGAGAATGCTCTTGACACAGACAGTCTCTTGTTGTGTGCTGCATGTGTGAAAGGGAAACTCGGGACAACATCCAGACCTGATTTCTTGGATATTGTCAGGAGTTCATATGGCGCGACAGCTTTAATGTAAGCCATCACTTGTTATTGGAGAACAGCTCTCAGTGACACTGATGTCCGACATTGGCTCCCTCAGGTTGAGGACCTGAAGTGGGAGGTTGAGCAGAGGCAGAGGGAGATCGAGGCTCAGAAGCAGCAGGTGGAGATGATGGAGCAGTGTCAGCACAGGGAGCTGGACAACCTACAGAGAGCTCTGCAGGCAAGTATTCACTTGATGGTAAAAGATGGATAGAAAGCTTGCTCCTTAACTTCCCCTTTTCAGAAGGGTTTATAACTAACAGACATTACTCACTATCTCAGAACATCAAGGTGGAGCTGGAGTCGGTGCAGGATGAGCTGAGCAACACAAGGAAGGACAAATTTATGTTGCAGGCCAAAGTGGGTGAGCTGAGAAACAGCATGAAGACGGTCTTACTGCAGAACCAACAACTCAAACAGGACTTCAAACAGAGCCGTCTAAGGAAGGTAAGACACCTTATTTTTCACTGTGACAGTTTTCGTGTTTTTTCACAAACTGTCCAGCCACCACACCTGTCTAAAACACTAAATATTTGTACTAATTTAAACAATATTTGTATTTGCTTAGCTGCTGTAATTTACTCTTAATACATCTAATCAGCCATTATTGGCCCTTGGCCCACTCAAATACTAGTCAGGCCGTAGTGTTAAGTCATTCTTTAATAGTCTTGGCATGAAGGCCTTCAGGTGTTTGAATATTTAACATTGGTTATATAAAAATTTTAAATATATTACAACTGAAGTAATTGAAAAACTGTATGTCAGTGTTGTTGCATGTCTCATGGACAGCAGTGAGTAATGGCTGGTTTTAAACAACTGGGGTGTACCCATTACTTCCATGAGTAATGCTTACAAAGCCTCCACCCTCTTCTCAGAAAGATTTAAAGGCCAGTGTTCCAAATAATAAATACCTGCTGAAGATAAATGACTAAATGCATCCCTGTAATGATGGTTTTGTTGGAGCAGCAGCGCATGGAGCTGAAGAGTGAGGGGAACCCATCCAACCCAGTGACACCCGTTAAGATTCCAGACTGCCCGGTGCCTGCCTCGCTGTTAGATGAGCTGCTGAAACCATCAACTTCTGTCAACAAAGAGCCCCTCAACAACCTGCACAACTGTCTGCGGCAGCTCAAGTAAGCCTAACAGAAAGACTTGGTTAACATAATCAATGTACCTACATGAAGTTTTTTCTTGTGTAGTGCCAAGCAGCTATCCAAATGCCAGAATACATGCAATGTCTTTTTTTTTCTCAGGGAGGAGATGGACAGCCTCCAAAGGCAGATGGAGGAACACACAGTAACAGTACATGAGTCAATGAGCTCATGGACAAACACAGAGGAGGGACTGGCTCAACTGCAGCTTCAAAACAACGTCTCCAAATCACCAACGCCGCTACACAACATGGTGGTGGAAAATAATAATGAAGCGGAACAGCAGCAGTCATAACAGAAGAACTTTTCTCAGGCCATTAGAGGGAGAGTGGAGTTTTATCCACAAAGGCACTTTTTAGCCCCTTATTCCCTTTCTCTTTTCTTAACAATTGCTGCCAACATTTGGCGTTCTCCCATCAGCACATAAGTGCTTTCGCAGAGTAATACTTTATATACCATAGCTTTATTCTTTCTTCTTTATTTGACAGTTGTTTATATTTTTGTTATGCTGTTGTCACATTTATTTATTTAGAGTTAAGGAGCTAAAATCTATCTGACAGCCTCTCTAAGAGGATCCCCCTTCAACAAATATGGTCTAGTTTAACTGAGCTGTTGGGCTAGTTTTTCCTGTTTAGTCTGCAGTTTTTCACACTAAAAGGTATTTTGACATCATCACCCTCCTCATAATATGAAATCAGTGGCTTTGATGCTACTTCATGATGGCTGACATTATTTAAAAAAAAGTGTTTTTGGTGACAGAAGCAACCCATTATTCTGTCACCAGAGTGGCTATGAACTGTTCTTCCATTTCTTTGTGCCTGTGTGAATGAGTGAAGTTGCCCATCTATGATTTAACTGACGTGGTTACACATCCACATGGTCTCTAAGCAGTTGATGAAACATCATCACTCCGTTTCATGAAGTTAAAAGTCATGCACAATTGTGGGTCAGTTGTTTTGTAATAACTCTTGTTAAAATGCAGTGTTTCTTACATTTGTTGTAACCATATCACCTTGGGTTCTAACATTAATCTTCTCAGTTATATATGGAGGTGTTTTCTAGCATGGACTGCAGTAATTTGTACGCAAAAAAGCCTTAAGCAATCTTTAATATGCTGTAAAAGACTAAGTTGGTTTGAATGAGCATATTTCTGCTGAGGATGTGTGTGCAAGATGTAATATGTTATATTGTATATGTGTGCAAATCCTTACTGAAGAATGGTTTATTGTAAAATAAGTGAGTCACATCAACTGAAATTGCACACTAGATGATCAGAAGTTAACTGACGAAGGGAGAAAGTTGTACTATGAAGCAGAAATGTTATTACTTCTAGCAGCAGGTGCAATCAGATGTGTTCATTTTCTGTTACATTTGGTACATATTGTATTTACAAAAAAATTACTACCCCCGAATCGGATGTCATTCATGTTTTATGGCTGTTTCATGGTTATGGGGATAAGTTAATTGTTTCCAGAGGTTAATATATATAAATACATTTCCTTTTTTGTTTGATTGTAAAGTCATCATAATTGTTTAATAGTGTAACAAAGACAAAATAGAAAATATCAAATGCAAACCATAAGTCAAAGCTGATAGTAATTCTGGTACACCTGTGCTAAAATTTCCGTGTGGAGGGGTCTTTGGATGGTACAGTAGCTTTCTGCATGCAACTGTGCTGCAGCTGCTTTGTTGGTGCTCATTATCACACTAACAAACTTTTCTAAACACTGTTGTATGCTTATGAATTTCCAAAGGGACAATAAATACTGGTATTTTGAGGAGAATGCTTACAGAAGATTATAACAAATATATTGATATACTGTGTTCTAAAAAAAAATCTCTTGGACTGTATCTTCCAAACTACCTTTCACTGTAAGGTTAGGTAGTATGTAATATCATTTGCTATGGGGCACCTGCGCTCAGTGCATAAACCTTGCTGTATCTGCTTTTTTTTTCAAAGATTGGAATTGATTCATTCCTATGTTTTAACATTTGTTTTGGGAGATGTGATTGTATTTATCATAAAATTGCACTATTCATCAGTCATTATAGTTTGTGTTCACTGATTATATCTTGTCTACACAGACTTTTAAATAGGTCCCAAGTTCTGTCTTATTTCCTGACGTTGTAGTTGTTATTTTGTTCAGGCACCATGTTAGACACAACCGGGTCCTCGCTCTCTGCATTTTGAAACCGTCGCGGTGAGAAGACACCTAACGTTAGCAACAGTAGCCGGGGAGAGGAGGAGGAGGAGGTGGGCATAACACTATTACAGTGATAATATTTTCACCTAGCAGTGCACTGCTGTTAACTGTGGTACATGTTTAAGGTTAAGTGTCCGGTAAGAACACAAATACCGTGTTCTTACTGTACATACTAATGTATGCTATTGCTAACCGGTGGCTTGAGTGATTAGCTTCCTGTCTTGCTAAGCGGCTAATGATGGTTAGCATGCTTGTCAAATTCTGCTTCCTGTAACAAATTGTGTAGCTAACCAACGTCGGTCTTATTTTATTTTCTTCCACCTTTCACGGACGATGGTTTATTTCGGTAAATTGTTTTTTCCCCCGTTTTTATGTGTTCATCTTGATATTCGTCATGTCTTGTCGGCTTGCTTTATAACGTTACATGCCTGACCAAGTTGGCCTGCACACTTGGGATTGTGCCTACACGAATATTCCTTAGCATGGTGTTTATACCGGCACTCTATTTCCACCAATTCGTCATTTTTATTTATTTTAAACTGGCAAATGTGTTGTTAACCAGAAATAAAACCCAGAGCTGCGTTTGCTAGGTTATCGTTTCCTTGGATTAGTCACGTCTGCTATGGGCAGTGCATGATGCTACATTCAAGCCTTCCGGGAGGTACGGAAATATAAGAGACGTCCTGAAAATACAATTTTAAGTAGCTTTTTCTTTGTTTGTTTTTGTCGTGGATCAGTGATGAATCCAGATATTATATTTTTTTCTGAGAAACTCTGCTGTCGCGAACAAGCGCACACTTGCATGGGATTGCAGGGCAGAAATGAATACACGTTAGTTTTGTGAGAATTTTTTTTTTTTGTCATGGCAACTCTGGCTTTTGCTGTCATCGGGGAGGCTGGGCAGGTTTGCAACACTTTTGCATTAGACTATTTGTACTGCACCAACCCAGTTTATACATTAAACTTACATCTGTCTGCTAATTACCTGTAACATTTAAACATGATTACAAATGACACACGAGAATATGATGCACCTGACCCCAACCCTGGGGACGGTTGCAATATGTTAGATTTGTATTTTTTGGAAAGGCATCAATTTGCCAATGTAGCAGACCACAGGTGACAATGTTGTGTATTTGGTTCACTCTCCTTTTATGTAACGATGACTTGTGCATGGATTAGAGAAATAAGAGCTGTTGCAACCGTCCGGTGTTGCAACTGTTCCCGGTCTCCCCTCTGGCTTTTAACAGTAAATGTTAACACTAGTTTGTTATGGAGCATGACTGCATAAAAATGTGCATAATTTGTCAGCTGCAACGACCAGCGAGTAATTTCAAGTCATGTTTTAAAAGAATGTTATTATTACCGAAAATATATGGCCATGATACAGTAAAAGTCGTGGTGTGGGAGGGAGTTTAGAGGTGACGTTCATCAATGCAGTGTCACATGCCGGTTGCAAATTATCCCTTATATCTCTGCTTAGTTTTTTTTTAAAGAGAAATGTGACAATTCACATCATGTTAGCCACCCTGTCACCCTCAAGCCGTTTGGAGTTGAGTTTTCCCACAGGTCTGGAATGCAGCGTGCGCCCTCCCTTCAAACTGAGCATGCGCAGAGCATGTTGTAAACAATGAGACTATTCCAGACCGTCTCCAGCTTTGTGTCTATCCAACAGTTTATCTGTACAAAACTAACAACGGTCTCCCATAGCTCCGCGTATATAAAATAAAATGTTCCTCGGTAAGTATAGGGACACATTTGTTAATAGATGTCATCACGTACACTTTGATTTTTATCGGCATCATCACCACGAAGACGTATCAAATTTGTTGCGTTACAGCCTGAAAACCCACCTCGAATGACATACTTGGGCGTGACAGCATGAGAATGAAGCGATTGATACTGTTATAATTTATCCAGTTTTCAATTTATTTGTAATCGTTAATGTTCCAGCCCAAAGTTGTGTGCTTTACTTTATCAGTCTAGATGTTCAACTGAGCAGTTTACCTCTCGCTAGCTTTGCCAGGCACATTCCCCGGCTGCTACATCTGACTTGTTGGTTAGCAAGCTAGCTAGCACATGCTAGTTCCACAATAGTATGGTGGGTTCTGACAGATGTGATGTGTTGGGTATCATGTGGAGGGTCAGTCGCACCTGCTTTATCGCATTATAGGGACCTATATTTGTAAAATACTTAATAGCTGCTGAGCTTATACATGAGATATATAATAGATTTGTGCAACATAATACTTAACACTGAGGGGCAGGGGTGTGCTTGTTTGTAAAATATAATACAGACTGTTTCTACCATGTGTGGCACCTTGTTGGAGTAAAAATAGGATGTGTCTGTTATTGTAAATATGCACCTAGAGCAGCTACAAGCTGTTGGATTGTTCACATATGATTCTTGATACTTCGAAACACCAAAAATAGACTAATACTAAGTATGACATTTCCCTACATGGTGGTTATCTATCAACAAATGCTGGTCGTAATTGCTGAAGTCTATTTTGTGTTGTGTTGTAGGGAGCTGAAGCATGGAGGCGGTTCTGAGCAGGCTGAGGGGGCTTAGTGCTGAAGAACTGCGCGAGGAGTTTGCCCGAGCAGACATCAAGTGCGGTCCTATCACAGCAACCACCCGAGCCACCTTTGAGAGGAAGTTAGCCCGAGTCCTGGCCGGACCAGATAGCAGTGCCACTGAATCGGACAGCAGCTCTTCGGCAGGCGTCTCTGGCAGTGCAGCCTCCATTGCCGCCGATCATGCCAAACCTGTGTCATGTGCCACCTCAGCAGTTGCACCTACCACTTCTGCAACAAGCTGCAAACCCAAGGGTGCCGGTGAAGAGTTGGACTTTGGCTACGGTGTGGGACTTAACCCTCCAGAGGAAGAGGAGATCTCAGTAAAGACAGCCTCAAACAGCTTTGCAGAAGGCAGTAACTCCAAAACGGAAACCCCTTCAAAGTCTGCACAAGTGTCCCCGACCTTTTATTATGGAGTATGTCCACAGTGGGAGGATGTTTTGTCTAGAACTGGTAAGAGAGACTTAGCTTTTCACATGGTGTGGCGTCCTACACATTTCAGCATCAGCCAACATATTATGAGTTTGCAAAAGTTACACACACAGTTCAGGATCACTTGTCAGGTTGTCTTGAATAAGGGAAGCGCAGAAAAGAGCTTTAGATAAAAGTACTGGTAAAGCATGACTAGACTTCATTTGTACTTTAAAGCTAGCATCATTTCACACATTCAGAACTTTATTACTAAGAGAGGAAAGTATACAGTGTGTTTATCATCTGTCTAAACTTAATGATCTAGTTAAGGAAGTATTTGTCAATATCAAATGAAAGTTGTTGTTATTCACATGGCACATGGTTTGATTTAAACAGTGATAGTTTTCACACCACTTAATTCTTTTTTTATAGAGGTGAATGCTTTTCTGGGATGCCCTGGCCTTTTGGTTAAGACACATACCATATACTGTAATAAGAATGTCTGAAGGTTTTATTCCAGATGTGGAGCGGTGTTGGTTGGGTGGTCACTCCCATTTTCTCTTTCCCCTTTTTCCATGTCACCTCTCTACTAATAAATACCACAGAAAAAATATATAAGAACAAATACTTTGTTGATTCCATCTGGTGTAATTACGGGATGGTAACATACATGATGAATATATAGATTCACTTAAAATAAAAAGTGTAAGTAAAAATACCAACAATTTTGCCTAAATGTATCAATTCTTAAGTGTTTCTTATTGTTTCAGTTTTAAAAAAAAACACAACTTTTGTGAGCTCTATTTTCTTTGATAGGTTCAACCAGAGCTTGAAATTTAGGATGTCTCATTGCACCAGGGATAATAAAACAGCACCTTGGACATAAAGATAGATAGCCTGAGATAATTCTGGGACAGTAGAGAGATTACAGATTAAATTATTATGTTTATGCTTCATGGATTATATATCAGATTATTGTTAGATGTTCAAGTTAAAGGTTCCGTGTGTAAGACTTGGGGGGCATCTTGGGACATTGGTTGTTAAGGCCGGGACAGTTGAAAGTAACATTTGGGACAGTTGCAGAACATTGAGGGAGACAGTTAAGCCCTAGACCCTTTGGCTTTATACTGACTCAAGGCTAAAGTCCACTTTAAAAGTTTATCATGTTCCGTGTTTGTGTATTTGTTATTTACTGTGTTTCCAGTTTCTGTATTTGTTTAGTTTGTTTGTTTAGGAACACTTGCTGCTGCTGTAGTGTGACATCCACATTTGTTTTTTTGGATGAAAACGTTACTTGCTTGGTGGTGAGCAGCAAGGCAGCAGGAATGTCTGAATAGATGGAGTAGAGTATTGATTTAAATTAATCTTGAGCTACCAAAAAAATCAATGCTGGTAATGTTAACTTGTCAGGGCGGCCTTTTATTACAGCTGCAACAGCTGTGGCACTTTGTAGACCCTCATCAACATATACTTTACAGGCTGACTGGACAGAAAGGAAGAGAATGCAAAAAAATCATTCAATCACCAGTTAGTGAGCCTCATTAACAAACAGTAATAAATGAAACAAGAAATCCAGGTCATGTAGAAAAATTGAAAATGGTCAAAAAGCTGATTCTTAGCATTTTTTTTCTTTTATCTGCAGAGAGAGCACATGTATACACTGATAAGAAAGATGCCCTTCAAGCTGTTAAGATGATGAAGGGAGCCCGCTTCAAAGCCTTTCCCAACCGCGAGGATGCTGAGAAGTTTGCTAAGGGGATCTGTGACTATTTTCCCTCTCCCAACAAATCTACACCCTGTGTGTCTCCTGTCAAACCAGGCCTGGTCATTAGTAAAGGTAAGTAGATGCAATGTGTGAGACCCTAATGACGTTGTCGAAATGCTGGAGTTTCTAACTTCAGTACAAGATCTTGAAAAATATCTATATTTGATACCATTTTCAACACCATGGGGAAAATCTGAGGGCATACAATTTAAAAAATTCTAACATGACAGCACCAACTTTTCTTTTGGTGTTTTTTTTTTTTTCCCCTTTTCTTTTTTCCCGCTTTTTGCTGCATTTAATCTAAGTGCCCTCTTTGAGCTAATCATAGTAGTTTTTAAAATGTCAATGTAATGGTTGTCGGATCCATCAATCCTCCTAGTTTTGACAGGTCGATAATATCTGAAACAGATGCTCCAGGCACACCAGCCTTGAACAGTATTTTGAGTTTGTGACAGCAGCGCCCATCCTTCACTTTCTTCTCCCTCTCAAACCAGAAAACATGGAGGTTGATACCATCAACCGGGAGCGGGCCAACAGTTTCAAGAGCCCACGCACCCAGGACCTGACCGCCAAACTGAGGAAAGCTGTGGAGAAGGGCGATGAGGTGGCCTTTAGCGAGCTGGTCTGGAGCAACCCACGCTATCTCATCGGCTCAGGGGATAATCCCACTATTGTGCAGGTGAGGACATAATTTCTTGTTAAAGTCTTTGATTGTGTAGTTATCCTAACCGTCTGAACCAGTTTGCTAAACTGAGCATAAATAAAACCTGCAATCATAATTTAGAGTCAGTGTTGTTTGAGCTTGTCGTAGTAGTGCTGTTGTGGTTTTCAAACTCTGTGGAAAGTCTTTGCTATTAATAGAGATGCATAGCCTTACTGGGAACATTTTCATTTGTTGATGCATAAATGTCTTTTCCACATCAGTGCCAACCTTTCAGCTAATGCCTTTGTGAAGCTTGCAGTCGCTAAGATGAAGACTTAATACGACCCGGCGTATGTGTGTGTGTGTGTATAATGAGTCTTGCATATTAGTTTAAAAATACATTCAGAAATCAGGATTACTTCATTGATTCTTGGGGGAAAATTGGGAAACGTCACAGTTGCTCTTGTACTGTATATTTTTTCTTAAATAAGTAAATCAGTCTTGGAAGTTAGTATCTTAAACCTGCAATTTTGATGCTACTTTATTATAAATACCAACTATTGCCATTATAAAATAAATGTGTGATAAATCGCTAACTTCGGCAGGTGAAGTTAAGGTCAGGTAAGGCTGCTTTTCGACAAAATTAAGCATCCTTTCCTGTTGACAGGAGATTAAAGAGGATTACGTCCTGATCCATACAGTTGTTCCACTGTTTTGTCTGGTTAGGAGGGCTGCCGGTACAACGTCATGCATGTGGCAGCCAAGGAGAACCAGGCAGGAATCGCCCAGCTGCTCCTGGACACCTTGGAAAACCCAGAGTTCATGCGCCTCATGTACCCAGACGACCAGGAAGCTATGCTGCAGAAACGTATCCGCTACATTGTAGATCTTTACCTCAATACTCCAGATAAGGCTGTAAGTTCTTTTACCATACTAGCTGAACCAGATTTGATTAGATTCTTTCAAAGAGAAGTTAATTTGCTGTGTTGATATTGTTTGTCTCTGTGTTCCAGGGCTTCGAAACACCACTTCACTTTGCCTGCAAGTTTGGGTGCCCAGAAGTGGTCAATGTCCTGTGCTCGCATCCTGACAGCGATAAGAACTGTAAGAACAAGGATGGCCAGAAGCCTTGTGATGTAAGGAGTTTTATTTTTAACCCCTATTGAATTTAGAAACATGCACACTGAGTAATAGAACCTTCAGCAGAGCCTGGGTTGTCGTTGCTGGGGGTTATTACACAGAAAATGCTCATATGGGAGCTGTCTAGCACCTACTCAGCCTCGCACGGTGCTGCTGAATACTGGTATGCTGGCAGTAGTTGCTGAGGGAGTTACAGTTATGCTCACTCAGGTTTTGAAGCCGTGACCTTTAAGCTTGCTTTTTAAATCTTTTGGCAACAATCACTCACTGCACATTGAAGGCTAAAATTAGATGAGCATGAGCAAATTCTTTCCCCAGCTAATCCAGCAACAGTTGTATGTTGCCAGCTGTACATACACTATATCCCCAATTGTTGTTTTTCTTCTTTTCCACAGCTTATTTGTAGCAGAAAAAATAAAACCCAAGAAGTGAGGCAGAAGATAAGTGACTATTTGGAGGGTAAGGACACACACATTTCTTAAAAACCCACTTTTTGTTTCTAGTCTCGCCTGCTTCCTGAAAGACACAGGCAAGTAGCATCTATAGTAGTGTACCGTCACACAGACAGAGGCCTGATTTAATAGAAGCAGCATGTTACATCCTATGCTTTGAATTTGGTTGTGTGTCAGTGCTGATTTTTCTTTCTTTTTTCTTTTTTTTCTTTTTATCTGTTTTGTTTGTTATGGTGTTAACCATGTTGGCTAATACAGTGGAAACCGCCCGTAGTGATCACAGTCACAGTGATTAACTGCTTATATGGATCAAAAAGCTTGGGACAGACTCACTACTATACAGATGTTGTTTAAATAATTTGTTTATAGTAATCAAGTAGTCTGCTTACAGTGTTAATTTGGGGGTTTTCATGCATGACAACATATGGAAAAGCAATTTAAAAATATGGTAACTATTTTTATTTTTTTTTAACTCCCATAATATATTGCCTTGTGGTAACTTGTCTTCTTCCAGCTGGCTAATTTAGGCCAGGGAAAAAGAAAGTAATTTCTTTCTATCAAAAAAATTCTGTCCTCAAAGCTTATGGCTGCTAGTGACAGAAACAGAAAACAAATGCGGACGGGGAAAGCACCTGTGGTTGAAGCCACTCTCGTTGAGTGGGTTGATCATGCCAAGTCACGTGGTAATGTGCCCGTTGTGAAGCGGATGTACTCTATTTCAAATCAAATAAATTCAACAAATAGCGAAGCTTTTCATTTCATTACTTTATATTAATTTAATGAACACACAAATGACAATTAGATGGTAATCTGCATTGGAAATAACTGACTGGCTGTGGGTAGGGCATGGCAAAATATCAATATACATCAATATGGAAACGTGTTAGTAAGTTAAGTAATTTTCACAACCAACCAGACTGCTCCAGATGTTCCATTATTTGTCTTTACCCACTTAGTGATAATATCCACATTACTGATAATTATTAAACAAAAATCTCACTGGGCAAATACTGTGAAAGCACAGATAGTCAACCCTACAAGATCATCACAATATCAAGATTGAGGTATTAAGTAAAAAATATGGTGATATTTGATTTTCTCCATATGCCTCAGCCCTAGCTGTGGGTACTGTTGAATAAATGACTAACAATTTTGTATTGCAGATCTCTTTAATCTCTTTCTCTCTTCTCTAATTGCATGTTTTCATTCAGTGTGAAAAAAATAATGTGGATTAATCTAAAAAAATTGAAAAAACAGAAAAAACTATGTATATCATCACCCACTGTCCTGTGCACAGACTGACAGCACCATATGCAACAAATGTTTGACAGCACACTGAATTTGATTGATTGATAGATACATGCAGCCATTGTACTGTGTTGCTGTGAATAACCGTCATGTCCATCGAATATGTTATGTTAAACATTAAATTGTCTTTTGACTCACAGACCGCTGCTTTATCCCTTTGCTGAGGGCAACAGACAACACCTCTCAGCCCATCATTGGTGATCTGTGGTCACCTGAATCCTCGGAGAGTCTCTCGCTGATCCAGCGGCATACTAGAAGCCCCATGGATCCCGTGATGACTGTCACGGCCTTTGCTGGCCCGCTGAGCCCTTCTAAAGCAAGTTCTTCACCTGTTTACATATCTGTATTTACTCAAGTCCATCACCGCATCATTAAAAACATTTAGTGACCAGCACATATCGTCCTCTCCTGTAGGCGGATGATTTTCGACGGTCCTGGAAGACGCCACCCAGAGACAAGGCGGAGCTGTTCCACCACATTCTTAAGTCTGATCCTGACCGTGGGGCAGAGAGAGTGGGCAGGTATGTCCAAAACCTTACTGTCTATGTTGTCTTTATAACTTTATGCATTATTCTCAAAGATATTCTGAGACTGTTGAAGGATGATACTTCTGGGATCATTGCTATCGACCATGCTGCATAAAGACTATACACCAGAGGAAATACTTTTGCACTAGCAGAATAAACACGCCTTCGGGGATTATAGACGTGTTGGACCATGTTCTACACACCCTGGGTTTAAGGTGGTTCATCCTTTGTTAAATGTCACCATCACTCTGTCTCTCATGTACATTTTAGTCAACCTGGATTGATGTAAATGGGGTGGACAGAATAACAGAAACACCTGTCTGTGTTGCGCAGTACAATTCAACAGCAACACAAACTGCAAATTGTATGTAGACCTTGGCTTGGAAGCATCACATTAGTACTTGAACTGGCTCAGAAGCTCCTGAATTTGTCGTTAGAACGTTTGTACGTGTAATAAACTAAATGATAAGCCATCCATTATCTACAGAGACCTGGCTCATGAGATGGGCCACCCATGGGCTGAGTACTGGGACTTTCTGGACAGTTTTGTGGATCTGTCTTCTACTGAGGGGCTCCGCAAGCTGGACGAGTACCTCAGCAAGAGGGATTTCAGCCCACGGGTTCATGAAGAGGCTGGGGAGAATGAGACCAGCAACAGGTTCAAAACCCCCTCTCCAGGTACCTTTAAAATGCTGAAACAAGAAATGTGCTGCACACGTTGCAAATCATCCTCTCTGATCGAATCTGTTAATTGGCATTGTAGTGTTATCACTGTTCTCAGATACAGCCTCTCATATGAGACGATGGAAATGGAAAGGATTTTGCAAAGCTGCATAATCGCCTCCCTCGAAGAATTATATGATAGAATTACACTGTAATAATGAATACTTCTAAGGCTGCTTTGTTCATTCATCATTCCCCATTGCAGGCAAGCCCAAAAAGTTCTGCAACTCCATCTCTGTTGGTGCCTTCCTGGACGAGGGTGATGACATCAGCCTGGAGGAGATGAAAAACCGGCAGAACGCAGCACTCACCAGCATCACATCCTCTGCTGCATCCAAGGACTGCCTAAAGGGAGCAGTGGGTGGCCGTGAGTTCCACATCCTGCCCATCGCACTGCACCACCGCGGAGCCGACCTGATCGAGACGGCGGCCGAGCAGGACCTGCTGTGCTGCTGCGATGACGGCCTCCTGTCGCCTGGCGTCGTCTGCAAAAATGGGGTGTGCTCCTCCTCCAGAGATAGGACTCACAATGGAGACAAGGTGACTCCTCGCACCTCCCCGTCCTCCTCCTGCCTGCTGTCGCCCATCTCCAACCTCATGGTGGAGTTTGAGCGCATGTCGCTGCAAGAGCCGCTGGACAGCCCCACCAGCTGCAGAGAGCGGAGGAGCAGTGGCGGGAGCCGGCACAGGGAAGTCCGGGACTCCTACAGCTCCTCCTCAGCCACAGACCTCAGCTGCGGGCTGAACCGCCTGTCTCTTAGTCACGGCAGTCAGGACGGTGAGGGCATGGAGGGGCCAGGCTGGAAAACAGAGGGAGGAGAAACAGAGGAGAGGCGCAGCAGTGGCAGCTCAGAGGAGTACTTTGAAGCAGAGGAGAGTCTGGAGGTGCTGGGCAGGACTGGGGGGTCAGCATCAGGGGGACGCAACTTCTGTGCTAGGTCCAAGTCATGGGACCATGGGGGGAGGGACCTGAGCAGCTCAGGATCTTCTGGGTCCTCTTATAAGTCCTTAGATAACTCCAATGAGTTCCTACCCAGGACCCCACCGCACATTAGAAGAGGACTTTTTATTGACGGGTGAGTCACTTAAGTTTCTCTGCAGAGGGCAACGGTGCTGTGTTAAATGTTGAAGGAATTTATATCTACTCAAATAATAAAATGTCCTTGATAATGTTTAACAAGATGATTTTGGACTTGATATTCTAATTAGAAATAAGTAGCGAATCCTGTCTAATAGTTTTGGGGCACTATAGTCTCTTATTCCAGGCAGCCAGTTACAAATGTTTAGTGATCCCTAACTTTTAAGGTACAATGACAAAATACATGATAATAGTAGAGTGGTTTAATCGTCTGTGTTCTTACAGGGATTTACCAACCAAGTTGGACAGAGAGGTCTTTTCAGCAATAGAAGGCTTAGACGTCGATCCCCAAAAATTTCCCAGCATTCACAAGTGGAAGAGCACAATGAAGTCGTACTCCACGTCTGATATGCAGAGGTTAGTGAGCACGGCATTTGATTGCAATGCGTATTATTTGTCTTCTGATTTTACAGTGTGTTGATGATTCTGCCTGGGCCTCAAAAGTGAGGTTTTTGGTCTCAGTGGCTAGTTAAATCAGATTATCAGATTACAGGCTAAATACTGTAATAAATATTTATTGTGTTGGGAAACAGTTTGATTTCAGGGGTCATTTTGTCAAAGAATTGTATGGCCTCTCTCAGACCATGATTTCATTGACTAGATTTAGGTGTGAATAGTCCAGAAACTGGCATGTTAAATATACCGTATGGTATAGGCACACCTGTCATGTCTCTTAAATATTAATGGGTCATTATATAATCAAAAGCATTGAAATATTATTCAAACTTCAAAGTTGTCCCTGCAAAACCAGACTGAAGAAATTAGGGAACATAAAGGCCAATTTTTACAGTCTGGCTCCTCTGAGGTTGTTCATACAGTCGTCCTAGTAAATGTCCTAGTAAAACAGGTGGACGATGTTGACAGCCCAATATTTGATTCGTCTATGAAAAGACAGCGCTAACAGTCCTCAAATTGACAAAAATGAAAATCACATTTTGACAAATGAGGAGTAGGCATGGTTGGTACAGCAGAAATTTAGCACAGAGGTCTGGTGCAGAGAGGGCTTCACAGCTTTTGCAGTGGACACGTTGTACGATTACAGTCACAAGACATTTTTGGGAATTAGTAGTGAGGGGAAATGCCAGGGGGTGGAGTGTTCTGTTCCAGACGATAAATCTGAAAAGACAAAACAATTATGACGTCTTGTGCTCTTTAGGTGGAGTTTCAGGTGTGTGTAGATGAAATCAGCTGTTCCATCTCTTAGTAAAAAAATATTCCTGCACACTGTCAAAAGGGGTAGAAGAAGAATCTGTTTCATGTGTGAAAGGTGACACAATGTGACAAAAAAAGTTTCAGTCATATGGCATAGAAATGTGTGTGGTGTTTCAGCGTGGGCATTTTTTACTAACAGAGGGCAGAGTGCATAAATCTCAGCACCAGGTGCAGTAATTGTTCAGTCCCTGGTGTTGCTTAACAACCCCATGCAGCAAGGTTGTGGTTATTCTGTAATTAAACCTTTCAGTATTATTAGCAAAGGAGCAAACTGATAAAAGCAGCC
This sequence comes from Epinephelus moara, assembly GCF_006386435.1. Taxonomy (NCBI): domain Eukaryota; kingdom Metazoa; phylum Chordata; class Actinopteri; order Perciformes; family Serranidae; genus Epinephelus; species Epinephelus moara. The sequence goes on from NC_065513.1 coordinate 10,418,665, forward strand.
ACTGACTGGTGTTGATTTGTGTCATCCAGCTGGCCCAGCCCTGCGGTGGTAAAACCACGACTCAGGATGCAGCATCAGACTCCCGGGTCCCCGGTCAGCGGCCTGATGTCTCCCACCGGTCGCTTCAGTCCCGCCCGGCACGCCGCCTCGCCAGACTTCAGCCCCAGCCGTTACAGCCCTGCCAATGCTAGCTACATCCAGCGCATCCGCCTCAAGCACTTGAACGAGCCACCAATCTAACTGCCCGCCCACACCCCCCCCCCCCTTCCCACCACTACGGCCATACCCTCTCCAAGCCCTAACCCCGCCCTCCCCCTTTTTCTCTACAAACCCAGCTGCACCAAGGTGGCTACACCAGAGCTCAGAAACCACATACCTAACAGAAATATGCACAAGTGTCTGGAAGATTTGTATTAATGACGTATGGTACTACTCCTATGTAATACAGGAATTCTCATCACGTTGGGTTGTGATGTACACTCAAGACTTTAAAAAGGAAAAAAAAGAAACCTTGCTAATTTATGTACTGTATGGGTGTGGACCATGTTGAATTGACGGTAATGTTATTTGTGGCAAGTGTGAAGCACCTGTATCATAGCCTGAGTCAACTTTTTTGAATATCGTGAGCCGCACTCCCCAAAGTTAGTTCATCACTAAAACCTTAGTGTGGAATCCTCAACAGGATCCTGTCACTGAGGGATGTTCTTAAAAAAAGTAAAATGTCAATATTTTAAAAGTTATTTTTTGTATGTTGGTCAGTAGCACAAAAATTAAATGTTTTTATTAATGGTGTTAAAACCGACTGCCATTTCCTATGTTTTCCTCAGTTCAGGAATTGCCTTAATTTTCTGAAGTGATGGACCAGCTCTCTGTCAGTTTGGACACACTCTCTAGCTCATACGTGTAATATCTGGAAAATGGCGACCTCATTGGCTGCGTCAGTCACAGATGATTATGGCAAACATGGGAAAAACTGATTCGATTGAGATCTTCCATGTTTTTATTTTGTTCCTAAATAAATGCATACATTTTCATCTTTTCTTGGTGGTTCCTGGACATGTCTTGACTTTTCCTTTCTGCCACTACCGGCGGCCTTAGAATTTTTTTATTTTATTTTTTTCTCTGAAAAATCTTTCTTCCATAAGCATCTCCCACAGTGTGAGTTTGAATGACAAAACACACCCATCAGTAAAGTGTAATTTCAGATCAGTCTCTGGGCTAAACCTTAAAATTACCTAGTCTGAGACCACCTTTAAGCTGTACTAAGCGATTAACCGCTAGGGGGCAGAAAGACAACAAAACTAACTCAACAGCAGCAGAATCCTGATGTATTTATTAGCTTATGTTAACAAAAATCTGCTTTATGCTTACAAAGAACCCAACAGATTAGCTGAGAGCCTCTGGATGTCAATTCCCAGTGGGATCGGCAGTACGTTACCCTTTTCACATCACAAAATATAGTTTGATTCAGTGTTTATTTCAAAACTAGCGCTTAGTATAGCTTTAACGCCCAAAGTTATGTCATGAATCTCTGATGGTTTAAATTGGCTTACAGCAATTCACATACACGTGGCAGGTTTTTTGCAGTTCTCCAAAACATGTAAGTCAAATGATGGAATGTGAATGTACTGAAAACCTGCTGTATCCAAATTATTTGTAACTTAGGGATTAATTCATTGCTGTGTGAGGGCTTATCAGCTACGTCTAGGACAAACAAGCCAATCATTTTAAATATTCAGATTGCCACTCTACTTTGGTTGAGAGGAACAAGTGTTCTGAATGTACATTTTTTTGTGAACTAAACCTTTATCTGGAGAGCACAAACTACTTCACTGAGAAGATTGTTTTGTCATCGTTGTGCTCTCAGGTGACATCAGATCTAATTCTGGTCTCTGAATGTTTATGAATGTGGAACTTTGCAAAAATGCACCTAAAAAACTTAAAACATGCTTCTTGTGCTTTTAGCATTCTGTGCTTTATTAAAAAAAATTAACATTAAACATGGTGAATTCTTTCTGTATGTCTAGACCTCATTTGCTTTCAACTAATCAATAAAACATCCCTCCTACTTTACTGCCAAAGTGTCTATGTGCTTTTGTTGGAAGTATTTCAGGAAAGAAATGTGACTTGAACTGAGGCATTCATTATTTTATTTACTACAACTTCACCATACAACACAGTAATCCTCACACTTTAGCATCCTGCAAGGACAGATGTAAAGCTAAGAGCATAATCTGCATTTACAACAGCTATACAAATGCAACCTCCATTTTGGTTTAAAAATCAGTCACTTCTGTAGAAATCCTCAGGTACATTCAGGAACAGCTGTTGATCACTCCTGCTGGCGTTCTATGGCACGGAAGTAATCACAACCACAGAGTCTCTTAATACATCATGGGAGTTCAATTACAAAATAATAACATTAAAAGTAATTTTCAAGACACTTAAGGAGAAAACTGAGCTTTGACCCTGCAACCAACCGTCTGGGCATCAGAGTCCCAGACACCTGCCGTGTGTTGGGCCCGTCAGGTCCGTGTTAGTTTGTCCGGGGGCATGAATCCTGCGTCTCCCAGAGTTCTAAGAGCCACCCTGCCGCTAGGGCGGATGGTGAGCCACGTGATGCTGCCGTTGTTCAAGCCCATACGTAACCAGCCCTCTGGAGGAAACTGCAGAGCCCTTGAAGAACAAAAGACAGGAGCATCTGAGTACTGCAGCTGCTGTATTTACACGGCACTTATTTATTAAATCATTTGTGTGTGTCCTGTAAGTAGTCATTTGGAGGATATCTAACCCTTGTCTCACCCTAACTAGATGTATTCAATGTCCCTTTAAATGAAGAAATGCACATGGCTAAAATATTTATATTAAACAGGAATTTTCTTTTAACAATTCCATTAAGAGCGCAATGACACAAGTGAAGCACATATTCAATCAAAATAAATCTTATGAAACAACAATTGCAGCATAATTTTTTAACACAATGGTTAGCGAAGCAAGAGGACCAACACTCTGGCCTCAGCTGAGCCGCGCCCACCGAGACCGCCGGCGTCACAAACCTGCAGACAAAATAACGGATGACATTGGCATGACACACGATGATCTCGTAGCTGTCCTCCTTCTGCTTGGGGTCAGCCCGGTGGATGTAGCGGCGAAAGGCTGCCTCAATGCGAGCTCCATCTTCGTGGTACTGCTGGAGGACGGTAGAGAGGTTGAAAGCCACCTTTGTCACATGAAAGGGTTCTGTCTGAACCCTCAGTCACTACAGAGTCAATGCATGACGCTGCTGTGCATTGTGGGGAATGTATGAGGAGTTTCATTCCAAAATGAGGCCAACTAAATGGAAAACGTTGCTTCTACTAAAGGCTAAAACTTAAGATGTTTACAGGAAGAAAACCAAAATCTACCTGCATGGCTCCATATCATTGGGATAAGTTTCTGTAATTAGGTAAACCGAACCTTACAGGAACAGTGTGTAAGATTTAGGGGAAAATTTATTGGTATCTAGCAGTAAGGAATGCAGACTGCAACCAGTTGAAACTTTTCCAGGTCGTCTCAAGCCATTAAACACACTAAATAAAGCAGTTTCATGTTACAAATCAGTTTCTCTTTCACTGTTTGGCACATTGCAGACAGGCTGATAGACAAGCACCTGCTAACGTGTGCTCACCTTATGTCTGATACAGAAATTCAGGGGGTTACCATGAGCCAAACTGTCGGCAGAGGTCTCCTCCTCTCCAAAACAAACAAACCAGGGGATTTAACCACTGAAACAAACCTGATGTAGATTTAACAGCTCATTCTAGGTTAACAAAAACACAACAACTCTTTTTTTCTCAGGTGGAAAAATGTCATTGTATTCCCTTCAGGCAATATGTCCCCTATGTCCTACACACTGAACCTTTAAGTAAATCAATAATAAAATACCGTTAACAAACAAGTTATTTAGCAACTGATTATGTAACAATGGCAAATTGTCCACTTAAATGAGAATACTATGATAAAAAGATTGTTCCTCAGCTGCTCGACTCCTTAAACATTGGCATTTTGGAATTTAACTTTTCCTATGACCCATTCCTGTAGAAATGCACTGATGTATTGGCTGATTTTTTTGCAGATGTAGCTCTTAACAAGCACTTGGCAGGACACCAGCACAGACATGTAAGGGCAGCAAAAATTTACCTAAACAAGGATATGCCAATACAGAAAATAAGGCCTACAGCCCGCTCTGAAGGTAGAGAGGGTGTAGCTTCTCTCACCACAGCGTCGGGCTTCCAGTGGGTGACAGGTGGAACTGGCTCAATAGGTGCACCCTCTCTCAGCAGGTCACAGCTCACCAGCTCCACTCCTAGACCCGTATGACATTAAGAGGCAAGGAAGAATGTTAATATACTTGTGAGGTGTTCAGCATTTCTGCACCAGCTGTAAGTTGTGCTGTGGTTGCTAAACAGGAAAATAACAGGATACAACAATGATAAACAGGATATGAATAGCCAGAATCACGTATTTACATATAAGGGGTCAAACACAGACCTGCTGAAATGGCATACTGCTGGCCAAAATTAAATGGTGAATAATTTTTGTACAAACCCACTTGCCCAGTTCGAAAAAGTTGGGTCGCTGTGTGACACATGAATGAAAATAGAATGCAAAGATCTTCAATTCCTTTTCCGACCGATATTCAATTGAATACAGTACAAAGAAAAGATATTTAATATTCAAACTGACAAACTTACACTCATTGGTAATTTCATGCCTGCAACAAGTTCAAAGACAATTGGGACAGGGGCATGTTTACCACTGTGTTACATCACCTTTTCTTTTAACAACACTCAGTAAGTGTTTGGGAACTGAGGACACTATTTGCTGAAGTTGTGAAAGTGAATTTCTTTTCCATTTCTGCCTGATTATGCATGACACATTTTCAATGGGAGACAGGTCCGGCATCTATCAACTACCTGAGAGGTGTTTGCTGATGATATTTGCCGTCTCTGTGGCCCTGGCCATGCTGGAGTGAATCAGAACATCATACTTCAGCCCCAACTCTGCCAACCGTTTGCCCGTGAACTCAGCCTGCTCACGACCTGGAAATTGAGACACAACAGTAGTTTTAACACAAAGTTGGTCTGTCAAGAAACAGTCAGGGAACATTTGGGTAGGACAGCGAGTATGCAAGCAGAGATTGTTGTTGCTGTCATGGTGGTACAGTACATGCATCCTGTTACATTATCAGAGACTGATCAGCAAACACTGAAGATAGTGCCAAGCATCAATGTGTACTTGTGATCCTCTGCTGACTGCAATTACTCTAGCACTTCACAACTTTCAAGGTCACTAAAGGGGACATAAGGACCTAATGGAGTGAGGGTCCTCTCCTTGTCACTGATCCCGCTTAGGTTGTACTGAGAGTGTCTGATGAGGAGAATGTTGCGTGTTGCTTTTGGTTTGCCGTTGTCCTGCTCAGAGCTGGGGTCTTCAGTTGCGTTTTCTTCTTTCTTTTCTTTCTTCTTCCCATTCGTCAGTGCAGATGGGTCTCTCCTAGACAGAGATAAGACCAGGTGATCTTGAGATTAGATGTGGCTTTGTCTGACATGATTAACCTGAGGGATGGAAATCTGGGTTACCATAACTGTGATTTAAACTGATGATTATATGATACTTTCATGTATTTCGCTTTGAAGAAAACCCAGGCCAAACACTATTTTAAAAAGTAGCTGTTTCTAGCTGACTGGTCCGGGGGCAACATAGTAGCTCGAGGAATAAGGATCATGACATCTCACAAATGCTTAAGGTCCATCCTTATATTCGGTACAAACCCAAAACCTCAATTCACTTTAGCAAGATATTAAAATTCAGTCCAATATGTACTTTCACCATTATCAAACCAAATTCCACAGTAGTGGATACCCGTTATTAAATTGAAGTATATTCGATAGAGATATGGCGTGGCGTTCAATTCATACAGAAACGGAAGGGTAAAATGGAGGGAGTAACTCCACTATCTACCCTCAAACTGTCAAAACAGTCGAGGTATAGATCGTGTAGAAACACGTACTTATCCCAGTTGAAGTCCCAGGCGTGTCCACTCGGGGTTGGTGTGTGGCTGGCAGGTGTCCACGCCGGCTGCGCAGCTTGAAGAGCCGTGTATCTGGACCACCGACCGGCCACCTCTCCGCGCTGCTCACCGAAGTATCCGCGGGAGTCAGCGGCGGCAGCCGCCAACACTACGACGGCAGAGCCTCCGGCGAACCCACAAATAAGTTTTAAAGTTTTCCTGTAAGACATCCTGTGAGCCGCTGAAGAAGAAAACTGTGGCTAGCTAATTAGCTCAGCTTATCTGGTTTACCGTTACCAGGCTGTAACGCTATCCCTCCTCACAAACCTGTGATTTTCTTCCGCTTATTGGCGTTTGACAGTTAATTCCAACTCCAGAAAGAGAAAAACAAAATACGCTTTCTGTACCGGGCGGCGCTTCTTAGCTAGAAACTAAAAATACTGTCGGCACATAACGAGACAGCAAGCTAATCTGAGCAGTTTCCTTAAAACATTACGGTGGCCCGACCTTTCTTCTTCGTGGATATTTTACAGTAGCTGTCATCCTCAGTGTTGCAATACTGCCATCTTCTGGAGTGAGTTAACTCCTACAGTTTACTCATTACCCCCAACAGAAATGAGAGAATCAAAAGACAAAATGACAGACGCGTTTCGGCCTAAGCCTTCTTCAGTGTATCAAAAAGTCTTTTGCCGAAACGCGTCTGACATTTTGTTTGGCCATGTGTTACATAGATTTTGACTCCAGTCTTTTGTGAGTGCTGTTGCCTACCAGTTTCTTATGAGCAGACTAAAGCCACTGCGATACAGCATGAAAGCCAGAGCATCTAACAAGTGGCCTTGCTAGATGCTTTGACACCCCACCCTTGGGCAGCCCCAGGGGGTGAAGAAAACTCCTCCACTGACCCAAAGCAACCACATAAAACACCTTTAAAACAATCTAACCCACTGGATTTATTAACAAGCCCTGCAAACAACACAAAAAATTCTAGTCTGAGAGGCAGCAGGACCAGCAGTCCCCACACCAGAGGCTTCTCTCCTGCTGCTGGCACAGACTGTCTTAAGCACCTCCTTCATGCCAGGTGCAGTGCACCTCGTTAGGCAATGCAGTACCCCTGGGCAGATCTACAGTAGACGGAAAAGGACAACAGCATAGAACACATACTGTAACATCGTATCATCAGCATACATTTGGCAGCACACCCCAGGGCAAGTAAAGTACAAGATATTCAGTGAACAAGCCATTCTAAAATAACATTTAATTTTTTATTACCTTGATTATATGTTTAAATCCTACAACAAATTAATATTTTAGTGCTTTTACTTCAAAATTTGTCTCACTTTTATTTAATGTGTTACTTGATCATTTGAAAAGCAATAAGTCATGCTGTGTTACCTTGAATTCATCAAGAAAACTTTGTTTTTGTCACATAGCTCCGTGGAGGACACTCAACATACTGATACTTTGATAGTGGATTTTGGACCATATTTAACAACAGCATAAAAAAATTTCAAAGCATCATTCAACTCATGCAGTATGATCCAGGTGAACTGAAATTGAAACTTATCAATGCTCTCTTCAAAGCCAGAGTACAGTCTGAAGGTTTTTTTTGGCAAAAATGCATGTGTTTGGGAGGTACCAAGCATTAAGACTGAATAAATGAGACATGGAGACTGTACAAGTTGTATGAGGGTTTGTAAATTGATGGTTTTTATAGTTGTTAGTTAAATATGATTCTCAATCTATCAATAAATCAACATATTTGCTGTGCTCCATGGAGGCTTGTGCAAAATAAAATTCAAAATGACTTGGCATGACGTACTGATACACAGACGCTCATTTAGAGCCTTTCTTTAAAAAGTCTTCCTTTAAAGAAAACATGTACAGTTTATTGCAACTGAGCACTGATTCACATGTTTTGGCAGGATTTTAGCAAAGACAGGTCAAATGAGACTTTACTGAGCACATGGGTGCAGATCCCGGGGGACGGGACGGCGGGGACATGTCCCCCCCAATTTCTGAAAAACATGAATTGTCCCCCCCAATAAAAATACCCTAAATTATTCAAAATTGAACAAATGTATTTTCAGACTTCCCATTCTTCACATTTTAGATTCACATCTAAAAAGAAATGATTGAAATGGTGGAACAAATAATGTTTGACAAATATATTTCTGACTCCAAATTCCATCTCTGGTCTCCTCCACTACAATGCAAATTAATGGGTAGTTTCTTACACAGCTGATGACATCAGCAGGCTTAAAAAAAAACGACCCTCTCAATCTTTCTTTCAGCTCTTGAAAGTGGCTGCAGCCTGAGGCTCTGGTAATTTGCTGCAGAAGCAGATGCCTTTCTGTGAGTAATTTTGATCGAAAGTAGAATACTAATACTAGAACAGTAGTGTGCCCATAAATTATTTAAAAACGTAATCAGACTCTGTTTGCCACCTGTAGTGAAGTAACTTCGCTAGAAGCTAGTTTAGCAGCACTAGCTAGCTAGCTAGTACTATTTTCCAGCTAGTGGTTGCTAGCTAGCTAGCTAGATGAAGTTGGTTGCTTGTTAGCACTAGCCCTAATACTTCTACATGCACTAGCTAGATGGCTTGCCTGCTTGCTAGTGCACATTGATCAGGTGTTTGTTTATATTAGCTAGCTATATTACTGTGAAGTTAAGTTGAAGTATTTTGAATCATTCCATAATTAACCAGTGTCTGTCCTGTTTGTGAATCATTCCATAATTAACCAGTGTCTGTCCTGTTTGTATGTGTGGTCCAGGTCGCTGTTTCCCAAAGCATGGCAGAAAAAAGGAGAGGGGACATAAGAGATTTCTTTCTTGGGCCAAGGAAAGTTAGGAAGACAGCTGAAGAGGTGGTGAGCAGCTTAAATAACATTACCAGACAAGATGATGGGGAAAGGGAGTCTCAAGTAAGGTTTCATAGTATGATGATTATGTATTTTGAATTGAGAGGCAGAAGAGGACATCAGGGAGAGCGACGTGGTGGAGTGTCAAGCACAGAGTTCAGGTTCAAGCTGCAGCAGTCGACAGGATGTAGAGAGGGAGTCTCCGGTAAGGTTTCACAGTTATAGTAAGAGAAGCCCTGTCATTTTGAGTTAAAAAAATGTGAAGAGGGAAAAAGTAGATGTCCTCTAGAAATGAAGTTGGTATTTATTTTATTTCTTTAGGCAGAATGTTCTCAGTCAGGGCGAGAGGCAGAAGAGGACATCAGGGAGAGCGGCGTGGTGGAGTGTCAGGCTCAGAGTTCAGATTCAAGCTGCAGACCCAGGGAGAGACCAGTGCCAGGGAACAACCAGACCAGGCCAGAGCCCAGATGCAGTACAGGGGTAGAAGGTGGCACAAAACCTTATCAGCCACACCCAAAACACATAGAAACACAAAAGTTGTCAAAGAGGGTTTTATCTTTTCAAGAAAAATGGTTTCAAGAGTACACCTGGCTACACTACAATCCGCAGGTCAAAGGGGTCTTGTGCTTTTATTGTAACAAAGTGTTTACTGACAACAGGTCCTCTTTTGGCAAAAAAGTGGACGCTGCTTTTGTAACTGAAGGCTTCCGCAACTGGAAGAAGGCTTTAGAGAAATTTGCAGCTCACCAAAAAACCTACTCTCATTGTCACGCAGGAACAGTAAGTGCACATGACTCTAACCCTGTCAGTGTCCAGCTATCCAGCTCATGGGCTAAACAGCAGGAGGAGGCCAGGCATAGCCTCCTGAGAATCGTCAGCTCTGTTCAGTACCTGGCAAGACAGGGTCAAGCCTTGAGAGGTAAATCTGGCAGTGGGAATCTCGAACAACTGTTGAAGCTGAGGTCAGAAGATGATCCTGTGCTGAAAAAGTGGCTGACCCGCACCACTAATTACACCAGCTGTCATGCACAGAATGAGATACTGAATGTAATGGCAAACACTGTCATTCGTGACATAGCAAACACCATCAGGTCTCTTCCCATTCTGCAGTTTTCTATAATTGTAGACGGTACACAAGATATATCTGGTGCAGAGCAGGAGTCTATCTGCCTCCGCTATGTCGATCATGACCTAGTGCCACATGAAGAGTTTATTGGACTTTATGTGGTGTCTGAGACGACTGGTCAGGCCATTGCTGACATGGCCACTGATGTTTTGGTGAGGCTCAACCTACCGATGGCTGGTTTGCGGTGGCAAGGCTATGATGGGGCAGCCAACATGGCAGGCAAATACTCTGGTGCGCAGGCTATTCTGAGAAGACAGCAGCCACTAGCACTGTATGTCCACTGTGGGGCACACTGTTCTAATCTTTTTACACAGGCTGCCTGCTCAGCCTCCCCACTGATCTGGGACTCACTTTTTTGGGTCCACCAGCTAGGTGTGCTTTTTGGTCAGTCAGGGAAATTCAAGGCCATGTTTGCAGACATCGCAACAACAGACAACCAGCCTGGGCAAATGACAACCTTGAAACCGCTGTGCCCAACCAGGTGGACTGTCCGGGACACAGCCATCAAGGCTGTGCTTACTCAGTATGAGAGAGTTCTCTGCAGCTTGGATAAAATGGCTGGTAGTACATCCAAATCTGCAGCCAGTGCCAGCGGCTTAGCAGAACATTTTAGAAAGGGCAAAACAGTCTTGGGTCTTACACTCACTTCTGCTGTGGTAGGAGAGCTTGAATGCCTCAACAAATCCCTGCAGAGGAGAACCCAGACTGTCTCTGGTATGCTGGCAGCGGTCGACTGTGTCCGCTCCTTTTTCCGGGAGAAACGAAATGACCAACACTATGTGACCCTTTTTGAAAAGGCAAATGCTGCAGTGGTTGAGTCTGCACAGATACAACCCATTGAGGTGCCAAATGCCAGACGCTTTCCTGGTGAAGCAGTTGACTACTACCGTGTGGAGTTCTTCAAGGTCTTAGATACTGTGGATGCTCAATTTGCTGAACGCTTTGATCAGGAGAGTTTTAAGGATCTGCAGAAACTGGAGAATATGCTCCTCACTGGGCAGGTGGATGATGTGGTAGACCAGTACCCTGAGCTGAAAAGAGGTGCTCTTGCTGTTGAGTTGCCTTTATTTAAGAGTAAATATGAGTTCAGCTGCAGTAAGGAAGCAGCAGAGGTACTCAGGGAACTGCCTGTAGAGGTGCAGGGACTGTTTGAACAAATGGAGGCTCTGGTTAGACTTTTATTGGTAGTGCCAGCATCTTCCTGTGAAGCAGAGAGGAGTTTTAGCGCCCTGAGAAGGCTTAAAACCTGGCTTAGAGCCACCATGTCTCAGGAACGACTGAACAGTGTTGTCGTGTGTCATGTACACAGAGACAAGGTTGATGAGCTAGATAGACCAAATCTCTGTCAGCAATTTATTGCTGGTAGTGAAACTCGCAAACACACCTTTGGCTCATTTGCCTAGTTATGATAGTTTGTGAGTGTAGTGATCAGACTCACATACTCAGTGGTCAATACTCACATGATTGTATAATGAATGGATATGAATTCATGATGTTGTTGAGTCTACTTGTTGATGATGTTGATGAAATTTGTGACAACTGGGGTTGGAAATAGATCAGCTCTGCTTCTTCCATCCCCATTTCAAACCAAGGTGGTTGTTCTGTTTGGTGTTTTTGTTTGTTGTTGGTTGGTATTTGTTTCATCTGATTGGTTTGAAATAAACTATTTGAATTGAATTGAATTGAATATTTTTCATGATTTTGTTGAGTCTACTGGTCAGATTGATGATAAAAAAGGGCAACATAGATAGGTTGTTATAAGGACTTTTTTTTTTACTATAAAACATGACTATATAAATGAATGGATATGAATTAATTGTCAAGTTGTAAAATTATTTATCCTTTATTTTATCCAGGAGTTGTCCAGATACAGATAAGAGTTATACAGATACAGGATCTCTTCTTCCAGGGAGTCCTGGAAAATGACGGATGAAAACAAACAAGGAATGATTTTATATAAATTTATGTAAATTAATCAGATTTTGTTGGGTCAGCTTGTGTTGTGTTTATTGTGTTCTTAGAACTGTGTTTTTTTTTGAGAACTGTTTACCAGCATAACTGGCATTGTAAAAACATGATCAGTTAGTTTACACAACTTGGTTAGGGCTTCATATTTTGATATTCATCCATATCAATTAATCATGCATAAAGTAGTCCCATACACTGGGAGAAAAGGAAGATGGTGAGAAGAATTGGGGATCTGGGAGGGTTGGAGGGAGGCGAAAGATAAGAACATGAGTAGACATTACATGCCCGAGACCCTTAAAATTATGATTTACTAATATAACAGTTAAGTAAGCAGTGATACGCGCTGTTGGCTGTTTAGGACAAATAAACAAGAAAGGTAAGCACAATAAATGATTCCCTGTGCAGTACTTTTTGAATGATATGACTTCTACGAAGTCGTGATTTATGGTGGCATGGTATGAGTTGCATACGGGCAAAAAAAAAAATCACTTTTGTGTCCCCCCCAATCCTGACATCGGATCTGCACCCCTGACTGAGCATGTCCTGAAGATCTTTGTCCTGCATGGAACTGCAATACATGAAGGCTTCACCCCTGCTGATGTGTCCATCATCATCGAGGGAAACTAGGTTCCAAAATTTGGGGTATAGAAGCACTGTTGGTGGGGATAACACATGTTGGAGTTCCCTTTCGAAGACCTAAAAGAAAATGCAATGCAAATTTAGTTTAAAGTGATACTATTGGAAATTTGATTGGCTGTTTTATCTGAGATGTACTGAAGCTGATATCCTTCCTACGTTCCTACGTTCTGCAAAAGATTCTATTGGAACAGGTACGTTTTAGTGGGGTATTTGAACCCTACTCGTGGGTTTCTTATAGTTTTGTGTACAAAATCATAGTACCTACAGTAAGAAAAATGTTTTGAAAGAGAAGACAGGTAAGTTAGTAGTGGGTATTTTGGTGTTTACCAGGCAAGAACACAGCCAGAGTCTGCAGCCCTCACACTCCCAATGACAGAAAGGTCAAAAAGGTGGCACTGCAGCCATTATCCAACCCTGTGGAGAGCCTGTCTGCCTGCTTCAAGCTTCTCTCCTCTGACGACTGTTAAGACACTGACACTGGAGAGCAGTCTGTGGTACCTGCTAAACCAGTGTTCGATTTTATGTCAGTCATGTTGCAACTAGTTAGTTTGAAATGAAATCTGTCAGTTTCACATCTATACACCCTGCCAGAAGCTATTCCATTGAACTTCTGTGAGGAGCCAGTGAATGTTGTCAACTGTAACCTTTAGCAGTTAATCTTTCTTTTCATTTAAACATACAGGATGAAGGAAAATGACAGCCTTAAAATCATTCGAGCTCTGGCACAACACCACTCAGAGATTCTGAAGACCTAACTCCATGAAGTGTGTCTGGTCCTCATTGAGCAGGTATCATACACACTTTCCTCTTGATATCTTTATTTCCCTCTTTTTGTTTCAATCATTTTCATTTGCCAGCATCTGTCTATGAGTGTGCACTCTGCAGTCTTGACTGATGATGTATATTCTTACGATACAGGTGAAAAACCTGCACTCTGCAGTGGCCTGTGCAGTTATGAACACCGTGGCGGAGCTGTATGATCATCTCCAGGGGGCCATGGACCCGGAGGTGGAGGGAACAGGCCGGGCTTTGCTGCTGAAACTGGCGTCATCTACAAATGACTTTATTCAGCAGCAGGCAAATCTTGCACTGGGTGCCATGGTGACAAGCTTATTGTTGTTTATGTTTTATGAATTAATTTACTGTCTACTGCTGTCTTATTCTTTGAGTAACGGCCAGAGTTACATTTCTACAACTTCAACGAGGTCACTTTTTATTCAAGATACAGCTTCATATTCATATACAATGTGTAATGTTGACATCCTGATTATCATACTGAAATTTAATGTTAGTTTATTCTGTACACAAGACATCTATCACATGTCTGTCTGTCCTGTGAGAGGAATCCCACCTCTGTTGCTCTTCCTGATGTTTCTTTAATTTTCCCTCATCTGAATCAGGAGTCTGAGGACAGAGGGTTTTGTATGCTGGACAGATTGTAAAGCCACTCGATGCAAATTTGTGATACTGGCATTTATAAATACAACTGACTTGAGTTAATAAGCCTCAGGAAAGTGGGATGGCTCTAAACTTTACATGGATGCATGTGAATGATGAAAAGAGATGTCATAAAGTTATTGATTAAAATGCAAAATCCAAAATTCTTTATACTTTATTAATCCGCGATGGAATTCAGTTTTTTCACTCTGTTGTCATATACACACAGGCCCGAAATACACACATGAAGAAACAGGACCTATACATACATTAAATGCAGAGATGTCTGAGTGAGCAGGCTGCCCATTGACAGGCACCTCGTGCAGTTTAAGGTTCAGTGCCTTGCTCAAAGACACCTCTGCAGTGCCCAGGAGGTGAACTGGCATCTCTTCAGCTACCATTTCAAACTCCATATTTGGAACTGGCGACCCTTCGGTTCCCAACCCATTCCCTATGGACTGAGCTACTGCTGTCAGTTTTCAAGTCATACCCAATTTATGTAACCTCAAGACTGTTAAATCTGATCAGTGAATCCAAACTGCAGCTGCCGCCTCCACCTACAGATGACAGACAACTGCAGCCACAGCCTCTGCCAGCAACCTGCAGCTGCCACCTCCATGTGCTGATTGTGATAGACAGCTACTGCCAAACCTCCACCTACAGCCTTTGTCAGCAAACTGCAGCTGCCGCCTCCACCTACAGATTATGACAGACAACTGTGGCTGAACCTCCACCTAAAGTCTCTGCTGGCAACCTATTTTTCCTGTTAATAGAAATGTTGTTCTTTTCTTGAGCACACGTTATTTAAACATTGCTCTTTTTGCCTTTCTTTTATATTTGATCACTGTACCAAACTTTGCACTATATTATTAGTTATTTTAACAAATGGTCTTCACTATACACTTGTCCTGTGCATCATGTCTTTTTGGTCTTGGTATGTCCACTCTACATTTGCACATCCTACACATGAAGACAGGTGAAATTCAGCCCTTTCCCACTGAGAACATGAAACTAAAATATGCATCACGCTTTAACAAGACGAAGCAAAAGGTCCTGAGAAGAACAATTCATGAGGTTCAGGGTATTAGTAACATACTTACTGTAGTCTAGTGTTGCTGCTAATAGGTCCTCCAGTCTTTGCATAGGCTGCTTATTTGTACAAAATGTGTACTAAAATTAATATTTACAATACACAGGATGTTTCAGTGCCATGTGAAATGCCAAAAAAATTGCAATAAGGTGGGCTCTCAAACCAAATCCTTTTTAGGGCCCCCAAAAGCCGAGGGCTGGCCCTGCTCCCAAAGTAAATGGAACACTCCACTCATTTAAAGTATTTTCTGTCTTCCTTAGGAGCTCCATGTTTTCAGATTTGGTTCTGCCACTTCTTCCATCCTCAGACAAATTACTAAAACTCTGCATCTTAACAAAAGTATTAACCTTTAACTCAGAATTTCTTCATTATTCAGTGCTATTTTATTTCCATTGTTAGCACAGATAACTGAGCTTCCTGTCTCTTCCACACACCTCAGATTTGCATGTTTCATTGTCCTCCTGAGCTTTTTGTACTGTCAGCTATCATGTGCTGGAGAATATTAATTCTTTTTATTAGTTTAAATGTCCTATTCCTGTTTCACACATCTTCTTTACAGTTATCATCCCTCCATGGTTCTGCCTTCTTCTCTATTTTGCTTTTACTCTTTGAGCTAGATCTCACTGCAGCTGTTCTAATACTGTCTCTTATTTTATTAGAAAGAGTTTCAATGGTAATATATTAATCTAATTTAACTGTTCATCACTGTCCAACTTCTCACAGTTAGCTTTCCCAAATCACCATTTTGTATATTTCAGTCACTGATGTATGAATGTTTACTTTACATAGGACTGCATAATAGTCACTGCCTACAGTTCCCTCTTGGTATACTGCCTGTTTTCGTGCATCATACATGGTCTTCTTTGTCCTTATATTTAGTAGTTTGTTCAGTTCTATTCTCTCACAAGAGTTATAATCATTCACAACCACTAATCCCTCCCAACCCACACTTCCACCACCACCTACTCCAGTTTGTTCCCTAGACCCAGTAGCCTACACTATTAGCAGTCCCAACCAAAGAGACTTCCACAGTTGCAGCACCCTGTTCACACTCTCTCTCCACACTTTCCATATCCACATTCACCACCCCTGCATCATTTCTTTGCTTTGCATAGTTTAGCTACATAACCAAATTCCTGCCACTTAAAACTCACATTACCTCATAACAAATCCTCCACTTCTCGTATCTTCTCCCTCTCACCACCTCCTCTTCCCTCTTGCCATCCATGGATTCATTATTCTCGCACATGGGAGAAGTTTGCCCAGAGGTCTTTTCATCAGAAATCTATTCATTTTCACCCAAACCATATTTTTCCCCCCCAAACCTTAACCAAGAAATCCCTTCCTGGTAGAGAGCCTTCCAGGCAAACATCTCTCAACAGCATTAAACTCCTAGTGCTTCCATTTGCCTGCCCATATTTGTAAAATTAAGTCCACTTTTGAGTACAATGCAATGTTTTTAAATTTATTTTTAATAATTAATGTTGTAGATTTAGTTATGTACAGAATCCCATCTCCGTTGTTAACATAATGGGCATTTGAGAAGCTTTGGGGCCCAATAAGTGACTGAAAATCTCGATTTCTATTGTAAAATAAACACTCAGTCCATTTGTAAAAATAAATAAATAATAATAATAATTTTAAAAACATTACAGAGCTGAAACAAACGGTTTCAAAAACATGTACCCTACCACCTCGTATCCACTGTTTTAGAATAGAGAGATTTAACCATTTCCCATCTTAGTTTAATAAAACGTGCATTTTTAATTAAAAAAAAAAAATCCAATTTGCCTCTTTACGCAACGATGACGACTTCCCCTCCGTACCCGGTCCGAGCCAAGACAGTTGGCTTTTGCAATTTGCAGAGATCCCAACATGTGCCACTTGAGGGCGCTCTTATCCCTTAATCCACAGCAGTAGTACAGCGACGTATCACTGATTATTTTCCACTCTCAGTTGTAGCCGCACTGTGAACCCTACACATAATGCATGACTCAGTGGGGCCAAATGAATGAGCTTTTAAAACAAATATTTTTTTTTAAGTAACAATTCAATTCTTACAAGAGCTTCACGTCGCCCCTGCTTCTTTTTATGTCAGTGTTGGCGATAGAGGACTGGGTCTGACATGGGTAAAGTCATTTTAGTAACTTAAGTTTCACTTAAATAGATGCATACTGGTGTACAATAACCAGGCCGAATTTGAGAATGGAAGTCGTCTCTTCGTAAAAGCAATTATGTCTTGTTGGTTCATGTGTGTACGCTTGTAAGTGAGCAAAGCAACATTAAATTGCAAGATTTTAAATGAAGTTTGGTGTTGCTCTTTCTGCAAAGAGAACACGCTGCCTATAAGACCAGAGCTACCTGCAATAGCAGCCTCCAAAACATTAAACAGTCAGTCCTCATAAACTCTGAGACATCTTGGTATTAGATTGATTTAAGAAACAAAATTTGCAAGAAAAAAAAATATTACGCGCGTGCATTTTAATATCATTCATGCGTAAAGAAATTAGTGCAGGGTGACTAATGCTTTCCGACGAAATGTGAGCTAATCAACATTATTGCTCCCGATCATTTTCCTCAGAAGACACGGGCAGGGTTTGCACACAGGCTCCACCTTTTCAAGCGGTTCAGTGACCTCACCAGTGGGCTGGATTGTAAGGGTGGGATTTCCAGGCTTCCAGAGAGCTCCGTGTATTCCTGCCTCTCTATCTTAGGATCTATGCGGCTTCAACGACAGCAAAGACGGACCGCTTGCACCTTTAGTAGCTCCAGATCGGCCCACACATTGCACACTGGACCTTTTTTCTACATGCGACTCCAATCGGAATAAATAATTGAGGAATGTGGAAATTACAGAATGCCCAACAGCGCTGGAAAGAGATTTAAACCCACCAAATACATCCCAGTGTCCACTGCTGCCACACTCCTTGTGGGATCGACCACTTTATTTTTCGTTTTCACGTAAGTTTGCATCGCTTCTTGTTCTCATTCGCTGCATGCTGGGGTTTTCCTTCCCGGTGTGCCCTCAGATTACACAGACAGGAGTGGATTTGCAGCTCCAAGTTTGCATGGGTGGATTCAGTCACTTAGGTAGAAGAAGTGATTTTGTGGGAGTATGTGTATCCCAACGGGGAATCTCGCAGCGGGTCTGAAATGGGTTTGCAAAAAAAAAAAAAAAAAAAAAAAANCAAGGGTTTTGAAAAAAAAAAAAAAAAAAAAAAAAGCAGCCTTACACACTGTCTTCCTGTGCAGCCTCGGAGAGACCGTTCAGCCGTGATACCTGCAAGGCAAACTTCCAATAAGCCATGCAAGTTTAACAGCGCTATAATCGCACAGGAGACCACAGGCCGCAGATTCTCACTTTCCATTGAAGAAATGCCGCAGGCAGTTGTTGATACAATTAAAATGGTTGCATTAGGAGCAGGAGGTTGGGTTTGATTCATGCTCACTCAGTTGGGATAGTCACAGTGTCACACAACCTCTCAAGCAGCATTATAATCAGTCTAAGCCTGCAGCTCCATAAGTGGAGTCCTGCAGGAGTGCACAGCTCGGTTTCATTGCATCTACCGCCATGTCTCACCTCATGTGTGCACAGTAATTCAGGGTTTCCTTTGGAGGAGATGAAGATTATGGGCAACCAAGGCCAACAGGTCCTGACTCTCTCTAAAGCAGACATTAATTCACTTTGATTTTCTGTGTTGTGACAATCAGGTGACAGTGGTTCATCCACACCAGCTGCAATCAGGATGATTACATACAGTTTTCACGCAGCCTATCAGACAGCATCACTGTCCTGGACCTCTCCATCTGATGCATGAGGACGTTGATTGCCATGAATCTAATATAAAGCTGTCGCTGTAGGAAGGGAGATAACAGCGGAGTGAGTGATGTGTCTGGTCTGAATCATCGTTCCTACATACATTCTAATCCACTGCTAACCCCCAGGTGGATGGATTATCAGTGGAATTACTAGCTCAATCTCACATGTGCAAGGAACCCTGAGGGGGATTGAAAATCATTTTGGGAACCTCCGACCTGGACTGAGGACTGTAGGGATACATCATCCAACCTTTAGCCTCTGCAGAGTCATTGTGTCTGCCAAATATAAAACTGCTGAATGTGATTCCTAGCCCTCCAAGGGTGGAGGGTTTAGTGTTTTAAAGAAGTATGTCTGTGGATGTGTAGAAGATGTGTCACCGTACTTGCATAATCAGTACTTTCTATCATTTATAACATACTTTTACGTAGCAAATCTCCAATTAATAGCTGGAGTCTAAAGCTGTGTGTGTTTGTACCATTATATCAATTATTGCTAGATGCAAAAGCATGATACAGAATGTGTTCTTCACTTGTATGAGCAAGAAAATGCAGGAAGACATACAAAATGCTTAAGCTGCACCCTGAGTGGTTTTGCACTCTGAGTCTCAGCTCAACAACCGAGACTGAAGGAAACATATGGTGTTTGTGGGTCGCATCGGTAGGCTGTATTGTAGCTTTAAAAATCCCAGCACTCCTCGGTGTAGTGTCTCAGACTTTGCATAAACAAATGGCCTGATTTACAAGTCTTGGTGTGGAATGAATGTGTTATGATTTAATAAGAGATCTGCATTTCAGCCCAAATGGCAAAATTTAGAGTTTATTACTTGTTCTTTTTCTGGGGTACACGTCAATCTACATTTTAAGGTTGATCCCCCAAGCAGATGGTTCAAGGGTGAGGATTAAGACTTTACCCGGTTGCTCCTTCATTCCCCAGTAAAAGGTCTGGAGGATTGAGTCTCGTATAATGGAACCCCCTGGGGAGGAGTGCACGTCCAAACTAGGCCATGCCTCCTCATTCTCAAACACACATAGAGTCCATTATGTTGAACGCAACCAAGCCTTGTCTGTGGCTGAAGTGCACATTTACACTACGAGCCACAGAGCAGTGGTATTCCTTCATCTACATTTTCCTAATCTGAATAACATGCAACAAGTTAAAAAGTGGGAACATTTTACTTTTCGTCGCCAACTTTGTCTGGCAGCCACACACGATGAACTTCAGAATTATATTATACGCAGCAGAGTGTCAGGGACACAAATCTTTTTTTTATTCCTAAGCTGCAGTGTGTTAAAAGTCTCAGTGTTGCCAGCAGGCCACTTGGTGTCATATGGGCAATGGAGGATGAGACTTTGGGCCAGCATTGGCTCTCTCACACACACACACACACACACACACACACATATACACACACACACACACACTGTCCATGATGTGTTACTGTGTTTGGCTTACTGACGCCTGACAGTTTGTGTTTCCCACAGAGACTGAATTAGAACACATTAGTACAGAATTATTTATATCTCCACAGCAGGACCACAACTCATCGCAAAAATACTGATGATAAATTAAGCTTTTAGTCATGGTTTAGCCATCATAATATTATCCTAGTCTTATCTGGGTCTGTGACAAGTTCCTCTTGTACAGTAGCTTAAGCCTCTCACTGTGCCTTAATTTGCTCTGTATAGCTGCACTGGTGGAGCTTTCGTATACCTTTTAGTAATTCGTCAGGATGGCTTCATCACTGCCCTTCACAGTATGCCAAAACCTGTCCAGGAAACAGAACTGCCAGGCTGGCCATTATCATTTATTGCTAAGCCTAATAGCTCATATTTCAGAGTACGTATGGATAGATGTGTGGAAACTATCAATTGATCATCTGGACAAGACCTCTGTTCAGCAGTATTTGCTGTATGGAGGTGAATTATGAGAGAGGTGGTCAGTGGTGGAGCCACAATCACCAGAGCAGGGCTGCACATGAGAGCAGGCCTGTCAGGAATCTAATCTTCAGCTTCCACATCTGTTTCCTCCTTTTCACTGTATATCCATTGAGTCTGACTTCATTCAGATCCTACCCAGTACATTGTTTTGCATTTGTGCCCCACTCAGAGGTTCTTGTAGAGATTATTTAAAGGTATTTCCGATTTTAGTTGAGAGATTGCAGAGTTGTCGGAATATAGGAAAGAGGGGGATGATACATTGTTAAAACAAGTGCTCCTAAATTTAACCTTCTAGGATCTACATCTTGGTATATGGCACCCTAAAAGGTTCAGTATAGAAACATTTTACAGGGCTAATTATAGAGAACCTCTGCTTTACTATGAAATATATGGGAAACTGGTGATTGGAGCTAAGTGGTAACAGAGGCTGCCTCATTTACACAGTACAGGAACATGTTGTTTTCTCTTTAGTCTTGTAGTCGGCTATTCTCAAAGTCAGCTTTGAGGGAAAGATCACTGCTGGTACTGTTTGTAGCAGTGCAGAGAACTGCTCAAAAAAGCGGCAAATTAAGATTGTTTTCTTTGTGACATCAACACGCCAACATGCCAAAGAGCTGCTCGGCGACTGGCTGTATGGCTGACAAGCTCATAATAAGCCCAGGCTTGGCCAGTATAAAACGCTTTACTCATACGTGTACTTTAATCATTTTCTAAGGCTAGTGGCGCAAAGGTAGTGGTATCATGAGACAGCCTAAGGCATGATTCAGGGCCAATCAAGGTGATTTTTCTCTCATGTCTTCCTGTAGAGCACCAGAAAGGGCTTCAGAATAATCAAATGCCATGGTGGCCTCAATATTCTCCAATCAAAATGTGATTAAATGCTGTGAAATGAACCAGAAAGGATGAAAAATCCAAGCTCAATCAAATTTTTCTAGTGTACAGACCACAGAATACACAGCACCTTTCCCCCAAACAAAGATGGTGGCCATCTTGTGATGTCATGTTGACTTTGGTAATAGAGTATCATTCTGACTATGGACCGTTTCATTGCTATTCTGTTGCTAGGGCAACAACTTTGGTCCCTGTTTACTTCCTGTCAGCTTCTGCATTAACATACATTCAAATAGGAAATACAAAGGGACCCATTTAGAATGTTTATGTTGTCCAGTTTGAAACGGTCTGAAATTAGGATACAATAACACTGACACAAAGAAAAGGCGTGAAGGATAAGATGGAGATTTAACTAAACATTTAAAAATTCTAAGCCTCCAACTAATAGCCTAGCTATGTAACTACTAGGGCTGCAGTGGGATACCGTGAAACCGTATACTGTGGTATGAAAATTGATGGTTATCATAGCATGTACATTTGCTTATCTACAATACTAAAAAAAAGGACGGAGAATCTCACTTGCGAGTGTGCATCTCCTTTCCTCCTAGACTGCCTGTCAGATTTATTCCATATACTTCCATTAAGAAATGGTTTAAGTTTCAATTTTATAAAACATTTGTTCAACCAAAAAAAAAACCCTTGATATTCTTTCCTTTAAGTATCATAATGACTGATGATAATTGTAATAATAATTCTGTAATACCGTATATCGTGACACATTGATATTTTTTGAGACAGTTATTGCACCCTGAAAATTTATGTTGCAACCCTATTACTCTATTTTTTGTTGTTTTTGTTTTGTTTTTACAAAACATTAATAGGTTACAATTTTATTAGTTGTACATTTTTAAGAAGCCTTAGTTGAAAACTCCTCATATTAAGCTAAGTTAACTGTAGTAAAACAAGGGATACAGACAGCATCCTTCCTTACTGGCGTACAGCTAACGTTAGCTAGCATGAATGCTAGCTAAATTACTTTCTTGAAATAAAATGTGTTACAACATGCACTTATTAGCTAGCTAACAGTTTAGTTCATGGACATATCTTATGCTGAAATGCTCATGCTGAAGAAACAGAGATGGTTAAAGTGCAAGAGAATTGTATAAATGAATTAGAGTGGAAAACTCGGGTTAGTGAAAAGAGGGTCACTACAGACTGCCTATAGGCACAGCACTGCAGCTCTCCTCACTAGTGTCTGTTAAGTCTTTGTATGAATCTAATATGAAAGCTTTTTAGGCAAATATTTCTTTGATGAAGGGGTTTAACCCTGGGTTCCTTATCAAGCCATTTTATGAGAGAGCTTTGAGAGTGTGTAAGGATTCTAATTGAAATGCTTAAAAGTGAGCTCACCAGGATTAGTCCCTGTATTTGTATGGGTCTATTTTTCTTATGTATCTAACTTGTTTTACATTCACCATATGTCCATGGGCGTTGGTGATGTCACACTCTCCATGTTCACTAGTCTCCTCTTCACTCTGCTGTATGTAGGCTAACATGGAGGTTTTCCGTGTCTTATTAATTGAAGGTCTAAAAGCATAATTGAATGTTGGTTCATTGATCCTAATCCGCGTCCTGCGTGTGATTATGTATGCGGAGCTGCTGCCGTCTTTTGGTCAAGGGTTCGGTAAACAAGCGTGTAACCATTAATGCTTCACTGCTTGGTATTAGTGTCCATTAGAGCCTGTTTGCCTTCCTCCTGTGTGGCGTTAGTGGCTCAGAAGCGGCCCGTGTTTGACTCTAGTTAAATGAATTGTTGGTTTAACCAGTGCTGTTTATGCTCGGTGTGGGAGCCAGGCCATCTTGGCTGCCTGTTTTAAATATTGCTCATATGACACTGAGGACTGATTTGGGTCTAGTTTGTTTATTTAAATGTGCGATTGAGGATATATTGCCAGGTTTGAGATGCGGCAAGGGCAGAGCATTTCTCAGAAGGAGGAAATTACCAGTTGACATGTTATGAATATGCCCTTGTAGCTCTTTCAGTGTCTTTGCTCATAAACAAGCATCTATCAAAGCTAGAAACCGGAGAGTCTCAGCCTCCCTGATGTGATAATCATGTACAGCATACTGAGAAAAGACTTTGACATGCTTGCACAACTTTAACCTCCAAGTAAGCTTTACAAAAATATTCCATGACTCCCATGAGAGCAGGAAATTTCAGCCCTTAAGGTGAGCTCATCAGTATTCGTCTTCAACTCCCACTCATCTTTCCATCAGAAACATTCGCTTAAATATTAGTATTCTGTCCTCACACACTGTCACAGCATTAAGTTTCAGCTCCTCAGCTGAGTTGGATAAGAAACTCTCCTGTCCTCATGTCACACAGAGGATAAAACTTTGATTATCCTGACGAGGCCAGAACTAGCCAATAGACGTGCAAGCTCACCAGGGCCAAAATATTCCCTCGGCCTATTCATAAAATCCATGTGGCGCAGACTTCTGGTTTTTCAAGAATGTTTTTGACTGGGGATAAAACTAGCAGCAGGTCAGTGTGGTGTGGCTAGCTTTGTCAGATTAGATAACGATGTAATTTCCTCTGAAGGTCCTCATCCATCAGCACCTTGGAGTGAGGGTCTGGAGATTGACAATTCCAGTGCAGGGTTGTGTCACTTCTGCTCTCAGAAGGTACTTAAGGTGACAGGCAATAATGAATAAAGACGGGTTTTAGTCCTTGAGCTAATGCTGGAGATAAGGCCAGAGCTATAAACCGACCTTTTTGTTACATTATAGGCTTATTGCTTTTGACAGCATATTTTTAGCCTGTGTGCTGATTTATGGTAAATTTTTGTTCTTATTGTGGTTTCTGGTTTACCACAAGGCACGTTTCCAACCTGTAAGATCATTACAGATTGTAGTCCAATCCCTCGATCCTGCAGCTTCGCAGCCTTAAAGGATAATTCCAGTTTATTTCAATCTGGCTCATTTCCCTTAAACGTGGATATTGTGGCTATATGTTGTGCTAACTTTTCACTCTCCACTTACTTGTAGAGATTTGGGAAAGTACAGTTTTTTTAAAAATATGAATCATGTGAATCGCTTGTCTCTGAGTCTGAATGAACATAACGAGGAGAGAAGCCATCGAGGCTAATTCCACAGGGATCTACATCTGGGTCAAGTTGCACATACAACTGTGAGGCTTTGGATAGCTTCCCATTTAGCATGTGTTCGTGCTAGAGAAATAGTAGATAATTAGCCCCATTCAGCCACAATAGCCACATTTATGGAAAATACACCCGGTTGAAATAGACCAGAAATTTACATTAAAGCTGATACAGCAGCTACAAAGCAAAGTGATTGGCTTCATTCATTGTGAGGTATACCTAAACAGTTGGCTCCTGTGTTATGTCCCACCCCCTGATGCCCTGATTTCATCAATACACAAGCAAAATTCCTTTGAAGCCCTGTTTCTTTGAGACCATCATGTGACACCAATCTGAGATACTTTCTATTTAAATTCAACATCACTGGGTTTATTTCCATTTGTAATGTAGAATACTACTACTCTGAATCTGAATTATAGTTGTTATGCATATACCACTGAAAGAGAGCAGTGGGTTCCAAGTGGTGTCCGGGAGCCTCAGGGGTCCCCTAGAGAATTCCAGCGAGTCCCTTAATGAGAAACGGTTCAGTGACATAGAATTTATTTGATCTTGAGTTGATCTTGATTTATCTCAGTTAGTTTACCGTATGTTGGCTATATTGCTCTTCTGTTATAGCTCAAATGACTACTGTACTTAATTACAGCATTTTAGAGCAACTAGATGCAGACTTGTCTAGTTTTTAGCCTTTAGTGGTGGAGGCAGTTTTCAAATGTTTAAGCATCCTTATGGGCAACTTTAACATTTAAAAACAAAATAAGTCATGTTGCTGCTGTGCTAGTTAAACAAACATTCTCTGCAATACCATAAATGTTTACTGGATTGAGAAAGTCACGCTCACGCATCCCATTTGTAGGCAAAACAAAAGGCGATTTTGGAATTATTATCTCATAAATGTCAGTGGGAGTGTTGTTACCAGCCTGGTCTCATAGACATAGATGTGGTTAAAATGAACTCTTTACCAAGCATTATGTGGTGGTGGGCATGAAATGTGCATGCTGGCAACATGAAAATAATGCCATTGCTAGGTCAATGAGGGTCTTTTGTCATGGTGGACACACAAATCAAGTATAAAGAGCGAGAAAATCCGCCTCGGGTTGGAGGACGATGGGGAGGTGGATGGGGCAAACAAACATGGACTTCAAACCAGGACACCAATGTTCATGAAACCAAAAGTCATCGTAGTTACTTGACTTTATGGACTCAATGTAAGTATGTAGTTACATAACTTGAGATTAGTACTTAAGTTAATGTCGCTGACGTCCCATACCTAGCGATTTTAAACAAAACCATGATCTTTTCCTGAACTTAACCAAGTTTTATTGGCTTTTTTACTTTTCCCTAAACCTAACCAAACTGCAACTGTTTCAATTGTTTTCGTCTAAGGAGTACATAATTTTAACACATTTTGTACCCACTGACATATAATGCATTGTTAAGAGGTCTTGTCCATTTCACGTATTTCTATGTTTTGTTACACATGTAATGACTTTGATCTGTTATGGTGAAAGTGCAAAAAGAGATAACCTTGGATGGATTGTGTTGATATTTTGAAAATGTCGAACATGAAAAATCAAAGTCTCATTTCAAACAGTGGAGACAGCAGGGAAACTCACGGGAGCGCGTCATGTCTGAAGCTGAACTCCATCGCACATATTTTTAGTTGCTGACTGTTTGACAGTGATGTGATCAGATGTGAGCTTCAGACAAATTTCTTGATCTAACAGTGATCTAACAGAGTGTGTTTCTTAAGGGACTTCTGAATGGGACTTTTACCTTGGAACAAACCATTACCAAACAGCTAATACATCCAACATACACAAACACAAACTAGTCCTGCCCACCATGACAGGGAAGTGCCATATATCTGTCGAGCCAAGGTATGTCCAGCTGTTGTTTCTCCTCACAGTAAAGCTGTAGAGTAGTGGCTCTCATTGGGGTCAGGAGGCCAGCAATGGTCCTTTTAAGACTCCTAGAGGGGCTGCAAAAAAATAAAGTTGCTCATTTCATTTGTTACCTCAATAATGGAATTACTTCTGGGTTACTTGTGTAGACCATCACCTCTCCTGCTCGCAGTCCTAGTCAGACCCAACCTGCAGTACAGGCTGGCGCACAAAGACAAACTTATACTGACGAGAAAAGTAATCCTAAACTGCCACCTCATCTTCCCTCCATCAAGGTTCAAGTAGGCCTGAGCAGCAGGCTGCTGGCAGAGCTTTCAGTCTGCCACCATCAGCATTAATGAGTGAAAGAGGCCCAGAGAATAAAAGGCCAGGTCTTCTAATCTCATTCCATCCCAGCCCTCCTGTCACTGCTTGACAACTAGGTTAAGATAATGCTGACAGATCCTCTTCCCTGGCTCTCCACCACGCATCCTAGAGCAGTGCGACTGCCTACTCTGCATGCCACACAAACACAAACTGGGGCCAACTTTAAATTACATCAAACTTCAGGTTTAGGCAAGTTTTCCTTGATTTGGTTCCTCTGTAATTTTCAGCAAAATCAACATTACTGTCACCTACTCTACAAGATGAACACAGTTATTACATTGTAAACAGTTTGTAGCTCCATGTAAGGATCATGATTCACATGTAATACTCTTGTCAAACTGTTCCCTTTGTCCGTGTACATTTTTACAAATGTATGTATGTATGTATGTATGTAGTGACAGTCCCAAAATGCAAAATACTGTTCTGAAACAAATGCATTGCCATTCTTCACACCACATACAATTTGGTCCCAGTTTTGTGGAAAGATTGAAATGATTTTAACAGAGTGCTGAATTCTAGTAAAAACCCATCTACATAAGACCATATGTCGTAAAGAGGGTGAGATGATTGTTTGCAGATTAGCATGATTTACCATAAATGAATAAAAGCAGAAACATTCTAATTTGCAACAGCAGGTGACAAATAATCCAATCTGCACCGCGTCCTTAGCATGATTTTCAAGCACATGTTGAGTTTTAATAGATATCAGCGCTTTCTAAAATTAGCCCGTCCTCTTCCTAGGAAGCTCTGGATTTATTTTTTGCTTCTGCACTCTTGTGATATGCGTGAATCAGACAAAATTAATATGCCGTGATGAACAGGCAGGAAATGTCTTCAATTTGTCTGAATGTGACATATCTCCTCTGGATCAATGGAGCCGGACGGATATTTAGATCCATTTTGTTTGTGCAGTTCGTGACTGTGCTCCTTTCTTTCTGTCTATTTTAAGTCCTTCTGGTTTCTCTGAAGCAGTGACTTTCTGGAGCTCTGGTGCTTGCCAAAAAAGTAAATTGTGCCTTGTGATGCCATAGTTGAGCTAAATGGATCCATGTGGATTCAGTGCACAGCAGTGTGTGGGCGAAAAGTGCGGGAAAGTGCAGCGAGGTGCTCTCAGAGTTTGCTGTACTCCGCCAGCCGAATAAACCGAGGCCGCCTGGAAAGTCTCCTCTTGGGGAACATGTGGGATTAATTTAGACCTCCAGCCTCTCCCTCCATGGGTGTCTCCACCCTGTTTCCCCACATGTTGTTTTGCCAGAGGGAGACCATGACTGGTAATAAGTAGAAACAGAGCTCTATGTCTTAACACCCTCAGCTGGAGTGGCTTTCTGAGAGATCAAGAAGTTTGTTGCAAGCCGAAGCTCCCACTGTTTACAAAACTGAAGTGGTGTCTATCTCTGGGACACAGAGGAAGACAGGCAGCTAGATTCTGTGATTACGAGGGCAGATCTTCCACATCTTTGCCACTTTTTGAAGTAAGTGGTTTTAGAGGTCCGTGGAAATGAGTGGGCACAACAAACAAAGCCACTACCCATTCATCTGTGGAGTAGAGTTCAACCATTGAGCTGCTGTAAACCAATCCAGATAACAACATTTTTGACTTAAAGCCACTGTTTGTACATATATGTGATAGTAGCCTCTTTTAAATTATTCTGATGACAGCCATTTTAGTAGGAAGATGTAGAATTTAAAAACATTTGTAGAAAAGTTAGACAGAATTCTTGTGAAAACTTGTGCAGTCAGTGTGGTCTACAGCAATGTCTTATTGATACTACCAGTGGGGGCGACAAAGTCCAAAAGTTTTAAAGTCATAGTGGCTTTAAAGCTGCTGTAATTTGTTTTTAGAATACCAGTGTATCAAATGACAGAGTCAGGGGTTGCTCATAGTGATGAGCCCACAGATAATTATGACCTGAATCAGTAACTCCCTGCAGCTTGACGGAACGTGTTTAGATGTCTGACCCACAACTTCACTGTTTTGTTTAACTCACTGCTCTCATAGCATGTGTTTGTACTGCGTCAGGCAGCTTTTGTCAGTGAACAAGCTTCAAAAACCTACTGCATACTGCCTACTAGTATTGCACAGATTGACCCACAACCCATGAGTCCTGCAGGCAGTTCAGGGAAACTTGTTAGAAAATACCACGGGTTTCAGGCAGGTGGGTCATTAAGTGACAAAGCAATGAGTAAGTTTAATTTACAGAAACATTGCGCAATAGTCCACCTTCCATCTTCTCATGCCCTCTGTCTCTCCCTCTTAAACACAAACACCAAGCAGTTTTATCATCAGCACTGCTGCGCTCAGGGTTTCCCTTATCCGATTTTTGACAAAGAAAATCTTCTTTAGTCTAAAATATTTGAACCAGTAAAACTGTTTCTCTCTGAGATGTAGGCCTAACACTGTGTCCTAACAGCAAGCAAGCATCTCTCTGTCCACACTGAATCCATTAAATATGCACTTCTGTTACGTCATGTAAACAGACTACTGTATGTATCAGCTGTGTGCTCATGTAAAGAAACCACGTAGGATATCAGCTGTGTGCTCGAGAGCATATTTAAAACGTAACCACTTAAAGATTGGTGAGTAGGCTACTTACTATCTTCTTCATTTTGTACTTTTTAAACAGAAAACACACGAAAACACACGTTTCATGTTGTGATATTTACCCTCAGGAGCTGGTGGAGACCAAAAACAGAGCTAAAAGAGAATGAATATTGGACTTATATTCATTAGTTGGCCAGAAACACAACTCGAAATGAATGATAATGTTGCTCTTTGTCTGCTGGATGTGTTAATAAGTAACTGTTAGCTGTCAAGTTCCCCAGAATGTCAATGTTGTGTTTATAGCTTTATAGCTTAGTAAAAAAAAACAATCAATGCAGGTAATTTGATATTGCTTGGCAAATATAATGTTATTATATTATTATATATTCTGAAACATAATACTCCAAGCTAATATTGTTCTGATGCATTCGTCTGATGTGGTTGTGAGAGGTGACATTCTAAGTGTTAGCTCTCGTCTTTGAAGCCACGGATCCAGGGGGCTCCAGCCAGGCTCGCCTCTGTTAGACTTTTGGCCAGTCCCTTTGTAGTTCAGTGTAGAGGCGACCTTATCCTGTCATGTCTGTCACATGCTATTATTTCACACCTCTCCAGACAGTTTATGAATAGGCATCAGTTTTATATTAATATTTATTGGAGCGTAACCTGCCAAATGTCACATACTTATAGATAGATGTGTCCTCTTGTTCATATACCTACAAACAAATTTATGCAGGACTTAGCACCATATATTATAAGAATACTGTCAGGTATATTGTTGACATTCAGTAAATTGTGTGGGTTGTTTTATAGACAGGACAGACAGAATATGTTTTATACATTTAGTGGTTCATCGGGTTGTGCATTAGCTGCTGGGTGCCTTCCACCCAAGCTTTACCTTTTTAGTTTACATCCACTCTCATATCTGAAATTGTAATCAAACTCCTCTGGCACCAAACCTCATATGAAAAGGCAAATACATGATAAGTGATTTATTCTCTTTCATGCTGGACTGAACAGGTTTGTTTGTCTATTTAACCCCTGCCAAAATGGTAAGTTTCTTTTAGAATGCAGAGACAGACAGTAAACCCCAGTGGAGGGCCTCTGTGATCCGTCCAGTTACTGTGTTATCCTTTTGCCAAATGTCTATCTAAAAGAATGGCATCATGCTTGACAGTGAGGATATTTTAGAATGAGGTTAAATTCACAATTGACAAATGTATTCAGCCCTCAGGCCTTCACCAGCCTCTGTGGATTTCAGGTCCACTTCCACCTGATATAGAGTGTCTTAAAGAGAAATCTCTGCTGTAGGTTGAATCTTGAAGCTAGTTTTGAAAGGTCAGAATGTGGATTTATTTTGAGGTTCCTGGTCAGTTTCA
This sequence comes from Epinephelus moara, assembly GCF_006386435.1. NCBI lineage: Eukaryota > Metazoa > Chordata > Actinopteri > Perciformes > Serranidae > Epinephelus > Epinephelus moara. The sequence continues at coordinate 10,449,769 of NC_065513.1, forward strand.
GTACTTAGACTTTAATTTTAGTCCCAGGGATTGTTTTAGTCAGCTATCCTATGAAACCGGTAAAAGACCCACTTATGTAGCTATGCTATTTTTATTACCCAATCTGACAGACAATATAAAACATGTGTAGTGAATTAATACCCTTGTTGGTGGGGAAGGAAGTTGTTGACCACGTGTGATGGAGGCAGTACTGCGAACCCTCTGCCAGAGAGCATCTCAGCCAGTTATAAGCTGTCAGCTACACTGTTTTCTTTGGCCCAGCGGTGTGCAAAATTCTGAAGAAAAGCCTGCAATTTTTGTGAGAGTTATCCACGTCCAGCTGATGAAGTCATAGTCGCAGTATCTTTGAAAAACAAGGGCAGGAAGCAGACAATTCTTTACCTCACACTCATCCTTCTTTGGAGACAGTGATACATAGAAACTACAGTAAGTCATGTAATTGAAACCATATCAAAGCTGTCCCCTGTCTCTAATAATGTTATGTCCATAGCACTTTTTCACATTTTAATGTGATATGGGTCAGTCGGGCATGGGTCAGTCGGTGGGCTGGGTGTTTTTGTTAGGCGGTGGACAATGTGGTTCTGCAGCTGTCAATATGCTTTGGTTTCATCCTGTCTTATCTCCTCCAGGGTGAGGATGTTATGTGTTTGTATTGCCTTTTGTCTTGGGGTTAACTGACCCTACCACTTGAAGTACAGCAGTAACATAACCCAGCATTACTGTAAAGGCCAAGGAGCACATTATAAACAAACAAGGTTACACAGTTGTGTTGTCTGTAATACTGACCTGGTAATAGCCAACTGTTTGATCAAAGTTAGGCTGAGATTTAGATAGAAAAATCCAGTGTGAAGTAATTTGAATTTTATCCTGAATTACAAAATGGTTGAAGTGGCACATGGCACCCTGTAATGGGCCAGATTTGGCCCACAGGCCGCAAGTTGCTGCTATACCATTCTCGGAACCCATCGGCTGTATGATACAGCCTCTGGGGGCAGACCCGATTTTTTGGCATTCCGGTTTGATTTGGGCGGAGGAGGCGAATTTCCATTTCCGACTTCCGTTTGTATATAAGTAAATATGCTGAACCATTGCGATGGATTCAGAGTTTGCAGTGACGCCAATTATGTTCCGCCTCGTTAGTTCACCGCACAGAGCGTTTAACCTGGCAACAACTGCAGCCGGCTCAAACGTGATTGGTCAATATCACGCGGACTACAAACAGCCTACAACCAGAAACCAGGGCTCTTCCGCTCTTCTTCCAGAGGCAAGATCTCCGGGGTTTGCCTACAGACTCTACATTCACTGAATGTAGAGTCTATATATAGAGACTACTGCTATACTGTGTGAATGTAATGCAGCAGCTTTCCACTAAAGCTAATGTTAGCTACCCATCAGTTTTAACCATCGCCCTTGTTTACTCATTTACCACACTGATAGTGAATATTCACGGAACTTGTGTGCCTCAAATCTCAGTGTGAAAGCCTTGATTAACCTGCTACACAACAGCTTTTCTGCTTGTTGTTGTTTTTCTCCTTATGTGACAGCATGTTTTTTTCCCCCCAAAGGGGGCGTGGCCATGGTGATGATGTGCTGCTGGTCTGGTCTGTTGTGTGGTGTGGAGGTTTTTGCACTGCAGTGTGCCATGTGGTTGTGCAGCCACAAGTGCTTTAGGTCCTCTATAACTTCCATGTCCTGGGGTGGGAGCTCCATCCTGCCTTATCGCTTCTGTTTGTTTTGCCACATGTCTCGGGGGAATTGACTGAAATTATCCATTTTGAGAGATGAGCTGGAAGTTAGAGCCTGACCTTTTTTGCAAAACAGATAATGCAAGCACAGACCTCAGTCACTACGCAGGCAAATTGAGCTGTGGCTGAAGTGCAAAATATCAACAGACCTGAAGCTAAATGAGTGATGAGCTACAACAGGGCAGCATGGTTTCACTGCCACACCTCAGTGTCACTTCAACTTTGGATCTCAGTTAAAGTCTTAATCCGACCTGCATGCGACTTTGATCTAATTCACTGACCTGGCCACACGTAGTCAGTTGAGCAGGCTAAAACCATTTGATCAGAGCTGACATGAACAGCAGACTTTGTTGATCTCAAAGTCTGTCGCCACAGCACCCTGCCCCCACCACTACTGCCACCATGTGCATTTTCAGCAGTGTGAATAATTGCTGAAGTCCTGATTAAACTGCTGTGGAACTATTAGTCACCCTGCCAAATCCAGCTGATCCCTCAATTGTTTTAACAGTATTCCCTGTTGACATCAGGGACACCCTGCTTACAAAAGTGGCAGACCAATCACCACTGACACCTACAGTTTTAATTCCCGGAATATATTTCATCAAAGTCTGATAAAATAATGGCTCCAAACATCAGGGGCGAATGAATAACTCGATCTTCAGTATGTAGTTGATGCCAGGGTTTGACAGCTTTGTGGTTGGGGACCAAGTTGCACTATTCAGGGCGCCAGCTGTGTGTTATGTGATGTACAATGTCTATGAATGTGCAGATTACCAGACTGCTCCAAGTAGACCATGTTCAAGCTGCAGTCAAATGTTTACATAGCTCAGTATCTCAAGACCTCTCCCCTACTCTCTTTCTCGGACAGAAACTCTACTCCAGTTTGCCCACAGAAGTTTAATAATGCAGCGCTTATAATGTACCTCTTTGCATTATTCCCATGAGCACGCTGGCTTTTAGCATCGCTGAATATCGGGCAGGATAACCTGTGAATATCAATTAGTTTGTTTTATTGATCTTTATACAAGGCCGTACCCAGCTCCGTACTCTCTGCCCTCCTTAATTCATTTTACATTCTGATCCTGCACATCTTTCTCCGCCATGTGTTTTGTGAAGATGTCGGCTGGTGTCAGCTCACATTTTCCTCCCAGCTATATTCACCTCTCTGCAAGTTTTAATCTGCCATGGTCTAAATGAAGAGCAGGAGACTGCAGGTTGGTCGGCTTCACAGTGACACATGCTGCACAAACACCTGCAATAAGTATATTGATGTCCCAGAGCATGATTCCATGATTGAGTCTCTGCGTTCAGCTTGTGACAAGGGAAAATGTCTGAAGAGATGCATGTTTTCATCTTCTCACTGTGGCAGGTTAAAGCCCCCCCGATGTGTGCCTGTGGGTTTAGCCTGCCTTGCACGATATATCTTGCTCCACGTTAATGAAATCATTCAGGGTTGCGGCTCTTATCTGCGACGGGCCCCGGCATTCCTCGTTCCTAAGCATATTTCCGCTGGCACTAATGCGCTGGGTGCCGCAAATTGAGAAGCTCCCCTTGAGAATGTGTGCAGAATGTTATTAGTAAGTCTTAGGTCTTCCCTGGAGACCTCGGCCTTATTTTACTTTCAGAACAAAGTTTTCTTCCCTGATTTAAGGAGAATTTCTGGTTTTCACATGTTTTTTTTGGTAAACACTCAAAAATGTTTTTTATACTTTGTAGTTACTCCACCATCACAGTATTACTGTTACACACTTTTGACCTTTTTTTTTTTTTTTACCGTAATTTTTGATCTGATTTTATCCTTGAAGATCCCTTCAGCATAATAAAGCTCAAAGTAATGCTGTGCATTATAGATTGACTGTGTAAGTGTGTAGTTCACAGTCAGCCTTGCCACAGGAAGTAAACCATGCAATTGGGTCTTTGGCCTTGGTGACTGACAGATGGAATTATTGTTTGGGGAGACTTTGGAAGTCCAAGTGCAGGAACTGCCGGAGAGATGAGCATCCAGGGAGCCACAACTCCCATCTACAACCTTGTGATTGATTTGATGGTAAGCCCAAATGAATAGTTTCCTCAAGATGGAGGAGGTGGAGCAGAAATCACAAAGAAACTGCTGAGCGGTCAGAAACTACACCTGGCTCAGGGAAGCACCAAAAAAAAAAAAAAAACATTGTTCAGGATAGTGCAAAGTGGCAGCAGCACAGGTGTCTTAACCCCAGAGCTAAGACTGAAAGGCGCCCATGTGCACTTGTGGCTCACATGTCAAGTTTGAGCCTGAACCCTTTGAAAAACGTCAGGTCAGCCCTGGCAGTGATGCACAGGGAGTTGGTGTTGTGTCTGGAGTGGCTGAGAAAAGGCCTGTCCCTCAGCAGGGGGTGACAGGGATTGTGACGACAGCTGCACGTGGAGCCTGTTTTCATGTGGCATGGGTTGAGGTGTGGTGGCAGCTGGAACAGGAGAGCACTGGTGCAGAATGCGAGAAAACGGAAGAGGAAAACGTGTCTGTGTATCAGCCTCCTGCTTCTGCTGTAGATTCCCACAAAATTATATTTTTAGACCATCACTAATGTAAATCAAAACATCTGTCTCACAGTTTCAGGGTCCTGTCATGATGTTAGTCATGTTGACTTTAACAAATTTGCCTGTCGCCGCTGTCGGCACTCTGTAAAATCTTAGTAATGTATATTTGTTATGGTAACAAGCCCAAAGAGACTTTTCACATTGGAGAAAAATAAAGTCCATATAGTGTACTTTAGGAAATCTTTGAATATGTCCAAAAATGGGTATATGTGAAAGTATGCATACGTTCAGTAGATAGATAGCCAAATATTCTATTTAAGGTCTGTGACATATAGAACAACCACATCTGGTAGAAGCAGGCTACATGTCTAACATGTTAAAGTGCGATAAATGCATCTTAATATGGACATGTACAAATACCTCTTTTGCCCCCTAATGAGACGTTAAATTTTGATAGGATTTTGGGTTTAGCTCAGTTGTATTGTTATGTGTAAATGTAACAATTTTCATGCCAGAAAATTTCAAGCATTTAGTGCTTGCATATAATTTCTTGGCAGAGAAAAAAATGCGTTTGAAATGGCATTTCCATTACACAACATGCATGCTGTGTTAAATTAAAGGATAAAAATAGCAACATATTTACACACATTTGTACTGTTCCTTAGCAAAACAGCACATTAGAGTCAGTTCAGCTGGAAAGCTTCCCTGAGATCGCTGGCGTAGCATTAACAAACTGTGCAGTATATGAAATCATATATACTGTATCAAATCTGTCCTATCAGATGAGGCTTTCAGGGAATGGACAATATCTAGCTTTCAACCAGGAACTGATATCAGTACTGTTTGTACATCAGAGTAACATTAGCTCAGCCTGCAGCCCACCATTTGAATCAGGCGACTTGAGGCCAAATGGCAGCATAGAAGCAGGCCGGTGCTGCTAATAGACTCTCTGGGTCACGCTCTGGGTCACGTTCTCCCATCAGCTTCATAGCTTGGCATGACCTCGCACCTCATCTACACACACGGTACATTTACAATCACAAAAAACACATGTTGCAGCATAAAAGACTTCGATGCTTTAGACATTAAAGACCTAATCAGACCTTTTTTTTGTTCCACACAGTCTGTGAACTTTTAAGTGCTTTCTTAAAACAGCTATGATTAGCAAGGACATTAAGCATGGCTGCAGGAAAAGTGCTATACACCGTGACCCTCTGCACCTCTATGCGTTTCATTAGTATGATTACTGTATAATCGCTTCTCTGCAGCTCGCGGGTCAAAATTCAATGCAACTCAGCCTGTGGGTTAGCAGGAGCAGCCAGCATGTGATCCTGTCTGCCTCTGAAGCAAACTTGAAGCAGAGTGTTTGCAGACATGTGGCTCTAACCCGAGAGCAGCGTCTACCGGGAGGGAGGCCGCTGGTGCTGCCAACACATTTTTCAAGCCCCGTCGAGGTGATGGCTCGTGGTGCGCTTAATGAAGCACAGGCAGAATGAGCAGGAGTATTGATCTTCCTTCTAATGGGTTATGCATAAAGCACAAGCTAATTACCTTCTGATATAGTCTGAGACTATACAATGGAAAAAGTTAATAAAGGCAGAGAAGTATGGCTGACTCCTTTTTTCTACACCATAGTTGATGATTTACTATAAATTCATATGATTAAATTTAAAAGATCTTGTGATGTAATAAGTTAAACAGCTAGAGGCTACAAAAAAGAACAAATGGAAAATATTTAAGTTGCACTCATCGATATTTTTATATTAACAGTGGGTCAAACGACTACCTATAACCTGAAAGTGAAGAGTCCACCAGAATTATCACCCGATCACAGTTCCCTTCAGCTCTATGCTGCATTTTAGCACCTTTAAGCCCATTATTTTGGTTTTCTGAGACACGACTTGACTGTTTTGGTTCATTCTGAACGCTCTCATCAACCTTGATTCCAAGCTTTATAAGCAGCTTTTATTTTTTTAGCAAAAACAGCTCTGATAAACCCACTCTACAGCACCTGCCCAGCGGTAAGGAACAGAAAACTAATTGGCGATGAGCTGGTAGCACAGTTGAGCATTTAGCTGCTAATGAGTCAGAAATATTTGTCAGGAGTTGGTGGAGACGAAAACAGAGCTGAAATGAAAGTGAATATTGGATTAGCAATCATTAGGTATCCAGAAAGACTACTCCACATTAATGCTAATGTTTCTGTAGATCAGCTGGTTATGGAAATAAGAAACTGTTTGCTAATGCATTAGCCGTATTAACTTTTTTAAGATAATACAGTATGTCAGTGTGTTTAGGGCTTGTTGTGCTGCCCTAAAGTAGCCAGAAAATCCAGTTAAACCTGATTTCAAGTTGATACAGTTACTTTAACAAAGATGGCACATTAAAGATACAGAGACACAGCTCTGAGCTTCTGCTTATATTCAAGTTTATGATCCGCTTTGAAAACAGAGTCTGGAGTGGTATGTGTTAGTTGTCATTTGTTGGTAGATTAGCTCTAATAAACCGACAAGATTAGTTGGATGCACAGAGGTGCAGTACGCATTTGTCTGTCACATTCCCTATAGCCCAGAGGAACCACTTCACCCCTCGGTGTCAGGCAACGCCTCAACTACGAGGCTCTCTGCCAGACGCTCGTCAATCTGTAACCACTGTTTAGCCACTTTTTAGTGACTTTTGGGCGCCCATCATCTGTCAAACACTGTTACAGAGAGTGACGTGTGTTCAGCTGCTTCACATGCCTCCAAGGGAAAAGAAAGAGTAAAGTGTTAGTATAGAAGTGCCACGAAGATGCCAGCAAAGCGTGCAGAGGTCTAACTATAGGGGAGACTGGGGTAAGTTGAGCCAAATGGTAAGTTGAGCCACCCCTTGTTGCTAGGAAACCGTACATAAAATTGAGCATGTGACCAAATATTTAGGAGGAAGGCATCATTTTATGGAGTCTGTGAAGGTAAGAACCACATGAGTTAAGTGGTTAGAGATTTATGTCCAAAAAAGCATTTTTCACTCATGAAAGTGAATTTAGTCTATCATAAGTTTCATGGGGATTGTGTTTCGACCAAAATAGATAATTTTTAATTTGTTTTATACATCAATTGTGGTATCTATTAACTACAAAATGAGGTAGTACAGCTAGCATGAAAGTGCACCATTTTAGCTGTGGAGGCTAATAAAGTTAATATGGAAGCTATGGGGTAAGTTGAGCAATTTGAACAGGGGTAAGTTGAGCCGTAAGTTTCTGAGAAGAGGCAAAGCTGGATATGGTAAACCAAGCTTTACTTTCAAGGAGAAAGATGAGGGTTTCTTCCCAAGAAGCGATGTAATCGCAAAACTCCCTAAACCTCAGAGTCCCAGCAGTTTGTATTCCCCTGCAACCTGGACAGGTGGGATATTGAGTAAAGGGGCAGGTGGGATATGGATGGAAGGAGGGAGGGGGGTGGATGGAACAAGAGTAAGATGGAGGGAGGAGTTTAGAGAGGATGAAGGAGGACATATAGAGGAAGGATTATGAGGACAAGGACACCAAACTAGGATTGGAAGGAGGGAGATGGCTCAACTTACCCCAGACACGGGGTAAGTTGTGCCACAAGACCACTTTTTTTGGATATGCTATATTATCAAAACAGTTATGTTTACACTCATTCTGTTTGTTTGTAGGGATGCACAACATCCTGAAATATATGCACATATATTAGTTAGCAACAAAACTATAACAGCCTTGATGTAGTGATCCTGAATATGAAAAGTGGCTCATCTTACCCCGGTCTCCCCTACAGCTAAGCATAATTTTTTTTTCACACTCTTTCAGAACAACAGCTGTCGTTGTCCTTATCTGCCCTACATACAGACCCTTAATGCATGATAAGTGTGCTTACTGCTCAATCGTGAGCAGTGTGTGTTACTGCTTTACATTCAGTGTGTGTGTCAGAGCCCGGAGAGCCAGCGTCAAGGGCTGCCATTCAGGCACTTCACTGTGCTCATTTACAATCTGCTCTCCACATTGCCAGGCTAAGTGGTGACTGAGTGAGACCTATTTTTAACTCCCCCCTGTAACTGGAGCACAGCGCTCTCTCATTGAAATGGGTAACAGGGCTAAAAGGCAGTTAGTTGTCAATCAGCAACTATGGACTCATAGTTGCAGTTTATGTTCATTTCCAATCTACTTTTCCTCCTCTGCTTTTCTACACAGACAAATGGATCAAAAATGATTTTCTTATTTAACAGCACGGCTGTTTTGGGACCAGCATTTTACTATAAATGTTGCTGCTGGGAGCATTTAGGAGTTTAACTTGGCCGTGAGATTCAGGAATCTCAGTAGCTTTTTGGGCTCACTGAGCTGGCCGCCTGCCAGCCCTTATCTTCAAACCGTATCCAGAGGACATTTTTATCACCCTTCCATGTGTACAAACCCAAGAGCCAGACATGGCTTGGCAAGTTTACCGAGCAAACAGCTCTGATGAACTTTTTATCTTGCTCCACTTGAACACTTCAGCCAAATACATCATCAGGTAAAGGAAAGTGCAAACATTAATAAATCTTCAGCATCTTGGTGGAGATGTTTACTTCTTGGCGATATCATGAGCTGATAAATTTCATATCCACAGAGTTCCTCCTTGCATAAGGTCTGAGCACCTGGTGATCATCAGTTGACTCGCAATGCCTGGCTGTGGCTGTGACCACTCTCCACTGGGTATGAATGGAACAGATGGGCCTGGGGCTTAAGTGGGGAAGTGATTGTGCTGATGACACCTGTGCATTACGAGAATGCTTCATGCTCCTGGAGCTGCATGTGCACAGATACACTGACCTGGTAATGTAGGCTGGGGTCGGATCAGTCTTAGCCAACTTGTATGTTGGTGAAGTTGCCTTCAAATATTAAAGAATAAGGTTGGCATGATTCTATATTTTTCCTATTGGCAAAAATCACATATAAATATCCCCAAATCAATGATAAGTTAGCACATCCCTTAATTTTTTAACCTCTGTGACTCAGACCCAAGCCAATTTCACCTACTGAAAATGTAAACCTTTACAAATGGGCCACAACAATACAGTACAGTTTCATCCATCAGTAGCTCAGTAATTTACTTCAACAGCTGGGCATGTGACTTTTAGCAAGAATTCCTCTTCCATACATCGGTTATTGCAGCTAATCTCTATACAGAGATATCTGCATATAAATGCAGATAAATTAAAAGAAAGTAATATGAAGCTAAATCGTTGCCAGATGATAGCGATGGGTTGCGAGATGGCATTTTAACCAGTGCGTTCCACCTCTCCCAGCGGACTGCTTACCTGCTGTTCAAATGCAATTGGTCAACACTACTTGGACTATATACGGACTACAAACAAGAAACCAGAACACCTCCAATACCAAAATCTTATATGCAGAATCTGTTTATAGAGATTAACCTATCGATAAACAAAAGTGAAGGAGGACACGTGTCTTGAGCAAAGCCATGCTGCTCAGATAATCACGACACTGAAGCATCTAACAAGGAGTGTGTGGAAGTATTCTGGCTTCTTGGGGTGCATTATCCTATATGGATTGTGTTTAGATTAATTAATCTGAACTAACTAAATTGTTTGAAGTGAAAAAGTGACAGTCCTGTCTATGATGCAGAGGAATAAGGAAGGCTTTGCCTACACAGGCTTGTTAGTAGGATGAATTTAGTGTTGGTTTCTGTGGTTTTCATAGGAAAACCTGAAATAATGACTTATCCATTTCACTTACAGAACTGTAAGTCTCAAAAGAGGCAGTAAGTGTGCATTCCAAGTGGGTGCTCAACCTCAAAAATACAAATGAGTAAAAAAAAAAGGTGGCCCCCATCAAAGCAAACGATGCCTGTAGAGCTTTACATTTGATTAAAATATTGCTGACGTGTTTCCTCAGAAAGCTGTGAAAGGCCGACGGTGTTCTTCTGCTTTTTAACTGTGCTATACAGCTGAAAAATAATAAGAGATACATCTTGTTGTATGTAGAGATCTTGTACTGATTGATGTGAAGGGGCTGATGAAGCCAGACACTGTATTCATATCTAACAATGAATGCTGAGGTTGTCAAAGTCAACTCTAAGTACAGAACATTTCTGAAAACCTCTTTAAACTTGGCTTTATATTACCACCAATAACACTCACCTTTGCTGAAAATACCAGTATATTATCGATTCTGGGATGCTGAGGTTATAAAGACATTTCTAAGAAGCTGTGACACAGCTCAGTTCAAATCAATTTGAATATTGCAGACTTCCTCGTTTGCCTATAATTGAGATCAGTCCTCTGTTCTCCTCTTACACCTGCTGCGTGTCAGAGGAAATGGAGTGTCTTAGCAGCACTCTGTTGCTCGGGTTCTGCCAGTGTCTTTGATGCCAGCGCCTAATGAGGCTTACATTATGCCACAGCTGGCAGAGGCCTGGTCCCAACACCGGATACTGACTCAGGAGGTGAGGATCAGGACTATGCTGAAGGCTTGTCTGCTTCTAGACACCACCGTCTAGGCGGTTACACTTTTTATACCAAAACTCACATACACCTCTAACTAGACTAAGTGATTTGACAAAAAATTGTAACTGCTGATGCTCACACCCCCAACACACACCTGCTCCAAGTCATGCTTATACATTTATACAAATAAACACACACACACACACACACACACACACACACACACACACACACACACACACACACACATTGGTGGCAGTTGCTGGTTATCATGTATAACCTGAGCATCCTGGAAAAACAGTGGCAGCTGGAGAAACTGGACACTGCTTTGCTAAGGTTGAACAGTAGCAGGTTGATGTAACATTTTGTCCCGTACTTCACCACATGAATAAGCTAATATTGCTCTGAGGCCAACACTTCATTCCTGCAAGGTACAAAACACCAATTAAAATCTTTGCTGTCACACAGAGCAAATTAGGTTTGCTGATAGTGGTGGTAGTGGTGGTGGTGGTGGTGGTGGGGGGAGGGGGCTTAACAAAATGCATAGCAACTCGCACCATATAAACAAGACTGTCAGCACAATTACAGTTTGTGTTTTCCCGTGGAGAAAAATAAAACCTTACAGCAGGCATTGAGCTGCAATGATAACCTTTGTTGCTGCTACATAATAGATTTTATTTCCAAAGCTCCACGCTTACCCCATTTAAAATGATGATTTTGGATGGGTTTCAAATCATTTATTGGCTCTTTAGTGAAGCCGGGTAATGTTGCATTGAAATGACTGTTGCTGTTGAAACAGCTAATTGATTGCTATGAGCATCACTCTTTGCAAATTGGACGACTTTTAAACTGCAGGTACCACCGCCTTCTTTTCAGTCTACTGCTTTTCATTTAATAATGCAGAGAGATTGGCACCTGCTGTCATGGGTCTGGAATGAATAATTGTTGTAGTGTCAGGCCTGTGTGTGTGTGTGTGTGTGTGTGTGTGTGTGTGTGTCGGCACTTCAGAGAAGCACAGGTTATCTGCCTCCTGGTTGAACACCAACTCTTCATATTCGCAAGCCTTGGACATCAGCTTAATGGCTTTTCTCCATTCTTTTGTCAAGTCGACCTCGGCACAAAATTGTTGCACTCATTATGAGAGTGTAAGCACACTTGAAACAGCGACATCCCCGTTGGCATGGGGCTGTGGGTGTTTTATTAGATTGACAGGGCAGAGGTGAGCTTTGAGGTGGACAGAGAAGCAGAGTCAGCGTTAAGAAGAAAGGCAGCACACTGTTTGGTTCGTGCTAAGCTCGAAATATGGGCATTTAAACACAAAGATGCACTGACATTTCTTTCTCTGTGAGACCTAGCAGGTTGAATAGACAGAACAAACACACACACACAGGAGTTTACAAAACAAGCTGTTTGCGCACAATACAGGGGCAAACTGAGGGCAAGGTGCTTAACTAAGGCTTGTCATGGTTTTGTGGCTATGCAGCTGTGTGCGTGTGTTTGAATGCATGCGTGTGTGTGTGAACTGTGACCTGTCACAGCTATAAAAAGGTGTGAAGTCATGGCAAGGTGACAGTGAATACAAGGCCTAGTTTTCCCTGACTAATCCCTGCAGGATGGGATGCCTGGCCCCACATAATCACAGCACACTGATTACGTTCCTATTACAGCCCATTGTATCAGCACATTCTGCTGCTTTATACAATATTATCTGCTATTTAATGGACGCTTTTATCCAAACCACCCATACCAAATATGTAGGCACTCTCCTGGTACTGTAATGTACTGCTTTTATCCAAAGTGCCGTCATTAGAGGGCGTACATATTTAGTATGGATGTCTTCAGGAATAATGGAAACACTATCTTTGGTAGCATGAAAGCAGTGTAAGATAAACCCCCCTAAAGTTAGTTTGTAGCATTTCAAGTGGAGAGACTGCAGTCCAGTTTTACCTCGTTGCCATGCCATCAGGGTGTAAGGAGGGCATAGCTCACCAGCCTTTAATTTAGCACTAGCTGGCTGCTAAGAGTGTGTGTGTGTGTGTGTGTGTGTGTGTGTGTGTGTACTGCCCATTATACTGAAGAGCAACTGGAGACAGTTGCAGCAGCTGTTGAAACTTAGTTTCGTTACTATGTAAGTGTAGAAAATTTAGACATCATACAGACTAAATTAAAACAGGTTGTACCACATGCCAGCAAACTGATTCTTATGTTGACACTAGATGTTACTGAATAGACTAACTGTCAGGAGTAATTGTTGCATAGCTAATTGAACCAACTGACAAAACTTGCTGGCTGATATACAGTATATTTGTAGTAGAGGTATTTTAGGACTATGTTTGAGATATCTCCTGACTGGGCACTTGAGCCAGAAGCTGTGGAATAACAATGTCATCTTGAATTATTTTAAAATACATACCAAAAAGAACACAACATACCGTACATTATGCAACTTTCTGCTGATAATGTTAGACTTTAAGGCAAAACACATCACTTAGGTTTGCATAATCACATATTTACCTATTGCATGCCTCTCCTACCATTGCACGCCTGTCCTGCCAGGCTCCGCAAACATGCGTGCCCTATTGATGTGTAAAGAGAACTGGATAAAGCCCGTTCATTCCTATGAAAGTTGTTCAGTGGCGCATGAGGTCAAAAACGTTAAACTGCCGCGTAGGAAATTAGCCGGGTGATTGGCACTGCGTCCGCATCATTTGGCACATAGAGCAAGCGCAGCACAGACTTTTGCTGGCCGAGCTGGCTACTGGGGTTTAGTACTCTGCTGTGGCTCTTCTAGACTTCTGAAATGTTATCAGACTGAATGGATCTGAAAGTCTGTAAAGCGAGGGCGCACTCACACTAGGGCCAGTTGTTCCGTACTGTGCTGAAGCACGAATGACCTCTTCATCTGACAAACGTGAACCTTTAGACGCCGCCATTGCTATTGTTGTTGTGGAGGGATGGTCGCATGGTTCATACGTCATCACCACGTTTCGCGCGTTGCGTATGTAACCTTGTACACATGCATGACCAAGTGTACCGTGCTTAAACACACCTCTTCCAAGCGTACTGGGCCAGGGAAGTGTACCGTACTCAAGCACGGTACACTCGCACTCACACTAGCCAAATAATCTGGACTTTAGGGGGCAAACGTGCTTGGGCACGGTACGATTGCCTAGTGTGAGTGCACCCTGAGTCATGTGGCTAGGGTTGTGACACTCAAAAAAATGTATCCACTGATTAACAGATATCTCTTTCACAATGTAGGTCTATGGGGAAAGGGTTTTGGGCCAAATGGCATCACATGATGGACTCGGACACTGTAATTCCCATTGTTTGGCCTCTATGAAAATTTGCATTAAAGACTGGCACATTCCCTGGGGACCTGCCATGCACCTTGGATGTATTAAGAGACCTAGGTACAGCATTGGAGGCCGGGCCCCATTCAATCCTGTGAAAGCTGCTCAGTGGCACATCAAGCCAAAAAGCTCTATTTATGCGGTAGATAATTACCCCAGTTATCGGTGCTGCTTCCGCATCATTTGGCCAATAGAGAAAACGCACTAAAGACTTCCACCGGCTAAGCCAGCTACTTCTGGTTTGGCCCAACAATAAACTGAATGGGGATAAAATGATTTAGTCTTGCGGCTCTTCTAGACTTTTCAGTTGTTATCGGACTGAATGGATCAAATCCTGATAGTTGAATTAATCATTTTATGAGGGTTATGATGCTCAAAAATGTATCCATTGATTTACAGATGTCTCTTTCCCAATGTAAGCCTATGGGGAAAAGTCGCTTTGGGCCCCATGGCATCACGTGACAGAATTAGGAGATGTAATTCTACCGTTTGGCCTAACTTAAAGTGAAAACATAAAAACGATAATTAATATTCAGTCGTCTTTGTTTGCTAACATGCCACACTAGCTCACGTTAGTTAGCGTCTTACCTTGAAGCAGACGAAAGAGTTTTTGTAGTCTTCACTGAATCCATTACCCGACATTTCTCCTCTTGTGTTTTTGGCTTTGGGAAAGCAAAAATACAACACCCCCCTCTAAACATTTAGGATATCGACTGTTGGACTTTCTTGTTTCATATGCAGACATAGACAGTTTTGGCATTTTTTTCTTGTTCTGAAAGCTTCAGAGGCCTCCCATGCCTAGTTACGGTTGCTAACGAAGGATTGGACCGTGGTTGTTTTGGGGAGGGGCTTTGGGAAGGGTAAAATATGATGTTGTACTCGGCATGTGCCCCTTAACATTTGAAAGGGACAGGGACGCTGAGAGCTTTACTTTAGAACATACACATTTCTTCATGTGTGCATTTAAAATAAAATAAGTAACTGATAGCTACTTTTACATTGTACTGGCTGTTAAGTTTAATAAACGGCCCCAAAAATCTGATTGGATGGATCAACAGCTGCTGTCTACCAACCAATTTGCACTTTACCTAAGTCTTCACTAGATAAGACATTCTTTATGTTTTGGTGGACCCTATTAAGCAAATCACGATAAGCACTCTTAGGAACTTTAATCATACCTAGTGCAACCCAATCCTAAACAATCCTTGACTGAGACAATGTTTGCATGACTCATTTAACTAAGGGGGTCTTTTGGCTTCTGCTGTTTGTGTGATATAATGATACCTCTTGACGGTTTGCAGCAGTGTATCACTCCAATACACAAGTGTACATATGCTTTGATGTGTTGTCCACATCTAATTAATTTTAGGATTACTGAACTGTGAGACAACACTAACGTCAATCGATGTTTGCACAGTAGCTGGTGTTGAAGGTTAAATTTGATATCATGCAAGAGGGCCCAATCAAATATCACAAGGTCCTTGACCTAGCTCTAATACAGTATATGATTAGAAAAATTCAAAGCATCTTGTAGTGGCGTAGTCTGAAAAATACTTAAGTGTACACACGCACCTGAATGTGTGCTGATTACATATTGTTAAATGGCACTTCAGCAGTCTGACGGAAATAGAACAAGTTCCTCTTACATTCGGCAGCTATAAATATTTCACAGCCTTCAATGGAAAACTCTTTTTGTCTTTGTTGTGCACAATTGCAACAAGACCAGGCTCTCTGTTAGATGAGGCGATGGCTGAGATGAAGGGATGGCATATTTCAGAAAGAACAGTTTATAGTCACAAGTTGACAGGTCACTTTAATGTTAGATTGGTAGTAGGAGACGGAGGGCGGGGGATCCAAAGCCTGTCATGTTGTTTCCTCCACTGTCTCTGAAAAGTAATTTGCTTTTCTCGGTAAGGCGAGGACGGATGGTGTGACTGTTAGGGGAGATGGATAGCTGTATAAAATGGCCTCCAATAAATTAAACACATAACGTTTGAGGATGCTAGTTGATGCAGTGATTAAGATAAATGAAGTGTGTCACAGTGTAGTGTTGTCTGCCAAGCCTGAGTGAAATAATCCCATTAGGGTGCAATTAATTTCTCAGGTTTTACAGGCTAAAAACAGCACATTTGAATTTAACCTGCTGATACTGATTGTGTAAATGTGTCTGCTAATGACATACATATAAAAATTTGACCATTTTCAACTCTACTTTGTTGGCAGTGTGGAAAAGCCTTGAAACAGCACTGAGCTCACGAGACACTAAAATGTATTTGATTAGCTGTTTTCAAGAAAAATGTTAGTATGAGCCGGTTATATCACAAACAAATCAGTGTTACCTACTTTTTTAACAGTCATACGTTTGTCCTTGGTGAATTAATTACTCAGATTTTGTGCTGCTGATTTTCACAAACCCTTGAGGACGTCGTGGGTTGTTGTTTTTGTGGAAAAAATGTCAGATTATTGCCGTCAAAATGTCACGATGCTCTCTGACCAAAGAGTTATTTCTCTGTAGAGGAGTGAGACATTTGAGGCAAAGTCCTACTTGCTTTTAACGCCGGACAAATGTTCGCTCAGCCTTTGGCATTAAAGCCTAAGTGTGTAAGTAGGTGGAAAGAGAGGAGAGGGAGGATGGAAGCAGAGGAAGATGACACAAGAGGCACTGTGTGTTTTTTTCCTAGAAGCTGCCAGGAATCAGAGCAATCGCTTGCACCAGAACACTGCACTGTAGCTGTTCATTACCTGCAGCCATTGTTGTCATGAGCTAAGTTAATATTGATCCCCTCAGTTGTAACACTGCATTCATAATAAAGTGAGAGAGGCAAGTACTGGCAGTTATTTTCTTAACGAGCAATTTTCTGTCCTTATTGGGACATTTCAGGGAACATTAGTCGTTGGCTTTGTGCTGCGGCCATGACCTTTTCACTCTTAAGGCCAGTCACTCACTAGATACAGCTTTTTCTGAGGACACCTCACAGTAATTGGCATCATTTCTGTTTCTGGTTAGAGTGATAATATGGCTTATTCAACTGCTGACACTCTACAACCATCAACAGAAATGTCAAGCATGTTTGATAACGATCGGGACATACCTGATGAGGTCAAGAGCTTGGGAAGAGGAGGGTGCACTGACCTTTTGACAACGGGGGGGCAGGGTAGATGTGCAGGTTTTATAAGCTTCTACTGTCATCAAGGGTGCACTTGACCTCACTGTTGGTGCATTTCCACTAAAAGATCCAGGAGCAAGTAAAGGGCAACACACACCAGCCACACCATAGAAACAAGAGAAGGAGTCAAAGCACAGTAGATCAGATGTGGTTATTTCAGGAGCAAATATGATAAATTAGTGTTTCTGGAGCGATGAGGTGTGTTGATGTGAAGTGTATCTTGATGCAGCAGGGCATCTTCCAATGCTGCAGGTGTGTGAGATTACACAGCAAACAGTAGGACCAGGTGTTTCGACTCCAGTGTTGCCAATTCCTATTTGTATGATAATTTAGCCTTTTGCATGATGTACAATTAATAATTCAAAAAACGATTGAATGTATGATAATTTTATGTGAGTGTCATAACAGTCGAATCATATGGAGCTGATGTAGAGCTGGGCTGATTATTCATATGTTTTCAGGATTTGACATGACATGAAGTGAGCAAAAACCTCAGGCTGTTCTGAATACTCTGTTTCCAACATTTTTATACTCTGGCCACAGTATGATGTCATACTGTGACAGATTTCTTTACATGGTCATCTGCTCCAGGCACACTACTGCAGGTGTGTACATTACGTAGCTACATGAAGCTACATGCTAACATCAGGGAAATGTGGAACCTTTGTTACTGATGTTGTAAATTTCTCCCCAGTTTCGGATAATATTCTGCTGAAACATGTCCGGTTGTATTTAGGAGCTTCTGTTAGTGATTTTTCATAGTAAAAAGTGCAGCTATTCTTTGTTACAGTTATTACCTCGCTGCAATGATGGGGCGGAGACACAGAGATGCAGACGACCTGGAAACAATGACCAGTTAGATCAGCCTGGGCTTGGGAGGTGGTCTTAAAGAGACAGGCACTAAAACAGGATGTTTCTGACAGAGGGAGAATCCAGATGTTCAAGTACAGACAGTATGAGGAAAATGAAGTGTATTTTGAACATTATAGCATGTTAACATGTTCTAGTAGAAAGTAAAACAAAATACAAATAGGAACCTTAAAATGAGCATAATAAAGGTTCTTTAATCATTATTTTTATCACAACAATTTATCAAATGACAGTGTGAAAGTGTCACAGCTATGACCCTACAGAGAGTTATCACCTGAATCTGTTGCTCCCTCACGGCTTTATGGAGCATTATAGTGAGTTTCAGCTTATTGACGTCCAGCCCATGACTTAACTCTTCTGGTTCACTCTTGAACATATTTGATTAGTCTTTCCAGATAATGTCGCACCACTGGTCTGGTCTCATTCAAATGAATGAGCGGGTTGTGTTTTTTCATCCAGGAGTAAAGTTGGTCTGAATTGTCGCCCTATGGTTCAAAAGGCAACACCAGAACTAGGCTCCTCCGGTGCAAAAGGGGGTTATGTCTCTGAGTCTTTAAGAAAATTCCTCAGTTGGGACCTAATTTGCACGCTGCCGATGCTCAAAGAGCATCATTAAATTTTCAGACACATTGAACCCTTAACCTTGAAGTCACCCGGGTTATATACATCTACAAAGACGCACAGTACAAGTGGCTGTGTGTGAAGTATTGGTGGTGGGACCTCCCACCCATTCCAGAAACCTCTTTCTCCTACCTGCTGCTGGGTCGTCATATTTTCCACTGTGGGTTGAAGCAACAGACCATCCAGGCTCAATAGAGCCTCCATTCATTCATTGAACCCAGGGAGGGAGGTGGAGGCTGCACCCAGTAACGGCTGCTGTTCTCCTCTCCTCATGAATAGGTGTGGATGTAAAAGGTTCTGACTCATGAACTGTTCGTTTTATTCATGGCTCAGGAGAGACCGGCGCTGGTTATAATCCCGACTCCAGGGAGGTTTTGCGGAAAAAGAGAGGCAGCATTGTTGCGTGGAGAGAGACAGGCTTTGCTCTGTCTGTGGTCGTTTTTAATGAGATCCTGCATTCACATACGTGTTTACTGTAAACCCTTCCTGCCAGTTAGTCTGAAATGCACTGATGAGCGAAGTGTTGCTTGCTGAGGATCTCAAAGGAGAAAAAAGAGAGAATCTTACACTGCTGGTCCAGTATGCACTAGCATGGGAATCAAAATGTGCTTTTCCCGATCAGATTCCCGGCGTTACAAATTGCCTTCATGCATATGTGATTTTGGCCCTGCACCCTTTGCCTGCCTCTCACTTTATGATTAATGGTTAAGGGATGAAATGTGTGCCCATGGCTGACAGTGGAACAATTAATACCTCACTCTGCTGCTTGAGAATGAGACTGAGCCCCCACCCCTCGCTACTGTCAGAAAACTGCTGAACACAACGATACAGGGCCAGTAAACAAGAGAAATAATTGTCTAATTAAATCTTTTTTGGCTGGAAAGTGGGAGCGTGAAGTTATTTCAACAATGTTTATTTCATAGCAGCCAGGTTGCGGAAAGACATCAAGAAAATTTCAGTTTCACATGCCTACAATCACATGACATTTCTCCTCCCTTCACAGAGGGTGAGTTGTGAAGAGCCAGTAACACCCTCAACACACACACACACACACGCACACACGCACCATTACCATCTAAGCCAAGTGGAGTAGAGACTTCACAGTGTGTCTCTTATGGCTGGCTGCCTGCCACCGTCACAAATTGAACGAGAATTGAATCTCCTCGTCATTTTTATACTCCATGAAAAGCTGCATTACTTTGGCAGATGCAATTTTTACATATTTATTTTTGCACTGCTAAAAAACAATTTCAGCGCACCATCTGTATTCCACATCTCCCACCGTCAACATCTGACATGAAGCCAAAAGCTCACTTCACTTTCTTCCACTTCAAGGAATCCCTTTGCTGATTCAATCTCCTTAAATCTGATGGAAAATGAAATGAAGTCTTGCATGTTCTGCCAGAAGGGAGGTGGTTGGAGTCAGATAAAGTGTTCGGCTTTTACTGTAGCATTTAAGGCAGTGCGCTGATACTCTTGCTGAGAGGAAACTACAGTGAGTTCTCAGCACCTATATGTCAAGAATGCCAGACTGTAACAACCAGAAATCACTGGGAAGTTGGAGAGAGGAGATTTCAAGTGATAGATGGTGTTGTAAAGAGTTCTGTGACAAGATGTGGAGCTTTAAAAGAGATGATATCCACACACTGTTTGCTCTCTGTGAAGTAAGGTGGGGAAAAGCAAAGCATGGTGGAGTCATGGCCGGGTTACTGCAGGAAAGAGAGAGCTAGTAAAGTCCTGGAAGTAGCAGAGCAGAGTACAGAGACTGCTCCTTGAACCATTTATTCACTGAGGAAAAATCCAAAAGAAAAATTCTCATTCATGGCGCCTCCCTTTGCCCGACCTCATGCCTGCCAAGACCTGGGGAGTAAGTGAAAGTTAAGGCTGAGGGAATTATTTCTTTGGGAGGATCAGAAAATGCCCTCTGCATCCTGTTACATCCAACTGGATCATGTGAAACCGTTCAGTGTGTTTCGGCTGCACTGGATTCACAGAGAGGAGAGCTTGGCGTTACTCATATTGTTCATGCATGCATTTCTGTTCTTCATACACTGGCTACAAAACCAACACTCACATGTCCCGTTTGTTGCTCCTTTAGTAATCACTTCACATCAGATGTTCAGCCTGCTGATGTAGTGTCATGGGACATACTGATGGTGTCAGGCCTCATGTAGTAGTCACAACAAGTACGCTGTTCAGTCCGAGGCCTGGTGGGCAGAGCAGCATGGATCTGGCTCATCATTCACAGATAATGTTGCAAAAGGGCAGTACTCATGTGGCCTGTTGTTACAAACTGGAGCTGAGCAAAGTGTTGTCTGTGCTGGCTGGTCAGCTGAGGTCTCGGCTGTAAGAAACTAAAACGAGATGAATTTGTGGGTAGGACTTATTTAGAGACGTGTCTAATGTATTCCAGTTTAACTCCAGCTCGTTTAATCTTTTATTGCCTCATTCTACTGTTAATAGATTTTCACAGAATGTTGCCTCGGCAAACTGACATACTTAGATTTAATTGTCACTTAGCAGTGTGTTTGTTTTTTTTTAAATATTCTGTAGATGTACCCAAAGAAAGAAGCAAGTACTTAGACTTACTACTTATGCAAAGGTACACTTGCCTCTTGTGTGCAGTCTTTTTTAAATAATGTGTGACACAATCAGGTCAAGGTCACTGTGATCTCACAAAACACATTTTTTGTGATAACTCAAGAAATCACATGCTAATTCTGACTAAATTTCACACAAATGTCTAAAAAGATAAATATGACATCATAATGTGCAAAAACATTTTTTTTGGCCATTATTCAACGCCACTCAGGAACAGAAGGGGAGATTGTGACCATATCACATATTCGGTTGGCTACTGAATTGGTGACACTTACATTGGGTTTCTGGTTGAAGATTTATGTGACGCATCCACGTTTTAGAATTTTTAGCATCTTTGCAGCAACATCATATTTGAAGTATTGTCCTCATTTATTGGTACATATGATTCTGGACAGACATGGCTGTAAACTGCAACTTGACTCGTTGAGGCATATAACCACAGGGTGGGAATTCAGGATTCATGATTTAGTTGTACTTCTGTTGCGTGTAATCAGTCACAGCTTCTGAATGCACATTGTCCACCAGTACTAAAGTTAGGACTGAAGCTGAGCCAGCAGCTAACATGCTAGAGCTCGTCACAATAGCCTGCCATATTAGCTAGCTTACACTTAGCAAGCTAGCTAGATCTGATTTATGAGACATACCAGTGACTCTTGTCTCATGACTCTCTGCAAACCACTCTTCCTAGGTGGAGCAGTGTACACTCTAAACAGAGGGTGATAAATAAACAATGGCTGGGGAAACACAGCTGATAAGCTATGATAGCTTCCTCCACTTTGGACTATCTGTCCAGTGCAATTGATCATTTTAAGTGCTTTTTTTGTGGATAGGATGTGGTACAATATATGTCTTTGTCTTATGAAACTGAGACATATTATCTTACATGTAATATTAAACAAAATGTAAGCTCATGTTTGCTATTTTCATGCTGCCTGACATGTGAGGTAGTTTAAACTTAGAAGCTCTAATATGAGCCATGTGTATGTGTCTGTGTGAGGTATATCAAAGGGTCACTCAGTCAGCAGCACACTTTTTTGTTCCTCACCCTCAGGTGGGAGAAGTCTCACCATACCTGCTGATACCTAACGACAGTATGTCCACTCTTTCATGTCCCACCTAGAGCATCACGCCACCTGTTTCCTCTCTGCCTGGCTATCGTTCTCTCTCCAGGTGGACATTTGCAGGGCTTCTGTGTCACTGAGATTCAGCACCAGAAGAAAGAGTATGGGCACAAAGTGCTGAGTGTATCTCTGCCAAGCTATGAAGGGTGCAGCGCCACAACTCCTCCTCACTGATGAGTTCCAGTCTTTTGGATCTCAGAATGAATCTTTAGCCCCAGGGATGTTGGGATGGGCTTGGCTTTAATAGGTCCCAACTTTTCCCTCCCAGATGGTTCTTTTAACTCTTAGACAAGCAGTTCAAAGGATGATTTTATTAACAGCACTTTATAGAACCATGAGAGCATACACAGCCTTAGTATGGCTTAGCTGACAGTGTTAACGTACTGCTTTTTAATTGAATGATGTGATAGCCCCTTTTTGTCTTGTACTGAATATCAGATAAGTATCATGAATGACCACAGATGCTACAAGGCACAATGTGGTTCTCGTGATACCTATTGTTGTGGGAACAAGAAGCCGCTTTGAGTATTTTAACAGATGTTTATGTCTGTCTGACTGTCTGTTGACAGATTTTTGTCAATGCGATAATGTTGCAACAGCACAAGATGCAGTCACAAAACTTTATGAAGGCATGGTTCAAAGATGGGTGTGTTCCGATCAAGGGGGCTGGAAGTATGGCGTTAGGAAGTAGGGAATGGGCCATTGGCCCCAATCATTTTAGGCCACTGACTTTTCCATCAGCCACAGCCGCATCTTCAGTTGTGGGTAGCACTGTGCTGTTATCCGTTAGACAGAAACAATCATTCTAAAAGTGACTTTATGAGCATGTTGAATGATGTTGTAACGTTATAAAGTTATCATGTACATTACTGGCCGGGCTCCTCTTCTTCATCTACTGCTGCTGCTCTTCTTTTTCTGGTTAATGGCAGGTGGAAATTGGCGTTTAAGGTGCATTACCGCCCCCCTTTGAGGGCCTATTGGTGTTTTAATTATATGGAGGGTTCATCGAAAATTTTATATATACTATTAAGGGAAATGATATCGTGATATATATCGTTGTTGTTTTATCAACCAGGTCTAGTGTTTAGTGCTCATAAGCAAATGTTAGCATGCTATCAAGATAAACTAAGATGATGAACATGCAACATAACACTTGCTAAATATCTGCAAGTTAGCTTTAATCTTGTGAAAATGTTAGCATTTCTCTATTAGCATTTAGCTTAAACCTTTCCAGTGCTTAACTACAGTTTCACAGAGCTGCTAGCATGGCTGTAGACTGTTTGTCTGTTTTTTTAAATACATGATTTAATTTCTCTTGGTTTTATTGAAAGCTTTAGTTTCTCATGATGCCTTTTCATAGATTTTTTTCAGCCTGATGAGGATAGACTTTTATGGAAAACAATGGGGACTTGTATTTTTCTGGCAAAAGCATGTTGAATATTAGCACATACAGTAATAACAGCCGTCAGATAAACCCAAGTCATCACTATGTACCGCTCAGTTTTTTATGGTGAACTCATCAGGTCAGGCCGCAGAAAGAAAACGAGAGCTTTTAAGAAAGCCAGGAACACTGTCCCACACTCAGATACCTCCGGCCTTTTCCTTCTTTTTGTATGTCGCTGAGCCGACGCAGTCCATGCATGTCACATTGTGTCCGCAACAAAAGCCAAGACCGCACAGGCCGTACAAAATTCATATTTAGAAAGGTCGTGATTGTGCTCATGTGAATAGCTGGCTCCCCAGACTAGCCCCAGGGGCCTGTCAACCTTATTCCCCCTTTAACAACATAACACATTTGGACTGCTACAATAGAATTTATGTCCGCTTGCTCCATGGCTCCTCCGCCCACTTACAGCGATAGGAGTGGAGGGATTACTCCCTGCATTTTTCAAGGCTGAATCCAGACCCCACTGGTTGTTAGAAGAAATTGTTTTCATTACAGCTTTTCAAACAGTGCCCCGAGCCATTCTGTCAGCGTGATAGGGGAAACTTTGTGGTATTGAAAACGAGACAAATTGGTTTCTGGCCCAGGGGGAAAATTATAATTAGCAAAGCTCAAACTCGGCTGCTTTCATGAGAGCTTTGGTTTGCCGTACTGTGCTTTTGCCGTGATGATCCTGCACTTGCAGGGTGCCATCAATCTGTCTTGTGGCTGCTGTCGAAGCCAGACTCGCACCATATTGTCCCGTCACTCAGTGTCCGCCAGGTGTTGCGCTGCTTGACGGGCCTCTCAGTTTTTTGAGAGGCCTTGAATTCAAAGAAAACAAAGGAGAGTCGAAAGTAAATCTTGTAATCCCCTTCTCTCCTTCCACCTCCTCCTCCTCCTGTTCCAACCCGCTTCTGTCATCCATGTTGTCTTAGCACTCTGTTTGAACTTCCCTGGATGTTTCCTCAGTCTAGGTTCAAGGAAATCTCCACTCTTTGCGGCCCTAATTGTTAATGACTCAACTTCTTAAACAAGAAGTAGAAGTGCATATAATGCAGAATGATAGAGCCAAGAAAAACTCAGCCCATTCATAAATACTTTCACTATATCATGACCTTGCTCAGCTGGAAAGCAAACACCTTTCTCTATTCCTGACATAGACAGGGACACGCTGCCACCAAGCTGCTAGTTAACTAGGTCCAGCTCTGAGTAAGGGTTAAAATTGGCTCCTGTATGCGCTGTCCTTCTCACTATAGCGACTCTTGGTCTTAATATAAGTTTCAAAGTCTGAACTGTATTTATGCTATATTCTCATTTTACATGCATATGGTCATGTTTCTTAGACCACTTCAGGCCATTTAAGGCCATTTTCTTAGACCATTTCAGGCCTTGAAGCATATATGGGTGTACTCATTTTATTAGCAATCATTTCTAGGCTTTACTGACTTGACGCATAGAAAACTGTTATGATAAATTGAATGAGAAGTGCCAATTCACCATTGTATTTGAAAATAGCATGCTCAGTCAAACACTTTGGCACTCTCTCAGGGGGAAGGGTGGTGAAAGCTTTGGTTTCTTAAGTGGTTTTCCTCATGCACATTTCCACAGCTCATTCAGGACCCAATGCTTTTGTTTCTCTGCCCATAATCCTGGAAAGGCAGAAACAGGGAAGAAAAATAGGGGGGAAACATATACAGTGGAGAGTGGGAGAGAAGAAAGAGGGTTGGGATTCCATTGGGTGGATTGGAGAGGATTTGGTCCTTTAAATAGAAGCACCTGTTCATCTTGGATTAGTAGGAAGCAGAGCTCTATTTTGGTTCAGTGAGGATGTTTGCCCATCACGCCCTGGGTCCTAATGGCTGCCTGGGTGTGAAGCGGATTCCTGGCGCTCTCATTTGGGGTTGTGGTGTGTGAGAACTCGCTATCTGGGTTAACACCAGGGTATTGCTGGTGCAGATGCACTTGCTGATCACTGACTAACAGCAGAGCTACTGGTCAGCTCCCAGCTGCAAATGTTTAAATAGCTGTGTTAATTATAGGTGCAACAGTGCTGAAAAACATGCGTAATCTGGATGAGTGCAGGTTAAATTAAAAGATGTGACTGGCCTGTGCTTCAGGCAAGGTGTTGTGATAATGAGGTGCTGAAAGGCTAAGAGGTCTTTGTTAGTGCAGGTCAGAAATCACAACAGGTGACGATGAGGTCAAGTGCTGTGTAAAGATTATCATGAGAAATGATGCACTTAAAGCTACAATATTCATAAGTATATACAGATTAGATCTAGATCTAACACCTGGCATAGACATGCATTTTAAATGCTTCTTGTGATCCGATTTTGCTTTTATAGTTGATTTTATCTGCTGGAAGCAAATGGCCTTCACCTTGGCTTAAAGTTTAAAGCAACAGTTCATCATTTTTGGGAAATGAGCTTTTTTGTCTTCTTGCTGAGAGTTAGATGAAAAGATTGATACCACTCTCATGTTGGTACAGCAAATATTAAGCTGCTTTTCTTGGCCACTACCAGTTGCTAGGTTACCAGCGCAAACTCCAGGAAGTTACTCCAGTTACATATTTACCATACAGATATGAGAGTGGTATTGATCTTATCGTCAGGGATTTTCCATTGAGTCAAATTGTTCCTCTAAGCCAATGTGGAAGTTTCATTTTTCTTTTTTTGTCTATTGTTTTACTCTTGGGGGATTTTGAGCATCCACCCTTCATCCATGGTGGCGTCTTCAACACAGCGTTTCAAGGCGTCCTTTCTTTTGGCCAAACAGGGATTTTCTGGTTTCAGTATTATTGGGAAAAGATGACAACACATAGAAAAAACCCAAATCCACAGGCTTTAGAAAACTGCCTTTAGAGACCTGATAAAAGGATGCACATGTGCAGTCAGCCATACAGCTCAGCAGTTCTTCTATGTGGCCACAGATGGATTTAGATTCACAACACGTACAGTACATACAGTGTGTGGACCAATGACTGTACATAAAGATGGACAACACGTCTCCACTTTCTCCCACTGTACAGAAAATAAAGCCAAAATATCCTTAATACAGCTGCTGCCATCATGTGCTGGTGACATAATTTGGAGCCAGAGTAGTGATCTCTGCAATATTGAATTCCGGCCCCTTACACCTGTCTGACCAATCGTGGGCAGTGCCATTGACAGCGAACACACCAATTGGTACACACAGCTGTCAATCATGATGTCAAACCCCCTTTTTATAGTATAAAATAACTAATTAAAACCAAACTTAGTAGAAAAATGAATACTCGAACAAACAGCATGATAAAAACCTAAAATGACAGAAACCAGTGACATATTTTATGGCTATTTAATGTTCTTTTCAACAATAACAGTACAGGACAACTGATGAACTTTACAGTGAACCCAAATAGTGAACACAATAACTGCAGCAAGTTTGTGTAAAAGATTTGGATGAATTTTGAGCAGATTATTTCCTGTGAATTTTGCATCAGAGGTGAGTTTTCTTGATAGTTTTAGAACCTTTTCATATGATTTTCCATCTGTATTATTCATTGTTTAACATTTCAACAATCATACAATACTTATATGCTTCTTTTTAGACAGATTCAGTGTTTTCTTCCCCCTGGCGCTTGTCAATTGTTCTATTAGCTCTTTGGTTGTTTTAAATGTGTACTTTTCTTAAGCAGGACAAAGCTGTTTGGCAAAGAGGGAGGGCTCTGTGAACATAGCTTGTGTTCGGATCTTCACTGTGCCCCTATCCTGTGAGATTTATTTAAGTTTATATCTTAGATAATAATCTAAACATTAAAAAAATGGCCTGTACTGCAGCCAGCCACCAGGTAGCGATCAGAATGTCTTGGCTTTACTTAAAGGGAGCTGTCATGTTGTCCTTTTTTTAATGCAGTCTATGATGTGGACACATCACTGCGAAATATGGCTTGAGCGATGGTGTCCTCAATGCATTTTGGATGCTGTCACATCTGTGTTAAAAGCTGCCCATTTGTGATTGTATTTTTTCAAGGTCCAACTTTATCTGGTTTAAACCTGAATATGTAGGTTTTTACCTGCAACACCATGCTCAAAAGGCAAAAGAGTCTAACAACATTGGTAAGCCAAATTCTTCTACAGCTTATCAAAATGGAAGTTTGACTGTTTCTTTAAATATTCAGCTCTAATTGTTTTCAGAATATTGGCTTGCCCCACCCAGCCTTCTCAAGGGGATTTTTTTTGGCTGCCTTCAAACAGACTAAATCACAGATGACTGTACTCCACCTATAATTGGGTCAGCATGTGTATTTATAGACAGAATCTGTCTTTCCAAACACACGAAGCACAAAACAAAGCTAGTTGGACTAAATGGCCTGAACAGTACTCTATGTAAACACCAGCTATTATCAGTTTCTCTCATTAGCGTCCTGTGAAACGACCACTTAGAGCATCACCCAGAATAAAGTGCTCAGCTGTCAGAGCTCATGTTTAAGCTGTAATGAAGCAATGAAAGAAACACAAGGAGATGCAGTCGGTGTTGGTTGCTGGACTAGCAAATACATTTTTATCCATCTCATCTTCTCCAGGGCTGTAGTCTGAGTAACAGGAGTTGATACG
Organism: Epinephelus moara; assembly: GCF_006386435.1. Lineage (NCBI taxonomy): Eukaryota > Metazoa > Chordata > Actinopteri > Perciformes > Serranidae > Epinephelus > Epinephelus moara. The sequence continues at coordinate 10,478,229 of NC_065513.1, forward strand.
GTAAAGGAGCAAAATACATTAATCTTAATAAAGGCCATCAGTCTTCATTCCAGCATGTCACCAACTCGCTACTCCCCATTACTCTGTTGAGCCTTTCGGCAAATGATATGTCCAGGAATTGCTTAACAATTCAGTAATGAAATCCCACACCCTAATGTGAATATGTTGTTATTGTAAAATCCTAGCAGAGCGGCCCTGGAGAGTCCCCCTTATTGAATCAGCAGTGACCTGACATCAGCGTTTATCCCTACATATGGCTCCAGCTAGGCTCCTGCTGCTCTGACTCTTCAGCTCTTGCCTGCCGTGGCTGCAGGGAGAAAAGGCCTCCACAGCCCCCTAAGCGGATCAGACCTTACATATTGCTCCACAATTTCATTAAGAGTCACAATTCGCAGGGCTGTCAGCGCCATAATAAACTCCCCAGTGCAGCCGGAGCAGATGGCATGACCTGAGAGTCAAGGGAGAGGCATCCAGTGGAATCCCCTTAATAAGAGAAGTAGGCCAGCAGCAGGCGCTTTAGAAGATAACTCCTGCCTTTTCACATGATATTCACAAGATCCTTTGGTGTGTGAGTGGAGCGAGCTGAAACTGTAAATCCTGATTCGGCTCTTCAGGGAGTCAGAGGGCAACGCTTATCATTTTTCTTTGTGAAAGCTGCTGTAAATCAGATTCTATCAGCAATAACTGAGCTCACATCCAAGCATTTGTATGTAAAATGCAATAGGTCTCATTGCACATTCAAAACTGGGGTATTTAGAGATCCTGAAGGTGTGATTTTCAATACCATCAAAAATGCAGGCGCTTCTCTTTCTGTTAAACTGATACGGACATGCTGTATTAAGGCAGCCGATGTATTGTGATGCACAGCACGTGCCACCAGAAGGCAGCTGAGCTGAGAAAGATGGCAACTCCAAGTGTGGGGATCATTTTACAGGACTAGTAAAAAAGGAAAATGCTTCAGCCCCAGTTTGAGAGTATTGCCACATACAACTTTATCTTTAGGTAGCTTCTCCAAACTACAAAAGCAGTTAATTAGCCTAATGGTTTTATTTCGCACATTAACATTCGCACATTATCTCCGTTCAGTGTCTCTATTCAGCACAGCAAAAAGTATCGTCCAGCAAGAGGGGCACTTATTTCCTATCCTACCTCTACTGGCCATAAGTATTTAAACCCAGCAAGACATTGTGTAAGTAGGCGAACTGTATATCAGAAACACAGCATTGTTGACTAGACAATGACATAAGGGCTACAATGACTTCTATCACCAGTAGCTTATTTTATTTTTTATTTTTTTTACACAAATACCATGATATACCATATACCATATAGTGAAATGTCACAAAGGTATGATGGTATGAAAAAAATAGATACCACCCAGTATTGCTATTATAGAGAGCCCAGTGGGTGCTGTGTAGGCATGTGGATCAGTCCAAAGCATGTAAGGCCTGCCATGCCTAGTTATGGTTGCTGATGTAGGCTGGCTCAGCTGTGATTGGATAGTTCTAGCAGACGGTCAGTCTCTTTGTACCTTGAACAGTCTGTCTCTTGTTGTCAGAATTTAATCACAATTTGGCAGATCAGATCTGGACCAGACATTTTGGTTCTCCAATTCTTGAACTTCACCTTCCCAAAATCAGCTAACCACTTACACATAGAATAATTGGTTGTAATACTCTGTAATTTACTCTATGTTGCATGCCACCTCTGCGCCACCATTTACATTGCCACAGGGCACATTTTTAGCCCAAGCTCTTCTAACTGCTATCCATCCCTCTTATATTTCAGTCAGCAGGTTTATAAATGCTCCCTTGGAAAGAATGGGTGCTTAATTGAGTCTGCATCTTTTTTTGGGTGGCGGAGTCTGGACGCTGTAACTGTCCCTGCGAGGGTTTAACGTCACCGACCTATATTTACATCTGTCCACTGGCAACAAGTTTGCCAACTAAGCGAGGCTCACTGGGCAGTGGCGTGTGAATTGGCGCTTGATGTGAAAGAACATATTGACGCTCTTCATAAAATGCTAACGCTGCTGCAATATCAATTATCCAACCGTTCAGCGGTGGCTTGAATGTGCCCAGTCATGTATGTGCCGTCATGTCGGTTTGTGCTGTGACTTGCTGTACGCTGGAGCTACAGAGCTTGCATTGAAGACAGGTCAACCCAGTATATTGACCCTCCCACCCTCTGTCTGTCCCTCTCTTTGTTCCCGAGTTCCCTGAGAACACTGGTGGGATTCTGCCCTGTGCTGCCAGCCTCTGTTGCTAAAAGGAATCATTGTCTTGTCCTGTTGCAGCTCGGCAAATCAATGGGACTCTTTGTTCCATCTGCAGCATGTAGGACGCGGAGCCCCGGCCCGTACTGACGTGTCATGATTGCGGCCTGCTGATTGTAGACTCAGCAGATCATATTGGTGTGTCTGCTGTTGTTTTAGAAAGGTTGCAAACGGACCAGCAGATAGTCACATTTCATCCCAAACCCTGCAGCTATCCAAACAGAGAAGGAACAGGGAGCAGTGATATCACAGAGCTGCCATACTCCATCTCCTCTGAGGTTTCCCATCCTGCTTTTTCCCTGTCTCTGAGCCTCTGGGAATGACTATGTGCGAGTATGCTCCTCCATATGTACTGTATATATGGTTTGTGTGCTTTTGCACATTCATCTGTGAGGAAGCGTGTTCATGGATGTTCATAAATTTAGTTGTGTGTGTGCATTCGTGGGTGTATGTGTGCGCTCAGCCTCCCTGCAGTCCCCCAGCTGATCTAGATCACTTCCCTTGCTGGATAAAAAATCCCCGTTTGACAATATACAATTAAGATTCCTGCAGATGTGAAGGGGCCACTGATGAGTTCCTTCAGTGGGAGAGAGGAGAGAGGGTGGGAGGCGTGGAGACAGAGATGAAGGAGGAGAAAGAGAGGGTTGGAGGAGAAGGGGGAGGAAGGGGTGAGCTCTTCAGGGAGGTTTAGTGAAAGCACCTGCCTCAGCTCCGGGGCTCATGATGGATGAAGAGGAACAACTGAGAAAGGGAAGAAGGGAGGGGGACGGAGCAGGTTTGAGCTTGAAGTGAAGGACATTTTGTCCTCCTGCAAATTCTTCATGCCTGTTCAGCACATACATCAATGCAGCACGGACACAAAGACACAAGGGAGGGGGTTAATTCATGTTAAATCCACACAATTCAGAAAGGAGATTCTTTTGAAAGGTCCTGAAATGGATTTTCTTTTTTTTTTTCCCAGAAAAGCTTCTCAAATCCAAAGATGCTCTAATTTAATTCCTGTTTGAACCTCTGAAGCTCTGTTATGACTTAATTTACATTTTCAGTGGAGTGAATTTCAATTTGCTGCGTGTGTTTTGGCATCAATAAATCATTAGCACATTCATTTTTAGTATACTTACTGCAAAGAAACAATCAGATTGGCAGACTCTACTTAGTCTTAATTGGATTTTACATTGCATGCTAACTTGCTGGGTTTGTGCAATCGTACAAAACGGGTTTAAAGGTCCAGTGTGTAGGATTTAGGGCTATGTACTGGCAGAAATTGAATATAATATAATAACTATAATTTAGAATTCTTTCATTTTCGTTACCTTGGAATGAGCAGTTTATATCTATATAGGGAGCAGATCCTCGTTTATGGAGATTGCCATTTTGCACCACCATCTCTTTACAGTAGCCCATAATGGACAAAGGGAACACTGGCTCTTGATACAGCCATTTGCGTCGGCCACTATGTGTGCCACTTAGAAGCACTGATAGAAAAACACTGATTTGTAGCATGAAACTGCTTAATTGGGTGTTTTTACCCGTTTGATTCACCGGGTCTGCTTATTTTAGAGAGTAAGAGATAGGTAAAAGCCTCCAACAATAAACACAGAGAGAATTCTGACTGGGAGAAGTTTCAGCTGGTTGCAGTGTACAATCCTCACTGCTAGATGCCATTTAAGCCCTCTGAATCTTACACACTGGACCTTTAAGAGGTAGTGTTTGTTGGGAAATGTGGTCTTAAAGGAGTAATTTGATATTTTGGGAAATGCACTTATTCACTTCCTTGCAAAGAATCAGATACATCTGTCATATCTGTCCCTTTACTAAGAAACTGAGGGATATAGCTAGCCTGGCAGTGTTCAAAGATAAATAATAGTGTCTCAGCTGATTTGCAGGGCAACCAACAGAGAAAAAAGAAGCCTAAAGCATTTTGTCATTAGTTCACACCATGAACTCAGGTAATTTACACCATATACTGATGTTCACAAATGCTACAACTAGCACCCTCCTACTGAAATACACACATGCACTCCTACACTAACCCTAGCTAATTTCCACCTACAATGGTAGGCATCAGATGAAGACCCACAGGGAAGCACATCTGGACATCAGTGGTGGGAGAGCGAGTCTAGTCCCAGGCCTAGTCTGTCATAATACATCCAGGCATGTGGGCTGCTGTGGAGGTTAGGCTATTATGGAGCCCACCACCACACCACAGAAACCTCCCTTTAGAGTCCAAGGCCATGCACGACACATGGAACACATGCACCATACTGTAAATGGGAGGAAAAAAAATCATCTACCACACTTTGAAAGTCCTGTGAGGCAGCAGTGTTTGACCCTGAACAAAGGCCTCTTGTGCTGAATACAAACTCTCTCTGTAAAGTGTCGGCCTTTTATTTTATTCAAAACAAAGTTTGATATTTTCAGCATTCACCTCACACACTGAGACATTTCAGCACGAAGAGAAAATATATGGAAAGAGATGTCCCTCTGTGTTTCAAATTTAATATCACATTTGAAATATTCAGCAAATTGTTTGTCAGTATGTCGCAGCAGCACTGCCCCAGCATCTCTTACAGTGCACTATAGTATTTGTGCTAAATATATTTTCAGTCTGACTGTGGGTTCAATCTCTTTTCACATCTGTCAGCGGCTGTATTGAATCGAAAAGTACAGCATTATAAACTGCATGTGGACAATCACTTAGGATTAAGAATTTCATATTCTGACTCTAAATATCCTATAACATTGTCTTGAGTGAAAGTCCAATAATGGCTTTTTACCATGACGTCAAATCTGTCAGAGGTGAGGAGAAGGCCAAATCTCTCCAAATGAAATAACCGGAGGTGTCAGACCTGGAAATTGTGTTTGACAGAGCACACTTTGGAACTGAAAGAAGGGTATTTCAGTTCTAGTGAGTGTAGGGATGTGTGTGAGGAATGTTCTGAGTTTTTTCCCATCTCAGTGCATCTGGGTGTGTTTAACTTATTGTTGCTGGTGAATTTAAAGAGCATTTTAAAAGGGATAGCTCAGATTGTTTTAAGTGGGGTTGTATAAAGCTTATCCATAGTTGTGTATTACCTACAGTAGATGGCGGTTGGCATGCCCCCAGTTTAGAGAAACAGGCAGGCGCACTGCTAGGAAGCTAAACCATGCACTGCTGTGGACGGGAGCAGCAGTGAAACACATTTAAGCCACCTGACAAAACTATCTAAATACTTTAAGTGTACGCTGTATTCAGAATGTATTCACTACTTAACCTTGCTGTCTGGCAGCCCTTTCTGATGGGGAACTAAAACAGTAATCTATGCTCCCTTCAGAGCCAACAGACTGCTTGGTCAAAATAGTAATTTTACTTTGCAGAACACAGGAGCTGCTTCAGTCAGTTAGTGTGTGTTATTATGTGACTTTGGTGTTTTAAAGGATTTGTTTAGATTCATTAAAGTCACACAGTAACATAAAAAAACTAACTGATTGAGGTGTCAGTAGACCAGCAACTTTCATGTTCTGCAATTTAAAATGACTGTTTTTGTCAAAGGAGTCTGGTGGCTTTGAGAACACAGGTGGATATAATGGCTTAAGTTTTCCATTGTAAAGGGCTTTCTGACAGCAAGGTAAAGCAGTGGAAAAACATTCTGATTTTAGTGTGCACTTAAACTGCTATTGATTATTTATTTATTGATATTTAGGTGTTTCTTTTTTTAAGGTGGTTAAAATATGCTTTGCTGCTGCCCCCATCCACAGCAGTACATTGTTTAGCTTCTGTGCCGGTACCCCTGCCTGCCTGTTCAAACTGGGAGCATGCCCACTGTCATCTACCGGAGGTAATACACAGACTATGGATAAGTTGCTCATACAACCCCACTTCAAAAAATATCCCTTTAATAAAATCACCTTAGTTTACTGGCTGGCTCCCACTGCTGGTAAAGTTCAAAGTGTTTTCTCCATTATTCATTCATAACACAAGGTGGTGAGCCGTGTTACAAAGTAGTCATAAGCTGCTGCCTTAAACACTTGTTCAACTTGAGACATGATATTTTACACAAAACATGAGGGAGGATGTGCTCTGGCTGTACAAAACCACAAAGCTGCCCTATTTGTTGAGCCTGTTGAATAATGATGCAAAAAGCCAGAGCTGCTTTGTTTTTGGCCTGTTGGCTTTAGGGTTTGGTCAGTGTGTGTGTTTGGCGTGACATCAGTGACCTCTGGGTTCTGGGTGAGGTCCCGCTCTTGGACTGGAACTGTTTCTGAGGGTGTGACGGACTCAAACTAGTGAGGATCACTCTCACATATGGTGGAAGTGAACATCAGCTAACATTAACCATCACTAGGGAGCACAGAATAGACTTAACAATTCAAGTGATTTTGCTGAATGTAACTTGTAAAATAATATATTTCACATTATTATTTCACAAATGAAAAGCAGTAGTTTATGGTGTCTGTTTAACAGTTAGCAAACCTTGTTAGCTATTGCTGTATAACTGACTCTACTGTGTCAGTTTTCTGTCTAACTCTTGTCTACTTGTGCTACTGTTACATTTTAGTTTAAACATTGAGGCCACAGTAACTACTGCTCAGCAAAAATACTCACTTTATACTTAACCACCATAGTTCCAAATTATAGGGTAAACTAGTTTGTCTTTGCTTCACTGATAACACTTTTTTCAAACAGCTGTCCTTTTAAAAAATCTTACCAAAATGAGAACCTTGACACTTTTACAGCTACAGTAGAGTTTTTGACTCCATTGAGCCTTGTGTATTTGGGGGCTTTTAGTATAATTTAAACACAAACTCAGAATTCATTAGTAATCAAATGATCTGTGCCCAAATAAATAATGCACATAAACAAATTGTTATTCCAAGCTTTTGGAACAGCCAACTGGAAAGCTTAGAAATGTTTTAGACAGCGATGCCTGAAAACTCTGGACCTTGAACATGGCTGCAAGGGGGCATTTTTATATGTAACATTAGCAGAAAAACATACAGTCTTGGGTTGTTGTGATTGACATTAGATGTTGCCTCGCATGTTGCATCGCAGGCCTTTCCAGGATGATTCCCCAAACCCTCTCTGTGTTCTGGTATCTGGCTTGATGCATTGGCTGTAAGGGAGGAGGAATATGTGTTGACATCTCCCTTTGTTTTATTACCAGTCGAGTCTTGTGCCATCCATCTCTGCCAACCTCTGTACAAGCCAGGGCCTCTGTGTGTGTGTGTGTGTGTGTGTGTACATTAAACTGATTGATGAACAGTTCATTAGGCTGATGGGCTCTGCAGGGGCAGACAAGCATCCGGCAACAAGAAGTGGATTTAAAATACAACCAGAATTTGCTGTGGCTTTACACCGGCTGTATCAGCGCTTTAGCATGACTCTGCAACCTTTGTGACAGCTTTTTGTGCTGTGGGGACAATTTACTGAATGTGAGAATACATTATTATTGCTGTTAGTCACGAAAGTAGCGGAGGTTTGTTTACATAGTGACAGCCATTGTGCTACACATGGTATGGGTTAGTTATGGGATTAAGTGGATTAGTAGAAAGGACCTGGTTGAGTTGTGAAAACGACACTGTTTGCTCATCCCCTTTAATCAGTGGTTTTTGGAAAGGTAGGCGAGTGTTGTACTGTAAATATCACCAGGACCAGAAGGCAGGCAAGCAGTGGATCCACCAGTGACTGCCAACCCTGCCCACAGAGAGGCAACATGACTGCGCATAGCTTGGCGTGAATTTGTGTATGTGGGTGTGCATTTAATCTAAATTTATTCAAGTTCAAATCAAAGTTGTAGTCCTCAAATATTTACGTCAGGTCTGGCCTTGAAAAACACGTATTAGTGAAACCAGTGTCACAAGGCAGGTCTCTTACACATGCAAGTTAAAACCTGGTGTGATTGCATATGTTTGTGTGTTTAATGTGCACTGTAGCCCTGATTAAGCTCCAAAATCTCCACATTGTGTCTGCTGCAGACGGAGAGCATTGCTTTGTTCTGGAAAGAGCAGCTTGTGTGTGTGTGTGTTTGTGTGCTTGTCCAGTCCCGGCTCAACCTCGGCTTCCTGCAGGAAGTGAGAAGAGAATTGGTCTGACCTCACTGGTGTGGATGGAGGCAGCTTGCAGATGGCGCTTGCAGATAAATAGCCATAACAGTCATAATTGTGTCGGAGAAAGTGGGGCTGGGGGGGGGCTAGATCAGATGGTGAAGGGTCATTGTGCATTAGGCCATGGGCATTAAGGTCAATGACTTGTCTCGCCTCTGAAAAACTGTCAGGGCTTTGTGTTTATTTGACTTTCACATTCTGTGTTTGTGTTTGTGTCTCTGAGTCTGTCTGTGTATCTGTCCACCGTCTGTATTTCTGGAGTACCTCCTCAGGTTTCAGCTCAGTTCCTCTTATCTCTCTTCTTCCTAGAACTGCTGAGTCTTCACTGGTGGGGTGGTGGTAGGGGGGAATTTGGCATCATTGCCCTTTTGCTTTGGCTGAGAATAAATCTACATTCACTAAAGTGCACTGACTGGCCTCTATCAGCTAGATCTGCTGGATAAGAAACAAGGACTAGAAACATGAATTGAGCTTTCTTATTGTTAGATTTGCTTATTTGTTAGAGAGTGAAAGCTCATTCCTGACCTCGGGGGCAGCAGTTTAACAAAGTAATCTTAACTCAATGCCCTTTACGAGCTTTTTGCAGAGACCTTTATCAGTGAATGGATTGTCATGGAGTTGGTTCACTACTGTTTGTCTTTTTAAATCAAGTTTATGCTTTGTTTTGGATTTCAATGTAAAATGCATTGAAAAGATGCTTTGAAAGGTGGCACACATCATCCCATGTTTATGTTTTAGACCCTAACACCTCAAAATTGTATATTTACTGTATCTTTTTTTAAATACATTGACCTTCAGAGGTGGAGTCTGCAATTCTGGAGACAGACTGTTAATAGTTGAACTCTACATCCAGACAAAAACAACCCTTCCATCAGTGCTCCTCCAGAGGGAGAGTAGCCGGCATATGTTGTGTGGCTTGATCCAAGCCTAATTTTTTGTTTTCCAGTTACAGAGCCAGGGCTGTGTATGAACATCAGATATATTTTTAGTGCACGGACAGAACGGACAGTTAGTGGAGCGTGAGGCCATATCTGCTGAATTTGACAAAAAGTGTATTGGATGAACCATCTAGTAGCTGGTTCCCTCTGAAGTTTCCCTCAGGATAAATGCTGCTCAGAGTCTCGCAGTTTTATCTGGTAGAGTGAATGATTAGAGGTCTTGGGGCCAAACTGTCGCAACCTATTCTCAAACTGTAAATGGGTAAGAGGCCCAGTTTGCTGGCTTGGAGCTGGGTGTGGAATGCAAGCAGCCTAGTGGGCCGATTTTTGGCAAGCAGAACTGGTGATGATTGGCAGACTCTACCTTTAGGGCCTGGTCATAACAGCATTTAAATTGGTGAAATTGTCTGGCGAAATTATTTTAATAGAACCCCTGAGATCTGTGGATTCACTCTCAGAGGCAAATTAAATCCATGCAAATACTTTGCGATTTTGGTAAACTTTGACTCAAAATTTGCTCAGTTGACCAATAGCAAGCTGTCTTAACAAGGCTGAATTTCGAGAAAATGAAGAGCTGGTGAGTCGAGAACAGAGAAAACTATTGTAGCTTGTGTTTACCATTCACTTTAAAAACTCTGCTCAACAGTTGTTTGCTAACTAGCCCTGAGAGTGGTCACTACATTACCATGCCCGTTTCTGGTATGACTGGACGTTTATTATGCCACTGCTCCGGCAAAAGCCATGGCCGGGGGTATTATGTATTCAGATTGTCTGTCTGTCCTATTCTTGTGAACGCAATACCTCAAGAACGACGACAAGGGAATTTGCCCACTTGAACTTGACAATGATCTGATTAGATTGTTTTGGTCAAAAATCAAGGTCACTCTGACCCCATCTGATATCTCAAGAAGGCCTTGTAGGAATTTCCTCAAATTTGGCACAAACGTCCACCTTCAAGGATTCAAGGATAAATAAATTAGAATTTGTTGGTCAAATCAAGGGCAATGCGACCTTGCAAAATGGATTTTTGGCCATACCTCAAGAATTCATATGCTAATCATGACAAAATTTCACACAAATGTCTAACAGAATAAAATGATAAAGGGATGACATTTTATATCCAAAAGGCCAACTTAATAATATGACGTCATAATATTCTGCAAAAACGCTTTTCTGGCCATCACTCAACATCATATCTCAGGAACAAAAAAGGAGGCATTTGGTGCTGAATTGGTGGCACTAATCTTGGGTGCCCACCTTTGAAACTGTGCTGATTGTATAGATCCTCTGTGCTGCCAGGGGCCAAGATGTGTGCAAAGCATCCAAGTTTTCACAGACATGGATGTAAACTGTAAATGCAACTTGATGAGTTCACAGAGGCATAAAACTGCAAGGCGGTAATTCTAGTTGTAACTGATAGATGAGGAGGAGGGTCGGGTTGAATACAGCGCATTGTCTCTTTTGCATCTCCTGTACATCACTAATGTCCAGCACCCAATTACCTGAGAACAGGCTGCTGAAGCAGACTGAAAGACTGTCTGTCGCCTCTTTGAGTCATAACTCTTAAAGCTCCTGACAGTGGCCACACATGCAGGCCGCAGTGCTCGGGGCTTAGAAGAAGAGTGGCTGGGAATGTGACACAAGGCAAGCCAACTTCTGCAGGCATTACTTTCCCTCCGTACACATCAGCCTGGCAACTGAGTGAGCAGCCCTAATGTTTGTCTGAAGCAAGGGGGCATCCATGTTAGCTGAATCCACCCCCCTCCTACCCCCTTACAAAAACCAATATCCAGATTGGGTTACATACAAATGCATATTTCCAACTGGCAGAGCTTAACACACACACACACACACACACACACACACACACACACACACACACACACACACACACACATACAACAGTTGCATTGGCAGAGCTGACTGTCCTTGCTACTGTGGTCTAAATACCCACAGATATTTGCTGTACTTGTCGAGTTAAGCCTCAGTGTCTTTGGCCCCATAAGCCTAATTTATTCCAACTGACCCATGTCACTGTACTGGTTTCCAGTTTCCCACGGGGAGCCTGAAAGACTGGCAGCACATGTGTCATCACCCCTTGGGGAAATTGCACTACACACCAGCCCACTGAACACCCTTTGTTTGTGACTGCATGCACATGGGTGTGTTGGTTGTGCCAGTTTATGGACACATGTCAGTGCAATGTGGGTTTTTTTTAATCAGGAAAAGTGACATTTGTTTTATTGGATTATGAGAGCAGACGCTATTGATTTGTTGGAGATTTACTGGAATGTGTAAAGACATTTTGTGAGAGTGTTATGCTTTTTTGGATTTCTTTTGGAGGAAATAAACAGGAGGATTAACAAAGCATGTGTGTGTGTCTGCGCGGGTGTGTGTGTGTATTTCTTTTAATGCTACACAGACGGTGAGTAGGAGGATAGAAGGAAGAAAAGTGACGCTGACAACCTCCACTTGACACACGCACTAACTTATTCCTCTCACATATGGAAATATTTGTTTTATTACCAAGTGAGATCCACGTTTGCAAAATGTGACATCTGCTCCCACAAAATGCTTACCCACATCAAGAGGAAACTCTGCGGGGAATATGAATGAAATGCTGTTACCCAAATCAGATTCTGTTATCAGTCAGAGATGACACGGTAACACTGCCAGTGTTATAAAAAACCTTGAGAATCTCACTCAGTTTCAGTTAGATTATTATCCATCATTCATTTTTTGAATCTAATTTTTGATTTTCAGTGAATTTCTCGAGCTGAAATGTATTATGTATCAGCTGTAAATATATCTTTGGAATGAAACAGTTTATTTAAACATGAGCCTGGAGCCAGGCAGTGTTTGTAATAGTATCAGTGCTCACTGGGCTTATTTATAATGTGATGTAATTTACTGTGGTAAGCTGGTTAAACTACATTTGTAGCTGAGGGGAATAGAAATGTTTTTCTTCATGGGATAGATTTCCTGCTTTCCTCCTTCTACACACCATAAAAACTGGGTTATTATGAATATGTAAATTACAAAAGGGCAGCATGTGGGGGCAAAGCATTTTATTTCATTTCAAATGGACCCCTTATGCAATTACCAATATGGAAATAACACTGAGCTCTGAGCTGATATGCAGATTGAATACAGTGTGCAGTTCCCTGCAGCTGCACAGGTTCCTTCTCTGCTCTGTTGTCTTAGAGTGAAGTCAACCAGTCCTCGAGGCTGTCTTCAATAAACAGAGCTGAAGTGGGACTTGATTTTGTGTTTTCAAATCTCTGAAATTTGTTTTAAAGTGCAAGTCTGTTCATGCATAATTAACATTTTTTACAAATATCTGCTGAAGGGAGAAAGTTTCACCTTAAATTTGAGTTTGACGTGTGTGTACAAACATAAATGAATCACAAGCCAGTCGTGGTTCAGTAAGTGACTTACACAAGTGTGATGTGGAAACTTGAAAGCTCCAGTGCACATACACTGAGAATGGACTCTGGGAACTTGTGATTATTACTTATTAGTTTCTGATATTTTAATGACTAAAAAACTTAAATTAAATATACACTAAATGTGAATTTACATCTCTGCCCAAAATTGTGTTTCTGTGCAGTTTGTGAGTAAAAACAAGAGGAAATACTCACCCCTAATGAATAATAGAAGTGCATAAGGAACTAAATTTCATGATACCCAGTCAATCCGTGCAGCGTTGCCTCTCGGCTGACCTGCCTCATACTACTCTGCCTCGAGCTAACATCACTGCTGTCTGCACTGACATCAGGCCTGCTGCTTTGTATGCTTGTGTATGGAATACTAAATGCCATGTGTGTGAGTGCAGAGCCTCAGGGATGTGTTCGCGTTAGGGGTTGGCAGGTCCCTGGGGTGTTAGCAGTTAGGTCTGATGGAATTTGAGAGAGCAGGTAAGATTCTGGAAAATACCCTCAGCAGTGTTTCAGCTGATGCAGTGTCTCTGAAGACGAGTACAATTATTTTGTGATGGACTGTTAATTGTTGGCCTGGTGAGAGAAATGTGAAAATGTTTGACGAGCCAATAAGCTAATAAGTTAGCTAAAAAGACACATTCATGTACCCTGGATATAGTTGGATGTTGTGTTGGTGGAGTCACTGATTCAAACAAGATTCTTGAATCAAAATTTTGTAATTTATTTTGAATAGCTCCCTCCATGCTCAATTGTCTCCCTGTCCTCTACCACTGAAACTGGTCTGCAGTCTATTGTAATCCATTTTGCAAGGGAGTAGATTTGTTGGTCACAGGTAGTCTCACTCACTTTGTGTCTGAACGTGTGGTCAAGTGTGGCTTGACGAGGCTGACTGCTAGTGCTAGCATCAGAGGCCGTACTAGCTCGGACCTCTGGGTTTGCGTTGAGGTGATATTTCAGGGCTGAAGTACTCCGATGGTACGTAAATTCCTTACTGCAGAAATAGCAGAGAACGGTGCTCCCAACAGTTCAACAGTTCCATCTGGGCATTTTTTTAATGTAAGTGTTCAATTCACGGGGCCAAGCAGCATCTTCTCATCTGCCTCCATCATGTGACAAAGCAACTATGGCCTTCAATGGTGCTCCAGGTCAAAGGGCACCATGGAGTGGGATTAATCAGCGTTAATTTTTTTAACGTGTTGTTTTTTCTGTGATTAATTAATTAATTGAAATTCATGCGATATTTTGAAAGCCCTAGTAAATTCTCAATATCTGGAAAGATGCAAATATTTAATAGAAAGTCAAGTCCTTTCAAGTTATCTGTATCTAGTCGACATGGAGTCTCAAGTCATAAACACCAAGTCAGAGTCAAGTTGAGTCTAGAGTCAAGCAAGTCCGAATTCCTCAGATTTGTGACTTGAGTCCAACTCAAGTCCAGTCATGTGACTCAAGTCTCCCACCTCTGCAGCTACACACCTGTAAAGTTTCGTGACTGCATCTTGCATGGTTTCCAACGCTATTGCTGTGACAAAATCTGTCAATAGACAGAAAGACATATAAACAGCTAACAAAGTACTCAAAATGGCCTCTGTGGTAGTTCCTGATATGATAGGTGTCTCCAGAACCACATTTTGCTATGATGACATACACACAAACAGACTCAGGAGATGAAAAAAATACTATTCAAGCTGTTGCAGCTGGTAAATGTAGCATACAGATCAGGACTGAAACCTAATAATCGACCTCTCACTGGCATCTTCTCACAGAATACAATTCCCTTTTCTAAAATTATAATAAAACTTCCTGTAAGCTGAAATGAAACCAGCCTTGCAACAGTTTCAGGATCACGGAGTCTCAGCAGGCAGTCTGCAGAAGAACAGGCTTCCCATGAACGTCCCACTGGGTTCAGCGTTAATGAACTAATCAATGGGACAGTGTTTTCACCATGTGCTGAACACATTACTGTAAGTGCTCCCAGTGGTCCTGCAGCATCATCAAGTGTTTCAGGCGTCACTCATGCTCACGAGCATTACAGTCTAAGAAGGCTTTATTTCTGATCCTGATAATAAGCTAGGTATTATTCCTGCCGGAAACATCTGTAACCTTGAACATTTGAATACCAAAATCTCTGCTATATCTATTTCCTGCAAAATACTTTTCTCTACTGAAATATATTGTTAGTCAAACAGCATTATGTTATTCATAGTGGCAGAGGACAACATAGCTTGAAGGTTGTCTGACTCTTTGTGGAAATGCAATGCTCTGAACAAAGTCTTTTAGCAGATCCTTAAAGCTGAAAAGCAGAGTTTGGTGTCATCGGGGTTATCTCAGCTTGGAATAGACACTTCAAATTTATACCAGAAAGCCTGCATTACAAACTGAGAGTATATGGACACTGAACGATGTGGGCATTTGCCAGGCAGGAAAGGGTCAAATGAATAGATGGGGTTGGTTACTTTTCTGGAGCTCGACACAAACAGTAGGGACTGAGAGTCAGAATATCTCAGCTGACCATTCTTTTTTTGTTGGCTGTCTTTTGTGTGTTCCCTGATTTTATGGAAGTGGAACACTAAATAGCTGGCGTACACCTCTAATTATTGTCAGAATATTGTGTTTATAGATGTTGAAAATGATGGAAAATGTTCATTTTTTAAGGAGCTGACTGACATGAATGTCACTGAGCAGCAAACCTACAGTCAACATCACTCATCCTCTCTCATTCACAAAGACTGGCATCTGGTGAACCTTCATGTTGGACTAAGAAAAGTGCTCCTCTTTGACTCACTTCTCTCTTTGATGGTTGTTCAGACTCTGCCCTCCACACACAAACCCACCCTCCCTTCCTCCCAGCGCTACTAAAAGAAAAGATAAGAGAAACTTCAAAGGCTGCTTTTTCTGCTCCGATCCAAAAGCAGGCAAATGAAGGACAGGCAGATTTGAGTAGTCAAATTGCTTTGGGGTGTGTAGCGAACATGTAGACAGGTTTACGTGGTAGATGCAGTGGTGGAGGAAGTATCTGGATCCTTTTACTGAGGTAAAAGTACCAATACCACACTGCAAAAAATCTCTATTACAAGTAAAAGTCTTGCATTGAAAATGTTACTTAAAGGAACAAGTGTGTAAGATTTGGGGGGATCTAGTGGCGAGGATTGCAAATTGCAACTAGCTGAAACTTCTCCTGGTTAGAATTCTTTCAGTGTTCATTGTTAAGGAGGTTTTTACCAGGAGCTGAATTATCTGCAGAGGTCTCTTTCTCTCTAAAAGAAACAGACCTGGTGGGGTGTCGGTAGCGTAGTGGATAGTGCCGGCACCCCATGTACAGAGGCGATGCTTCGCTGCAGCGGTCGCAGGTTTGATTCCGGCTTGCAACCCTTTGCTGCATGTCATCCCCCCACTCTCTCTCTCTCCCCATTTCACAATGTCCTGTCAATTAAAGGCAAAAAGCCCAAAAAATAATCTTTAAAAAAAAAAAAAAAGAAAGAAAGAAACGGACCTGGTGATTTAAACCAGTAAAAATACTGAGTAAATCAGTTTCGCGTAAAAACACTGACCTAACCCTAACCCCTAATCCTAACGTAAAAACAAACAAAAAAAACAAAACTGTTTTTTTTTTTTTTCAACACTGCTCATTGCGGAGGGGCTGCTAACTACAGTGACCAATGTAAAAAAAATGCAAATGGCCCAGTATAGTGCCAGTGTATGGTTTGTCCATTCTGGGCTACTGCAGAAAGATGGTGGTGCAACATGGTGATCTCTGTGGACAAGGACCCACTCCCTATATAAATATAAATGGCTCACTCTAAGGTAGAAAACACAACAATTCTTATATTCAGGTGATTGTACACTAAAAAAACTCCTTATATCACATTCCATTGCTGCCAGTATATCCATCTAAATCCTACACACTGGACCTTTATGCTCTTGGGGCGACAGAGCCTTCTCCATAGCCGCCCCCTCCCTCTGGAACACCCTTTCTATACACATCTGTGACTGTCCAAATCCATCCACCTTCAAATCATTCCTCAAAACCCACCTTTTCAAATCCGCTTTTAACCTTTAACATTAGCTTTTCGTTCTCAGTTCCTCATGTGCCCTCCTTTTCTTTGTTTTGCACTATGCTTTTGCACCTTGTTGTTTTATATTGTCCTTGTCTTCTGTTTATCTCTTTGCACTTACATGTATGTACTTCTTTTCTTTGGTTTTAAATGTAAAGCGTCTTTGGGAGCTGTAAAAGCGCTGTATAAATAAAATGTATTATTATTATTATTATTATTATTATTAAAGTATATAAGTAAAGTTTTATAATTCAATGCAGAAAAACAGCCCCTGTGACTGTTACTATTATCTATATTAAGAAATTAGATAATTACTAACGCAATTACATTCACAATGTTGTTTTGTCCAACCAATAGTAAAAATCTCAGAACGATTAAAAATAGATTAAAATTATTAAAATAATTAAAAGGAAAAGCTGAAAATAATCACTGGAACCTGGAGCTTAAAAAAAAAGACTAACAGTAGTCAAAATAGTTGCCAATTAATTTTTTTGTCAGTCAACTAATGGATTAATATTTTTTGTTATACTCATATTACATTTCAGGTAGATCAATTTACATGACAACATCATATTTTATAAGCTAAGGCTGTCAAATAAATATAGTGAAGTAAAAAGCACAGTATTTCCCTCCGAAATGTAGAGGTAGAATGTGACTTGAGTAAATATACTTAGTTACACTGCATCACTGGGTAGATGTGATTGATTATTGGAGCCCTGTTTAAAGCTGCAACTGTGCCAGCAGACCAATCACCAAGCACCTAATTACTTTCCAAAGACCGCAGAGTGGTTTCCTCCCTCTGTAGGTTTGGGCAGTGGGATTAGAGGGCTCGTTTCAAAGTGTTCCACCCAGATTTTGTTTAATCAACAAACTCAAGCCTGTGTTTTAAGGCTGGCAGCTGAGGATTTGTGTCCAGGCTTCTTTTTTTTTATTTGGAAAGACAGCTGGGTTATCATCACCCGAAAGCTGGGTGTTTTCTCTAATCTTAATACCCAACCACAGACCCCCCTACTGCTGCAGTGACTGAGGAAGCTATCAGATACCCAAGGCTAAGATTCGCTCTTTCAGTCCATAAGCGCATGCTGGATGAAGCTAAGTGTGTGTATATGTCTGTCTGTGTGTATTATATGATTTCACCATGTCTCAGGGGAGGATATCTGATGCAGCATCGTTGTAATCCACAAATGAGATGAGGCCCCCGAGAGTAGGAAGATACAGAAGTGCTGCTTCTTAGAGCGAGTTACAGCAGCAGTTTAAATGAAACTAATCTCAGTCTGTGGTGGTTGCAGCTAAAGGGTTCCATCGTGTATATTGCAAAACACAGATTTTTACCTGCTCAGTTTCACAACTTGACCAGAAAAGGAAGGAAAGGATATAAATTACATTGCATCGATTTATTCAGACCAGTGAAACCAGCTCTAAACACATCATTGACATATTGCCTCCTAAACTTTTTATTGTGAATTTGTTGTGAAAGTCATATTTATGGAGACGTGACAAATGTAAGCCCACTCTCTTATCAGCTCTTTTATTTGCTCTTTACCAACTTCTGATGGAAAACTTTGACTCTTTAGCTGCTAAATGCTCCACTGTGTTCACCAGCTCATCACTAACCAGGTCTGTCTGCCTGCTGGAGCTGGAAACTGGGCCAGTGAGAGTGGTGAGACTGAACCCGAACATTAAATGTTCGTGCCATAAAACCAAAACAATGAGCAGCTGAAATGTTCTGTAGAGTTTAGGTGAACTGCAGACGGGTGATAATTCTCTGTGGATTTGTGATTACGAGCATTTCCTTTCACATTATGCACAGTCATACCTCAGTCAGGCCCAGAAAATATTGATTAGTGCAGCTTTAAAATGTATCCATATATTAAAATGCAATGGGACTGTATTTTGCAATATTAGTGACAAATCAGATGACTTTCCTGTGATTGTGATTTCTCAAATTCTCAGTTAATGAAACAGTACAGTCAAATTAAATAACCGACAACACACCGTATCATTAATGCTTTTATTTGAGCTTGTCCATGACTGGACTGAATATTGTGCAGAGTCACACTTTGCTGCTGTTGCTTTAATTGAGTACATTTTGTTGTAGCTGCATTAAATCATGAACCTCGTTTCACATATTGAATCATAAGCATATGCCAACCTCAGGCACTTTGGATAAAAATGTGGGTAAAAAATGGGGAGAGCTGCCGAATGCAAGTCAAAACTCATTTCCACTTTAAGGATGCTAATGTCTGAAGATGAAGTGAAAGCTGCTGTGTGGAAGGTGTTTCTGTTGCCAACAGTCTGCCTCATATTGATCTATAAGGTTACTGAGGAGACAGTGTGTTGCTCTGCCAGCCTGAGGAGCAAGCTGCGGATTATTCCTCTGTAATCCTTTGTTTTTACCTTGCTCTTTTTCTTAGCTCAGCCTATTATTTCTCAGCATGCATGGGCGGATTATGAGACAATGGGCCGCTGGGCACAGATACGCAAAAGGCCCCACCACCTCTTTTACATAGGAGCAAGGCACACAGACTTTGTGGTGGTTTTAATTTTTTTGTTGTTGATGTTGTTTTACAGCTCTTTGTAGTCTGTTTCTGTCTCTTTGGTCATTTTGTGTCTCTTTGTGGTTATTTTGCCCTTTTTTGCAGTTATTATGTGTCTCTGTCCAGTGCTTTTGGATCTCTTTGTAGTCTTTTTGTTTCTCCTTGTGGTCATTTTGTGTCTCTTTGCAATTTCTTTGCAACTCTTTTTGATCATGTTGTGTCTCTTTGATTTCATTTTATTTGTTTGTTTTGTCTTTTTGTGCCTCTTTGTTGTAATTTTGTGTCTCTGTGGTTGTTTTACCCCTACTTTGTAGTTATTATGTGTCTCTTTGTGGTTTCTTTGCATCTCTTTATGGTCTTCTTGTGTCTCTTTATGGTTGTTTTGCTCCTTTTTGTAGTAATTTGGTGTCACTTCGTAGTTTCTCTGCATCTCTTTTTGATTTTGGGCCTCTTTGTAGTTGTTTTGTGTCTCTTTGAGGTCATTCTGTTTTTTTGTGGTCATTTGTGCCTCTTTGTAGTCACATTGTGTCTCTTTGTGGTTGTTTTGCCTCTTTTCTGTTTCTGCAGTTCCTTTGCATCTCTTTGTGGTCACTTTTTTGTATTTCTTTCTGGTCACTTTGAGTCTCTTTGTAGCCATTTTGTGTATCTTTGTAGTTGTTTTGCCCCTTTTTGTGGTCATTTTCTGTCTGCAGTTCCTTTGCATCTCTGTGGTCTTTTTGTGTATGTCTTTGGTCATTTTGAGTCTTTACCTGGTTGGTACATGTTTATTTGAGTGACATTTTGTAGTTGACAGGCGGACCCCTGGGCCTGTACCTGGTCCTCATGAGGATGTTATCTTTACGCTTCTGTTGCGACAGTGCTGGGCATGTTCAAGGGTTTTTGATCTGAATTTTAGATGCTGATTAACTGGAGAGTGCCTGCTTCGTTACCTCTCCAGCTCCTGTTAGCAGGCGTTTTAATTACCACAGAGAACCCAGGCCTTTCTTTCACTCAGCTAGGACTCAACCAAACTCATCACATTACTGCACTTTTGGCAGCAAAATCCCCTTCAGCTTTATAAACTCAGTCCAAACTTTTTGACAGGCTGGAGGCTTTTCTGCCCCAGTTGAAGTATCATGGTTACACAAGCAGTAAAAGTGGCTTGTAAACAGTGTTGATAAGCGCTCTGTGGTTATTTGTTACTCCTACACAATTAACCAATGTCTGTGGCCCTAATCAGGCTTTCTCTCAGTCACATTCTCCTCCCACGCTGTCTGCTCCCAGACTCCCAAAATGGTTGCTGTCAGCCTCACTCCATTTTTTTCCTTCTCCCTGGCTCGACTGTATCACACTGTGGGCAAAAACACACGATCCTTTGACAGGCGAGTAAATTGAGATTTTGTAAGTCGGTGGAGCAGCATGCTATTGCTTTTCTTTGATCAATTTTTTTAAGCGTTTGTACCTTCTCTACATGCTGCCAAGGCTGTGATGACACAGCATGCTACTACTCACTACAGTCCTCTGCGTCAGTAGCAATTCCACTGAAATGTACTCGGAGGACGTTATCTTGCAAAAGTAAATTTGTGCCACAAAACAAACCACTGAAAATGTATTTAGAGAAGAGGTGACACCAACACTTAAATGACCAAAGTTTTATTTTGTGAGCTGATACGTAATGTGGCTTAAAATCTTAAGCAAAAAGACAGATAAGATTATTTTAGGCTTGTTGCATCCACTGACAGTATGCCTTCATATTGGAAATGATATCACAGACATGTTATTTCCTGGTAATTGTCTAATTATAAGAAAGTGTATCACGTCCTCCAATTAGTTTATAATATGCTGGTAATCCATCATTGAGAATAATTATAATGTGAGTGACATTTTCAAGCAATGTGAATGAAGTCAACTATAATCGGCCCCAACATTGCCCTGATATGGTGCAGTGATATCTTGGAAGAATGGATGAAGCCCACACTGGGCCTAACAAAGCTGTGGACCAGTGCAGACTGGTTATGAAAGAAGCCACCTTATCCCTGTTAGCGTCTCTCTATTCTCTGTTAGTGGCTCCCTACAGCCACGGCTCTGAATAATTCAACAAAGCAAAAGAGGACTGGCGGAGCGGGAGAATAGATATGGATTGAAGATGATCTCGGGGCATGGGTACCAGGAAATTGACTTTTTGATGTCAGAATAATCTGGAGAAGCATGTTTGAAAGTGTAAGTGTGCGTGTCTGTTACGTGTGCAAGTGGGCGTGGCTGTGTTAGTCATCGCCAGGAAAGAGGGCTGGAAACAAAAGTGAAAGTGAGGGTCTTTCTTTTGTAACACCTTCCTCCCTGTCTTACAAGATATTTTATTAATTCATAAACTCTCTCTGAGTGTCTGACCTGCAGGAACTCTGCGGCATGCGTAACCTTAAGCGTTAACACATCTTCATTCTAGCAGCGTCTCATCTCTACAGAGACCACACAAACAGTTGACTTGAATGATAGCACGCCAGGATGCACTCAGTGTGTTGACATTTGAGTCCAGGTGATTGAGCAGGGCTGCAGGCGTGATTCAGGTGTCTCCACAGCTGAATATTTCACAGCGCTGACTGAGTTATGTTGCAGGCAGTGGAGAAGGTCAGTCTTGACGCAAAATATTGCTGGGATTAAAAAGGAGGTTCTCCGTTGAGGTGGTCAGTGTAATTTACCAGCACAGCAGATAGTTACATCAGATGCATGTGATGGCAAATTGCCTGTAGCTAGGATGAGCTACAGTTCAGGGTGGGGCTTTTCACGCAAGAAGAGTTGATCAGACCTGAACTAAACATTAATCCAGATTTGTTAGCTTTACTTTTAGCCATGCTAGCAGCAAGGCTGCAGGGGTGGTAATGTCGGTCTTTGGGTCCATCACTTTGGTCCAGACTGAAATATCTCAACAACAGCAACAGGATGGGCTGCAATGACATTTTGTACAGACATTCATGGTCCCCAGATGATGAATCCTACAGACTGTGGTGACTGACTCTTCATCTTGTGCCATCATGAATTTGATATTTTTGGATTTTGAGCAAAATGTTTAATACCTATTGGCTGGATTGCTATGAAATTTGGTACACACATTCATGTCCCCCATTGGTTGAATTAAAATAACTGTAATGAAAGTGATCAGGTCCACTTCTGTTCAACCCATTTCGATTTCAGGTTTAAAAGAACAACCTGCGGTCAGGTCCAGCCCATTTCCAGTCTATACCCCGCCCACTTCTGCCCTAAACTTTGCTGAGTACAGATACAAATACAGATAATTTGGTTGGTTGAACTGATACAGATACAGATAATGGTGTATTTTTATCTTAATTTCACAGTATCTCACAGTTAATTTGCAAATAATTAAGAACTTCTTCTGTAGGTCACATGCTCTTGCATCCACTGTTGACCTTGCTCTGATTCACTCACTGTAATCATGTTTGTAATAATAATTATCGTTTCAATTTAGAACCAGGACTCATAGATAGAGTTTAAAGAAAGGGCTTGTTTAAAAGAGTGCATTTTAATATGTCAGGGTATCTTGGAATTGTAAACATTAATACACCTGTGATTGAAATGTGATGGGGTTAAAATGTGTGTGACTAAGTTTCACGTTGTAGACAAAAATAATCCTAATCTGTGTCTCTTCTTGTGTGTCTCTAGGTGCCCCTGGTTGACAAAGGTAATCTCTCCCGCTGTGCCTCTCTACAATGGCCTGGTCTTCCTCTTCGTCTTGGCCAACTTCAGCATGGCAACCTTCATGGACCCTGGTGTTTACCCCAGAGGTTTGTATGCATGTATTTGAGCATTCGGATGAGTTTGAATGTCTGGTGATGGTCTAAATATGCTGACATCTGACATCTAAACAAATGTTAGTATCTGTCATGATGTATGTGCACATTATTATGAGTACTGGTGAGTCCTCATGTAGAGAACACACCTTTAATAGCACCACATTTATCAGCGCCCCAACCCACCCAATGTATCACGACTCTATTATCCGCCGTACAGCCCGTTACAGTCCATATGCCCCACACCTCTCATCGGCTCAGCCTGTCAAACAAGCTGCACTGACTTATGCTCCTGATGCAGGCCTCTTGTCCTCAGTGCTATCTGGCTAAAGTAATGATGATTGAACTCATCCCCGGGGATGTTTGTAATGCGCTTGTAAATGATAAGCACCTGTCTTCAGGAAGAGCTTTCTCTGCCCATAAAGAGGTAATAATCATTAGGTTGTATAACGCGCAGGTTATCTTCCTCCCCAGAGGTGACAGTGGCCTTCTGCTGCTGCTGCCCTGCTGCGTTTTATAGACCACAGAGAGATCAGGAGCTTTCTAAGCTCTTGAGTTTATATCTCACAGGGAGCAGACCCACCAGTAAAGTTTTAATAAAAGAATGAAGAACTGATATAGCCATTAAATGACATCTGCTTAGAAAATCACTCTGTCTTCCAGGTTGTAAAAGTAAGAATGAAAGATTTTTCCCATTCAGGTCACTGACGTACAGCACAGTGAGTTATTGTCATTTTCTTTTTTTGGGGGCAACTGCAAAATGAGGTAATAACAGGATGAAAGATGTTTGCTGCTAATAAGGCCACACAGCTACATGCCAAAATATAAGCGTAGTGCAAGTCCAATTTGCAGAACTTAATACCATAATTGACAGAGGTGGAATATCAGTGGAAATGCAGCAACTCACATGTGTGGCGTGAGTTTGGGTGGAAATGTTTTATTCAGTTTTTTTATCACACCGAAGCAGAAAGCACATTTCACTGGAGATGATGCCAAGTGTTGGAGACAGTGTGGGTTTCAGGAAGCCAATCACTGGCATGTACTCTGGGAGTGTCCAGTGATCAGGCCTTTCTGGACAGAATTTCATATAGCACTAAAAAAGATACTTAACAATGATCTTCCTTTGCAATTTTCTACATTATTTTTTTTTTAAGATATATGGATTTTAAGGCAAAGCGTTCTGACAAATATATGTTTGGTATTTTGATATCTGCTTGCAAGAAAGCCCTCACAAGGCGCTGGCTGCTTCCTGAACCCCCCACATTAGAGGAGTGGACAGATATTGTAAATGACATTTATGTTATGGAAAAGATTACCTTTTCTCTTCAACTTTAGAAAAATGTGTTCATTAAATTCTGGGCAAAGTGGGTGAAAGATGTAAAACTCCCTTACGACCTGACTTTGTGGAGGTATTGTACAAAAGATCGTACGATGTTTAGTCAAGCAAATCTCATTGACTGCTATTCTATTTTTTTTTCTCTGTCTCTTTAATCCCTCCTCAAGTCTTGCCGACATATAGCACCTATATGTACACTTAATCTCTCCCAAAATGTTCTACAAATTTCTCAAAATTGTGAAAAATTGAAAAAAAAAGAAAAAAGGCTTGCAACTCAAGTTGGACATAAACGCCAGTGACTCGTGACTTTACTCAGACCTGAGTCATTTGACTTGAAAATACTTGATGCCCTCCCCCAAGGCCAAAGATAAAGAAGTATGTTATTCATTAAGTGTGCCAGTTCCCTTTGAACATTAAACATGCAGCCACATACATTATCACTTGAAAGGAAAATAAGTTATAGATATTAGTCTAATATGAGATGTACGACAAGACAGGACAGAAACATACACAATTACTTGTTGTGTTACTGATTAATAGTTTGAAAAATAAAAAGTTCTAAAAAGCATGTATGTTTCTTGTAAATTGAATATATTATAACTGTTGTTAAGATGGAATTACATTTGGTGAGGAGAGCATTATGACTTGACTCAGGACTTGAGCACAAAGACTTGAGACTTACCTGTGACTTGCAAAAAACTGACTTGGTCCCACCTCTGGTTGACACTTCAGTTTCTCTGCTGGTTAAAAAGTGTTTGCAGGATCTCAGGCCTCTCTGAATGAACACTTTCATGGAGCATGTGTATTTCTGTTCATAAGTGGAATGCCATTTTTGCTCGTTCATTTGGTCAACATAAAGTAGGCTCACACTGAAATTGTACTGAAATTGTACTGTGGGGTGGTGATGCAGAGTTTCACTTTATTTGATGCGTCCTATAAACTGAAACATGGAAGACAAGAGGATGTTAAAAGAAAGTGTTAGTACTAATCAATATTTCTATAATACCAATGGGACAATGACTGTGTGTGATGTAAAAGGCGTTCAGAGAATTCTCACTTTGTTTTTCTATGGTGTTCCTCAGTGAAAGAACGATAACGATAATAAAGACAATACATGATGTTGCAGTTATAGCTATTGTGCTGTTCTCAACAACAGCTGTTGTACATGTAAAGCTTTTCAGAACAAGACTCTGAACCCGTCTGTGTGTTACCCTAGGCAACCGCTACAGTACGTATTAGCCATTAACATGTAAAAACAGTGTGGACGAGTGCTCATTTTATTACTTAAAGTTCAATAAATTGATCCCTATTAATAACCATCCATCCTGCTCACATTTCACTGAGCAAAGTACTGAGCTTTTGCACCCTCACCCACCCCCCACTTCATATAGATGCACAGTTTACCCTGTCATAAGGGATGATACACTTGTGATCAATGGCAAACACACACAGGCACACACACACATTGATATTGTGGTGGGCGATAATTGTAGCAATCCCCCCTGCTATGTCCTCACGATGCTTCTCTGTCACTAAAATACTCAGTCACTTAGTATTCCAAAGAAGATGCAGCATTACAGCCCATAATGTTAGTAACATCCCACCTGACCTTCATACAAGCAATCATGTTATCAGGGCAGGTGTCAGCCATTTAAATTGTTCTCCAAGGTTACTGCCATTTGTGATAACAGGATTAAGCCTAAAATGTACATACATATAAATACTGTAGGGCGTTTCCTAATCTTTAGCTCTAAAAATAACTTCACACAAAAACTGATTGTAATTGAACTGAACTGAGTGTCATTTTCTCAGTGTAAATGTACACTCTATGAAATAGGCCACTGCTTTGTCTGTTGAGTACTTCTTGAACTGAGCTTTTGTAGAAAAGAAACTGTCAGAGGAGATGCAAGCGTAACTGCAGAGTTGTGTGTGTTGGTTTGGCAGGCGCTTTACCTTTAAAATCTATTTGAAGAGACTTGACAGCCATAATAACAGAGCAATCTGTGCTTATGGAACTGTTTATTTCTGCGCCTCTACCTTTTGTTTCTCTCTTGTTTTCTCTTTTCACCCTCTCTTGCTCTGTGTGTGTGTGTGTGTGTGTGTGTGTGTGTGTGTGTGTGTGTGTGTTCAGCTACCTGGATCTCCCTGCAGTTATCATTGTAGTGTGAAATAATTTTCTCGGGTTGGAGCTGCGTGTAGATCATTTGAAAGTGCCCTTTAATCAGCTGAAAGAAATGTTATTTTCCACCATGGCTCTGAAGCATAAAGCTCTCAGTGGCAGGAACATGGCACCAAGTACAAGCTTCTCAAAAACACCCTGATTGACGGCAGAGTCACATTGAGGGCAGGAGAAATGTACTCATGCTGTAGTTTGCAGGTGATGGGTTCAGTTACATGTCTCTGCCTGGTTTAGAGGTTTAATTCCCATCCAAAAAACATTAAGATTATGTCTGAACTTCTGGGGAATTCAACCAGTTTCTGTTCTCCATTAGTCTCTGTGTGCTTGTTAATTAGCCTTAATGTTAAAAGAAGAATGTCACGTCACATTTATTTAAGTGTTTATTTCTCTCGGTGTTTGCTCTCTCTGCAGACAGCGAACAGCAGGGGATGAGCTTCATTTAACGCTCTCCCCTGTTGTCCCTGTCAAATGGAATCATCAATCAAAACCATGCGTTGCGTGTCTGTGTTTGTGACTGTTTTCCTCACACTTCCCCATATGCATCTGTGTTCTCTGTTAACGTGCCCTGTGTGTGTCTGTGTGTGTTTTCCCCACAGCGGATGAGGACGAGGACAAGGACGATGATTTCCGAGCGCCGCTCTACAAGAACGTGGAGATCAAGGGCATTCAGGTCCGGATGAAGTGGTGCGCCACCTGTCACTTCTACAGGCCGCCTCGCTGTTCGCACTGCAGCGTCTGTGACAACTGTGTGGAGGTGTGTATGTGTGTGAGTGTGTGAATACAAATGTGCAAACAGAGAGAGTGTGTATGTTCAGTGTACACAGGCACCAAAATCTAAATATGCCTCAAAATTAGACCAATA
Source organism: Epinephelus moara (assembly GCF_006386435.1). Taxonomy (NCBI): domain Eukaryota; kingdom Metazoa; phylum Chordata; class Actinopteri; order Perciformes; family Serranidae; genus Epinephelus; species Epinephelus moara. The sequence goes on from NC_065513.1 coordinate 10,505,714, forward strand.
TATTCGCCTTTTATCAATGATCTATTAGCACTGGATATGTTTGATATCATATATGATGTAGTTTGTTTGTACATAGTACATATGCTTGTAGCTTAATCCCTTTAGAAGCTTTTCTGTCCTGCCAAGAATTAAAAACCGTACCAAATGCTGAATATATATATAAATGATTTATTAATATCTGTGTTTTTGGCAAAAATGTCCTCATTAAAGATCATAATTAGTGGCAAGTATTGGCAGCTTCAACCATGAAATACTGTCATTGGTATTAGCTTTCAAATCCTCATTTTGGTCTTACAAATGGACTTACACAGCGGGACATTATCACACACCTACACACAGGATGCAGAATTACACATGTTGTGTTCCTACATCCGGTTTTCTTCTACATTTAATTTCAAAAAAGGCTGACTGTTTGACTTTTGGATTATTTACACATCAACCGATGAAAGTAGGGTCTTAACTGAAAAACATAACACAACACAACAGATTGGATTTGTAGTTTGCGCATGGATTGAATGTTTCATTGAAATGTTTCTTTTCATTTCTCGCAATTTTGTTATTCAGGCCCTCGGTGATGAGAGTGTTGGAATTTTTTTTTCTTTTTAAAGATGGAACTGCTTTATTCAGTGTTATTACCCAGTTTAAATCACCGGGAACTTACGTTATGAGATAAAGTAGGTGAGCACAGAGTAGTAGGTGCGAGTGGCCTGTCACCGACATGCCAAAAAGCATCAGAAAACACTGATTTATAACATGAAACTGCTTCAGTCAGTGTTTTAGCTGGTTTAAAATGACTTGGTCAGTGTGTTTTGGGAGAGGAAGTGACCTCTGCGGATAATTCGGCTCATGATAAAATCCTCCGGAACAATGAACACTGAAGGAATTCTGACCAGGGGAAGTTTCAGCTACTTGCAATCTGTAATCCTCATTGCTAAATACCATTAAATCCCCTAAATCTTACACACTGGACCTTAAAGTTTATTTGCCTTAATTTGTTGAGAGACTTGTGCCTTCGCAGGGATAAGAGATGATGCATAGAGCAAAACTAATAAACCTCAATTTACAATGACATCTAAAGCCCAAACCCAGATCAGCTGTAGTTCATATAATTTAATACCTTAAGATAACTTGCATAGAGTGTAACTCTCTTTTCCCCTCCCTCCCCAGGACTTTGACCACCACTGTCCCTGGGTGAACAACTGCATTGGACGGAGGAACTACCGCTACTTCTTCCTCTTCCTGCTGTCGTTGAGCGTCCACATGGTCGGAGTTTTCTCCTTCGGTCTCATCTTCGTCCTCCACCACCGAGAGAGACTGGCAGCGCTGCACACCACTGTCACGTATCCTTTCTCTGCTGGAAATCTCACTTAGAAGTCTATTTCTTCCTTTAACTGGACAACTTGGATGATTGATCATTTATTTTTGGACTAATGTTTCCTGAATGGACGGAAGTTAGTGCTACTAGCTTCCTCTGTTTGGATAAGTCAGTGGAGTTATTCTCACAGTACATCTGGTTGTGTTCTTGTGGTCCCATATTGTTGTTGTTGAGCTTGACCGTTGTGTCCAGTCTGGTGGTAATGTGCATAGCGGGGCTTTTCTTTATTCCAGTCATGGGGCTCACAGGTTTCCATATGGTGCTCGTTGCTCGAGGTCGAACAACCAATGAACAGGTGGGTGCAGGAGCTGCTGACGTGCTTGTCCTGAACGAACACACACAAACAGTTGGTCTGTTGTTTATCCAGCATAAGTCAACAGAGCTGTGTTGCTCTGCTTCACACTCACACAGACTCAAACATTCACACCTGGAGCTGTCTGACTGTTGGCAACCGTGCTTGTTTTAGTGGACCTTTGAATTAGGTGGAGAATTTTGACAAGCTAACCTCTGGTCACCACAGTGAATTTCTGGCACTCCAGCTGCACATACAGTAGAATAATACAGTCCAAGTAGTCTTTGTGGACAGAGGTAACTGTCATGGGGACCTATACTGTTTCTTATTTTTCTGTCACACATAATGTTCCGATGTCAGATGTTCATATTAATTGTTGCCATGGTTTCAAATATTGAGGTAAAGGTATGTAAAAAATAATCCCTGCGAGCATGAACCTCAACTCTCAGGCAGCTCTGAATAGCTGCTGAATAGCTCTGACTGCTTTTCTACATTGTTTTCAAGCCGGTGTCAGTTGGTGACACATTTCCTTTCATGTCACATCACATGCAATTGTTAGGGAATGTATGTACATGTAGTCTTGGTTGCCAATGTTAATTTCTCCCTGGTTTTGATTCATTCCTGCTGGGACATGTCTGGTTGTGAAGACGTATAGATGCTTTTATTGCTGATATTTGATGGTAGAAATTGCCACTCTACTGTTACAGTCATTTCATGGCTGCAAGTATGCTACACGTAGCTACATGCTAACATCAGGGAAACCTTTCTCGCTGCTGATCAACGAAAAATGATGTTGATATTTTGTTGGTTTTAAGCGTTGCGTTGTTAAGTAACCAAAATCCAATGTCTTCCAAACATCTCACACCAATGTCATCTTGACGCAGAATAACGACACAAGGTATGGAGAACAAAACCCAATGTCTGGAAGACGTCAAAATGTTAACATCCACACAGCATGATATTTAAAATATCATCGCCCCAATTTTTATACCAACTAGAATTCACAATTGTCTGGGGGGGGGGGTAAAAGAGACAGGCGCTAAAATGTAGCATTTTAAGACATAGGGTGCATACAGGTGTTCCAGCACAGACACCATGAGGAAAATAAAGTGTTTTTTGAACGTTAAAGTGGGCAAACATGTTCTAGTAGAAACCCCAAATACAAATATGAACTTGAACTTGAAAATGAGCACAAAAGATCCCTTTAACAAAGACAGTAGACACACACACACACACACACACACACACACACACACACACACACACACACACACACACACACACACAGAAGAAATAACAGATATGCTAATAAACAGCACAATTATTCCCAAACACAGTAATTATGTGATGCTTCAACAAAATTAATCACCTTCTTTGTATTCAAGCGCTGGACCTCTGTGTGAGTGTGTATGTTCATGTGTGTACATGTGTACACTGTGGCCTTCCTTTGCTGACGACTCTAAACAACCTCTTCTCAGGTGACGGGCAAGTTTCGCGGAGGAGTAAATCCCTTCACTAAGGGTTGCTGTGGCAACGTGGAGTATGTCTTATGTAGTCCCCTGGCACCCAGGTAAGATGCATTATTATGCTGCATGTGTGTTTGTATGTACAGTAGATGCTTTAAGGGTTTTTATTCTGTTAGTGCACATTCAACTCTCAGTGATTTTTAATGAACAGTGCTGGATTTTTGCACTTGAAAGATTAGGTTTGTGTATGGTTATGCATATATATGTGTGCTAGGGGTGTGGCCTATTAAAGCCTGTGACATCCATGCCATAGCACCAGTGCAGCACCATGTAGCTGCAATAATAGCACACACATACCTTGTGTGTATGAGTGTATGCACGTGCTCTTAGGTAACTGCGGAGGTGTGTAGCATGAAAACAGCCAGCAACCCTGGGGGAAGGCAGATGGCTGCGAGAATTGAATCACTCTTTAGAACAACAGTTAATGGGAGATGGAGCGCACAGCTAGTCAACGTGCTTTTTACACACACACACACACACACACACACACACACACACACACACACACACACACACACAGCATCACTAAAAGCCCGAACACCAGTTTTACAACCTATAGGGACGAGTTCCTTTCCATAAAAATCAACAGTGTGACCGCAGAGAGACGACAGCAGGTGGGGGTGAAATGCTGTGTTACAAGCATCTGCTGTTAAGTTGTTGCGTACTCCCTGGTGGAAGGTTTTTGATTTACTGAACCATTGACTCAAAGCATGTTGGACCAGACTGATACTGAATGAACTGTTATAAGAGTATTTTTTAAAATCAGTTTGCAAATCAGTCTCATTCATTTAGAAACATGGATTTTTTTATGTAAGGGTTGATTATTTTAAATTACTTGAAAAGACTGCCCAGAAAATGTACGGCATGTTTCACTCCCCAAGCATCCACGCCATTAAATATTAAAGACATCACACTGACAGCCCTTTTAATTATGAAAAAAGCCTGTAAGACTCACTTAAATGCTGTTTTTCTGTCAGGAACTTGTGTTTGAAATGTCTGTTTTTAAACTGTCTAACTAGTCAAATGGGATTACACAAAGTGGTTCAGTAATTTCATCATTTTACTCAGCCCTGTGTATCTGTGGAAAGCCTACATGGGTTGATAGTGGAGGAAAGTATAAGGTGCAGCATATCAAGTAGGAAAGGAGTACTGAAATTAGGGATGGGGGGGCACAGGAGACAGGTCTCCCCCCAAATATGTCTTCCCTGCCAATATAAACATGAGAGCAGAGGACTTTTATTATGCCTCTGTGCTGGCAATAACCATAGCCGTCTGTCTGTCCTTCTGTCCGTTGTCCGTCATCCGTCCCATTCTCGTGACCACGATATCTCAAGAAAGCCTTGAGGAGTCAACCTGGACTCAGCTATGAACTGATTCGATTTTAGTGGTAATATGTCAAAGGTCAAGGTCACTTTGACCTTGTCTGTCGTATTCTTGAGAACACATTATCTCAAGAAGGCCGTGAGGGAATTCCGTCAAATTTGGTACAACAACCACTTGCACTTGAATGAATAGGACAGAATTTGTTGGCTGAAAGGACAAAGGTCAAAGACACTGTGTCCTCACAAAACCTGTTTTGGAAATAACTTGAGAAGTCGTATCCTAATTATGACCAAATTTCACACAAATATCTAATAGGATATAATAATAAAGTGATGAAATTTTTTCTGGACATTACTTAACGTCATATATCAGGAACAGAAAGGAAGACATTTGGTCAGATCCTGATTTGGTGACACTAATCCTGGTGCCCATCTTGACCTTGAAACTGTACTGATTGTATTTAACTTCTGTGCTGCTGGGGGGAAGATGTGTGTGCAGCATCCATGTTTTCAAAGACATGGACGTAAACACGGAGGCATGCCACTACAAGGTGGTTCTAGTGTTGACAAAATTAAAGACATTTACACCATACACTGATGCAGAAATGCACAAATTAGTGCATAAAAATAATCTAGAATGCAGGAAATTGAAGGTATATTATGCAGGTGTGTTGGTTACTTTTTGTGAACACGCTTGCCAGCGAAAGCAAAAGTTAAAGTCAACCCACGATTCAGTCTTGTTTTGCATTTTGCCTCACTATATGTGCATTTTTTCAGCGCTGTGTCACTTGGATGCCTGCAGCTTATGGTCTGGCACCTGGTTGCCACCTGTTTATAAAAGCCCCAAACTCACCTGAGCACTGTGTGTGCTACATGCCCATAAATGTCCCAAACACAAAAAATAAGAAGAAAATTTAAAAATGCAGACATAGGGCAGAGTCTCTGCAGAAAAATACATTGCCACACACTTCTAGTGGGTCATAAGAGGTGGTAGAGAGGGATTACTTCTGTATGAGTCTATAAATTGTTTTTTTTTTAGGAAAATCCTGCATGGTGTATCTTTAAATGTTTTATGCTCAACATTTTCTGACTGATGACTCCCAAAGCCTGTTTCATACAGTGTGTGTGTGTCCCCACTGTTGAAACGAAACCTATGCCCTTGTGTATCTGTATATATTTTATAACCATTCGTCCCTTTTGCCCATTTGTATGCAGGTACATGTTGGACCCCAAGAAAAAGCCCCATGTCAAAATTCAGCCCCCATTCATCAGACCTGACCTGTCAGACAGGCAAATCACCATCAAGATCAGTGATAACGGCATCCACAGCACCATCATCAGCTCCAAGGTGAGTTGTTCACAATTACTACAAGGTTTTTTCCTGTTATTTTCCTGTTAGTCCATCATCCGAGTGGCCTTCAGCTAGTCCTTGTTTTGCCAGGGTGTAACCGTTTTCTCTCTCTGTATTCCCATAGTCATAGTTCCCCAGTTCTGTTTCCCATTTTAATACAGGCTCACACTTACACAGCATATAGCTCACTGAGGTCAGATATTTTAGAGAATTTCCTCATTTCTAAAACAGGATATTATTAGACACACGGCGTCAAAGCCAAGTGACTCATGTGAAACAGGAGGAAAATAAATGACTGTTTTTTGACCCCAAAGGCATTTACTGTGTCTCTGTGGGTGATTTTAAAGGCAAACATGCCTCTAAAAATAATAGAAACAAATGTAAATGATTTAGAAGCCATAGCCATTGGTTTCAATTCACTCCATTTACTGAAAATGTTGACAATCAACTTGCATAGAATTGGAAATTGTTTGATGTCTGTACCTGTAAAATATAGCCTACTCATCTCATCAGCCTAGAGCACAAAGTGAAGAAAAGTGCCCTATTCCGTTTAAGAATAACTCTATAGTTCAGTTACTTTCTGATGTGTGGGTTAGATGATAGAGACAACTTTTCTGCAAGCTGAGAGTGATTCAGTGAATTTTCTGAGAAAATTAGAAAATTGTCTTTCCAGCAACATCAAAGTCTGTTTACGTGTGTTTTGGAGTACTACTGCACAATTCAAAAAAAGCTTTGTAAATCCTTTTGTGGCACCAGAGGGAAATGAAGTCTGATAAATTGCCTCAAGTGATGTCACTTGAGTCGGCGTCAGTTGGGACTGAAGTCTACAAGTTTGAAAATGAAAAAGAAATCTGTTCACGTGAAGTTAGACAGACCTCTGTAGCCTGCTGCTCATCTCTGGCTTCAGGCGTCAAGTTTTGACAAAGATGAATGATGTGTTGAATAAAAAAGGTGACATCTCTGGTTCTGCTGCATTGATTTCAGTCCTTTTCTGTGCAACAACGCTCCATTGAGTACAAAAAAACATTATCCAATACTGAGATCATTTTAACATTTCCACTCCATTAGCCTCAAAAATAAAATTAAGGTCAAGTTGAGCAGCTGCCTAGTGCAGCTTGGCTATACTACAACCGTCTGTGAGAGTTGTGTTGGTGCGTCCCTGGCGCTAACACATGCTCTTCTCTATTTCATCTGCTGTTCCCCCACCTGTTCTGGATGCTTTTAACGCGCTGCTCTCCTCCCTGTAGTCCAAAAGCAGCCTAGACGGCCTGGATGAGAAAGAAACCCAGCCGCCGCTGCCGCCCAAAGCTGACAGGTACAACCAGCTGAAAGGCCAGCTGACCTCCAGTGAAGGTAAGAAACACAGGAACAAAGCGTCTCTGTGTTCACCAACACCCCTCCCTCTCTCTCCTGTCAGTCATCATCAATCCCATTTCTCTTTCCTGTCAGGGCTGGTACCAAAAAGAAATTCCCCAAACTCCCTCTGTACATCACAGTGTGGGATGTGACGTGCCTCTAGTTTAGCGTGATAAATGTCCGTCCCAGTGGCAGGTCAATGGCCTTTTTAATGCCAGGCCAGAGAATAGGTGTAATTTGTAGTGAGGAGGAAAGTCCTGTTCACTGAATCAGCACCATTTGTGGTACAATGGAGAGATTTCAGAGTGAATCATTGCAATGTGAATAACCACGTTCTTTACTGGTGGCGTGTAGCAATGAGGCTCTGACACATGGAGGGATGGGGGATGAATATCAACAATCCGGACTCTTAACTAAAAAAAATGACTGACTGCCTTTGAATGTCATCTGCGTAAATTTGGAACTGTGACAGATCCTTTTGTGGTGGTGGTTTCACAGCTAAAGGTGTCAGCCAGCAGTAATGTCTTCTTTATACTGTTGCATTCAATAGTATGAAATGTCAATGATATATAGTGTGGACCTACAACAGCAGGTTCCCTCCAGAGGATCTCCAGTGTCATGGTGCATTATATCAGGGAGTGAACACTTTCTGCTCCTCCATGGAGCACTATCCCTGCCTGGTGGTACGTCAAAGTACTGCAGATGGTCTGAATGGATTGCTTCCCTTTTTAAAAGCAATTTAGAAGACTCAGAGTTTGTTGAGGTAAGAGCTCTTTGTGTATCCCTCGGAGACACATAGAGAGGTTTCGTGCTTTGCTCTGGACATAACATAGTTCAAGGTTATTAACTTCATGTCTTGATCGTTTTTTTGCAACATCACAGTCAAGCAGTCGGGGGCACTGCTGGAAGGCAGAGGGATTTACGAGGGGGGTATTACTCCTCCTTCCGTCAGAGGTGGCTATTACTGTATTTAAGAGGCTGTGGCATGCTCATTTTATAAACTAGAGGGAAGGTAGTGGTATCTTATGAAAGTGCACAACCTAAGGCTGAGTAAGGCTCCAAAGTTTGGCTTAAATTAAAAATTCTGTTGGCTTTTGGTTTTGGGGTGCCACCCCAAAATTTTCAATAGCCCGATCTGGCCACTCTGTGGGCGCCAATGCATCAAAGATGGACAGCTGAATGTTGAAGGATTCAAATGTGTTCCCTTTCAGTCACAGACTGGGCTCTTACCATCCGACTGCTCAGCCTCTCCTACTCATTTTCATTCTGTAGGAACAGTGATGGTGTGTGTTTCAAGAATTCAATCACTACGCCCTCTTTACTCTTATAATAGAATCCAACTCTGAGGTTTCTCCCAGAACTAACTTTCAATCAGAGCTGGTGTAATAATGTCTATTACCTCCAAAGTGTTGACTCTGGTCTTGTGTCTATGTGTGTTGTAGAGAGTTCTCTTTCTGGTAAGACCCACCCTTCCACTCCAGCCATGTACAAATTCAGACCGTCCTTTGGCACCATGCCTAAAGTCCACTACCACACCGCTGGAGAGAAGGTAAGACGTGATTTGTTTGGCAGTTATGTATGAGGTGCATTCTGTGATTAGTAGCTTTATCCTTATAGTCAGGGGTTTATTGCCTGGTGCAAAAGCTTCAGTGGCAGTGATTAAGAACAAGGACTTCATTCACATTTTCATTCTGCTGTTTGTTCTTCAGATTGTAATGCCAGATGACCGGAAGACCTCTGCCATCTTGGAAGAGGGTGTCCGTGGACATGACTACCGATCCGAGCCAAACCTGGATCTGCCTGAGTACACCAACGCTCCCCTCCACCGCACCTTCCAGTCCTCTCCCCTCCAGCTGGACTCTGACCCTATCAACTCGCGCTCTCTCAGCCTGAAGCAGGGTCAGCGCCGGCCGGAGAAGGGCCAGCTCCCAGCCCTGCAGCCACAGACAGTCACCTCCACCCCGTACAAGAGTGTCTTCTCGCCCAACACGCTCTCCAACCGTAATGGCAGCTTGTCTTATGACAGCTTGCTCAACCCCAGCATCTCCCCAGCCGCTGCCAGTGAGTGCATGGCCCATCGTGGTATGCCCTCCATGGGGTTCCACTCGCCCTACCTGCCCACCAAAATGTGCCACATCCGGGAACCTGAAATGCAGAGGCACCAGGTCGCCCCCACCTACAGTCCAGTGATGCCGCCCAGGGGGGTGGGCAGACAATCCCCCCACCTTAGGGAAAGGGACCCATCCCCGGTGCGCTACGACAACCTCTCCCAGACCATCATGGCCTCCATCCAGGAGCGAAAGGAGATGGAGGAGAGGGAGAAACGGCAGGTAATGCACGGGCGCTCCCAGACCCATATCTATGCCCAGGACTCTGGCGTGTTTGATGGGGGCTACGGCCTACCCCCCAATACTTGCTACCAAGATGGGCCTCGTGGCCCTGGCTCCAGAGGCCCAACACCCCCGGCCTATGGAGGCTCCAGGGACAACCTGATGGGGGTAGGCCTAGTGAGCTATGGGCAACGAACCCCTGTGTTGCGTCATGCCGGCTCCACGCTGGGCCGCGCCCCTAGGACTTCATCCACCTCCCTGCATACAGATCACAGTAGCAGCAACAGCAGCCAGAGCAGGGCCACTTGCCCCGAGGGCCCCTATCGCTCCCCAGCCCACCAGCCCCGCTCCCCTGCTATGCCCCGATCCCCCTCCTACTCCCACCAGAAACTCTCCTACATCAGTGCCCTAGAGAGGACAGACTCACCTCGTCTGGGGGGCCCAAGGTATGAATCCTAACGTTACCGCTGTGGGACTGCATGCATTTACTGAGCCATTATGGACTGTTGGGCACTGAATGTATTTCAGCTGGAAAACACACAGACAGCAATTCATGGGCACTAGTGTACTAGTCCTACTTAAAGAGACATGTAGCATTTGTATAAGGTGTATGGTATTTGTCCAACTGTTCTATTTATTCATGTTAAATACTGTCTGGTGTGAATTCTTTCATGTTCTGTTCTGATTTATATGTTTGCCTTTCTAGCAAAATATCATTTTTTGTATTATTTGATGAATGAATAAAGTTGTATAACTCTCATTTCTTTTTCTTTTGCATGCTTTTCACCCCCTCGTCTAACATTCCCAAGCACACTCCAAGTAATCATCCATACCACTGTTCTGTTTTGTCATTTAAAATGGTCATGATCCGAACTACTAACCTGCATGTTCTGAATGTCGTATTATTGTTTGAATCTCTTTGGTATTTAGTCATTTTCTCTGTTCTTCTCTTTCCACTCAGAGAGGCCATGAAAGTTAATGGGCAGATGGACTGCCACCCCAGTGCCCAGGGTCCCACCCTCAGCCCCAGTCGCCACAATAACGTCAAAAAGGTGACAGGAGTAGGAGGCACCACATATGAGATATCAGTGTGAGCAGGGACATCCACCTCCAACGACAACGGCCACCCTGCTGCAAAGAGATTCTCTCCTCTCTGTTGTTTTAGTAAAGTCTAGATAACGGCCAGTCAGGGGCAAATAGCACTCCCTGTTTTGGAGTTACTGTCCAATCAGAGGAACTGTCTGCTCTTGTGTGGGTCTGTCTAGCCAAATGCCTGTGTGTGTTCATACTTGAGGGGCTGTTTGTCAGTTGATACCGCGGTCGCAGTATGTATGTGTGAGGAGTGTCTTGTCGTTAACATTTTGTGGCTCATCGTCTTGGTCGTAAGAGTGGACCGTTACTGTTATTACCGTTGTCTCTCAGCTGTGGTCATGAAGCGTACATTGATCCAAATGTCACACATACTTTGCTCCAGCAAGTGCTGAAGGCTGAACAAAAACACTACAGATGAATTAAACACTGACACCCTCACTATGGATCTCTGTGAGAAGACTAAATGTCCTTTACGAGTCAATCGACCTCAAGAAGTCAAGGTGCTTCACATTAACCTGTACTGTTCATGCCATCTCCAGCATGTTTGGTGGAGTTATGATGGAGGACTGATCAGTTAGATCAACTGCATTTGCAGGCAACGTGAGACAAGTGACAAGTGAGTGAGCTGGGAAAGGAAATGTCATCGTATCACATCTGGTGGCTGCATTCCAAATTCACTGAGAAAGGCTTTGCTGTTGATTAAAAGTAAAAATAAACTTAAAATCTGTCTTTGTCAAAAGGAAATTTCTCAGGAACGAATGCAACCAGCAGAGATGCTAGATGATATGAATTCATACATGATGAACGACTCCTTTGTGTCAATCAAGAGCAGGTTTTTAGGGCTTGAATACAGCTTAGCACCCTTTATTCCCTTCAACCAAGGTGCAATACATCATCACAGACTTCTGTTTAAGTGAAGTTCAGTTAGGCGACTTCAACATGACCCATGATACAAGTGCTGGGCAGATACATAAGCGTTCTGAAAGATCAGAATACCTCATCCCAAGAGTGCAGAACCAGAGTCCAGCCTTGCACAACCAAAACAACTTTCTGTTTGTGTCTAAAAGAAGAAGATGGTTAATTGTTTAGTGTGTAAGTTGTGTTGTAATCATAGGAATGGAACGGTGTAGAGAAACAACCCATTGTCCCATGTAGTAAAGCAAGTGATCATCCATTCATTATTTTGTAGTTTTTTTAATGGGTTTGTTTCCTTTTTATATAGCCAACCTTTCAAAAGCTATGTTTGATACATCTTTTTTATACAGATACATGGAATGGATGTTTTATTTTGAGTGGAGTTTTTTGTTGATAAATTATAAATAAATGAGATGATGATGATGATGGGTAAAATCCATAAGGTAAATATAGCTTGGTCTACCTTGCAGTGTACAAAAAATTATGTATGATGAAATGTAATTACATGATATGTGATCCGAGGAAGCAAAATATTAAAGTCACAATCACTGACAGGTGAACAGTCACATGATCCACAGTGTGCTGAACACAAGTCAAGGAATGGGCTTTCAGTAGATGCTGCCTTGAGATTTCAGTGCCAACAGTGGCTACACAACGCAGAATTTCTCAATTGCATTGACTGGGTGACATCATGAAGACTGAAAATGTCAAATAAATCCATTTGCAGCAGCTGTCCGGTACAGCTCCAGTATTACACACCACTCAGAGATGCTAAACTTTTCTTTCATTTTTACTCTTAATTGAAAAAGTCTGCTAAAAATGAACTGATATCTAAGTGGAAGGTTTTTATTTATATTTTGCAGCAAACCAACATGAAAAAAAACTTGCCAGAATTTACATGGATGTTAAGTGGTAGATTTGGTCCGGCTACATTTGCATGAATAAACCATTGTTGCCTTTTTGAGAGGAATAGCTATGTTCCATACACAATGAAATGTGGCTCGTTGAAACACTATTAGACATTAAAGGACATGAATGAAAATTAGTGTTTTGTATCGAGCTGCAAATGGCAGGAGTTACACTTGTGAGCAAAGATCTTAAAGAAAGGCCGATTTACAAGGTAATAAATGCTTAATTGTGAAATGACATCACTTTATACAGGATCTTTTTCCTTCCCATTTCTGATGCATTCATAGATTACTTTCTCCAGAGATCAGAGTGTAAAGGCCGGTAGCTGTGGTGGAGTCTTGCTTTCTGACAAGGTTGGATGTTACTGAAACTTGCTGTAGTTACAACCTTCTGGCTAGTATGGTCTCCCTATTAAGGTCTCACCCAGCTGCCTTACCATGAACACAGTAATGTGAAGCAACAGGATACTCTATTCAAGTCATGTATTTCTGAACTGTTAGAAACTGTTTCTGTTGTGAGGCTATGGTATACGGGGATACTTTTTGGGCAAGTCAGATGGGTGTCAGTCAAACAGCTAACTGGAACATCTTGAAATAACCTGAACAAATTGATAGCTGCCGAGTTGCCTGAAAAAATACCCCAGTCTATCATGACCACATATCAAAACACTATCGATGTCATTCCTCTTTAAGATGACTGCCATTAGTCCACTGTTCTTTTTTGGGATGGACATCACTGCAGGTCAGGGGCCATTCCTGACAGTCAGTAATGAATCTGTTTTATCAGCCATGAGCTGATTTTTGTTTTCTGAAACTCAAATAGAAAGTTCAATATGTATTAAAATATAGAATATACTATAAATGTACATGCGTTCCTATTTTTGTGAAGAGGAAATATTTCCCAATGACCTGAGCGGAGTAAATAAAGTTTCCAACTCTTTGAGTGAATGAGATTGATTCTTGTGAGTTAAGATGGTAGTTTGGTACACCTGCACGACACTGATAGAAAGTTGTTTTATAGTCCATAGATTTTACTTAACACACTTGACTGACATTTTAAAAGTCAAAGCCTCTGTAGGATTGCTATTTTGCATGTAACCCAGTCACATGATCTTATCTTATTTCAGTATATAGAAGTGTGGACTCGAGTCACATGACTTGGATTTGTTGAGTTTATACTCAAACTGACAAAATCAAAAGGACTTGCAACTTAAATTGGAATTCCACACAAATGACCCATGACTTCACTTGAATATTTCATAAGCATTTTGACTTGAAAATACTTGATACCTTCCCCCAAGCCCAAAGATTTAAAAATGTATTTAATAAGTGTGCCACGACCAATTGATTTCCCTTCGCTTCCTGATTCAACTGACAATAACACTATTCATTCCCAGGAAATCGAATTCCCCAGATCCTCTTTGTTTGAACCAATCCAACAACATCCAGTCAAGTTGCAAGGAAAAACCACGAGGGGCTAAGGTTATATAACTGAGCGCCAGTTGAGAAAAATGATACCAAGTACAACTATATGGTGGTCAATGAAAACAACAAAATTACAGTTTAAGGGTCAAAAAATAGATACGCCAACTTCCACCAACATTGTGTTATGAGTTTTTGTAAATTTAATACTGTAGTATCATTATTAAAATGGAATTACATTTGGTGAAGAGTGCATTATGATTTGTCTAGGACTCGACACTCAATTTAGGATGTGGGACTAGCTAAACAACGACTTGGTCTCACCTCTGGTATAATTGAGCTGTATTATTTATAGCTACACGTTATCATTGGCTATCCCAGGAAACAATGATTTTTTTATATGAATGCAACTGTGGTCTTTGACAGCTTTTATTCGAAGGTGGAGGAAACATTTCAAATCATTTGAGTGCAAATGAAAAGCAACATTTCATCCATATACATGTATTTACAGATGCACTGGCACTTAGATGCACTTTAGAGGCAAGGTTAAGAACTCAATTAGTGGAAAGAAAAGGAGAGGGTGGTGAGCACACAGATCAGATAGGGCACACTCTGTTACATATACTCTACATGCTTTAAGTCTGGGAATGTTATGATCTAAATAATACAAACTTGATTTCATGGTGAGGAACTTAAGTCAGAGCGGAGCTGCGCCAAACTCTGATGAACCGTTGACTTTGGACTTGATGGTTTTCAGATAATTAAAACAAAAAGGAAAAAGATGAAATGCTTAGCTAAGTGCATCTGATCTCCTATCAGTAAGCCATCAGTGGACACTGCGATCTGCAGCACACCATCTGATGCCCCTCGACTGTCTGGAGTGGATTCCTCTTCTAGTCAGTTCCCAACAGAACTAAAGAAAGGAGGAACCAAGTAAGAACTACTTCTACAAGGCATCCACTGAGAAGTCTTCGCCTTACTTGCAGTTACTAACAGTGGAAGCATGGACAGTGGACAGGGTATTAAGGCCCACTGAGCTGCATCATGGGATTTTATGTGTAATGCACCTCCATAATGCCTGGTCCCTGACCCTGTGCTGCTAACAAGCAGGCTACATTATCCTCTCCCCCTACAAACAAACTCTGCTTCAGAATAACAAAACAAAAAAAATACCCCAATGTGGGAATTATCACTATCACAAGCCTCTTTTCACAGTTTGTCAAATGTAACATTGAACTGTAGATGACAAGGATGGAAAGCGTGGCATTCCATGGTGCAAAGAGGGACAGGGGTGGGGGCTTCTTTTTTTTCTCATAAATTTTCTTGTATTTTTCCCCACAGTGGCATCAAGGACTTGTGATCTTGAGGCAAAACAGATAAAAAAAAAAAAAACTAATAATATGCAAGTGTCCAAATTCAGTTCATTTAGAGTCTATTGTAGAAAAAGAGGAAAAACTGATAAATTGAAGATCAGCAAAGCAAGTTCTTGGTTCTCAATTCTTCTCCTCAGCCTTCACCTCCTTTTTCTCATCTTCTTTCTTCTCGGCCTCCTTTTTGACCGATTCCTTCTTTTCTTCTGATGCCTTGTCTTTTACGGAGAGCTCCCCCAGCTTCTCTGCAACTTTGTCAGTGTTGCCTGTGGCAAAACAGGGAAATGTGCAGTCAGCTTAAAAGCTGTGAAAGTTTGAACACAACTCAGTTGCACGACCAATCAGTGTTGATGGTAAATGTATTTTATTGAAGCATTAAACTTCTCTGCGTGTGCTACACTGACCGAGAAAGTTGAGTTGGCAGCTGAAAATTTGCATCCAGCACTATCATTTGACGTAACAGTGACGTAGTTGGACACAAGGAAGAACTACAGGCTATTTCAGCTTGAACAAGGGGGTGTGCTCTAGACACTCCTCAAAAACAGAGCTTCCTTGTTCTCTTTGCAAAGTAGCTACATTTCCTACGCAAAAAACGGCATGCCAAAATATTAGTGCAGAGGATGTTATGAGTTGAGGATACATTTTACAGTGTTTTGGCTGACTCGGATATTCAGCCATATTTATTTGAGCCATAGTAAAGCTGTGAACAGAGGCCGAGGCTGTGGTTGTGTTAGCCGTGATATGGCCAGCAGGGAGCCATCAGAACCCGAGCTGCCGAGAGCAAACAGCAACTGGTGGTGCCTTTGCTCAAATTGCTCTCTGATACTTGCAGGAACAGAATCATTCTGCTGCAATCGATTTCAGTGTGGGCAGTTTTTGTTGGATGCTGTCGCCAGTGCCAACCCAGTAAGAACATGTGTGCCTGTTACTATAATACATGAAAGTCTTCTTCTCACAGACAGTCTTTTACAGTTCATCTTCAGAACCCTGAAGATGAACTGTAAAAGACAACTGAGACGAGCAGGGCTGAGAGGGCATCTGAGTATTTCTGTCACTTAACACTGTGTTTTGGCAAAAAAAAAAAAGAAAAAAAAAAGTGTGCAATGCAAGCAGGCGATTCCAGCTTTTTGGTCAATATAGCACACGCTAAAGAATTTAGTGCTTCACTTGAATGCATTTACCTTCAACACTGACTAGACATCCACAATTAAGGTGTTTAAGTTTGTCCGTTAAAGAATATTCCAACTATTCATTTAGCCACTATAAGCAATTCATTATTTAAGGTGGGCCCTGGGACCCTTTGATTGATGTGAATTTTGATGTAGCAGAACATACTGACACCAGCCTTTTAAAAAGCCAGTAAAGTGTTACATTCTGCATGTCCATGTAGCAGACAGAAAAAGTCCCAGGCTGGAGGGAACAGCAAGGGACAGAGTGAGTCTGCATGCTCATGAAACCTAGCATGTAAGATGTCATGTTACCATTAGTTTGAATTTAATTTAAAACAAGTCTCAATATAATATACTTCACTCAAACATGACCACATTTGATGGGAAACATGCTTCATGTCATCTAACCTCTCTTTTAAAGAATGTGCCTAAAGTTTAAGTTTCATGTACCTGATCCCTCTAGAGTTTTTCTCATCTCCTCCTTGCACTCGTCAAACTTCCCCTTGAACTTCTGGGCATCTGTAAACAGAATAGACAGTTAGGGTATGTTCACATCAACACACTGTTGTATGATGGACAGTCAGGCTGCTTTATCATGCTGCACTGAGAAACAGGAAAGCATGTGTGAAAACAGCTGCTGGGAGTTTGTTGCCTTAAGTTTGGATGCAGAAAACGGGCCTCTTGCGGCATTCTGTCACTTCAGTGTGATCACTATATCATAAAAATTAAAACACTGGTATGTACAACTTTGGATTACAAGTATAAATACTTACTTTCTGCATTTAAAAAGCGTATTGCCAGGAGTTCAGGTTTGGGGCATTCATCAGCATAATCTGCTAATGTGTTCCACACCCATGCCCTGTCACTGCCAGCGTTGGGCTTCAGCTCCATGCTAGGCATAACTGTTGTTCACAAGAGAGAATAAGGTTAACATGGCAGGGAAGGCAGAGATGAAAGCATCTACACCACAGGGGGTCATCATATTCAGTGGCTGCACCACTATTAAGTGCATGTAGTTGGGACTGCTTTTAATAATGGCCAATTGTATATCCTAACCATTTTGATTAGTTTGGTGCCATTTCTCTCCTTCTTACCAGAACCAATACACTATTAATCCTGTTAGCAGGCTCCTTACATGTGTGTTGTCTGCTTAACTACACTTGCATTTGCTCAGGCGAATACAAATATTCAGTGTAAAGCTCCTATCTGAGCAAAGCTGCTGCTCGTGTAAATGAGATGCATCATTTCATCCAGCGGTGAGAACACTAACATGATGAATACCAGTTTGCCGAGATAGAGACTGCAATAACCTGCAGACTGCTGTGCAAAAGCAAGACCTCCTCCCCCTTCTTTCACTTACGGTTCAATGCTTACCACTTATAGCAATAGGGTCACATAGGGTTGGAAAAAGTCCAAGGGAAGTTAAGGGCCTGAATTTTTGCATGATACGACACGATTGAAATTAACAGTGAACTTATTTGACAGTCAGGAGATACATGAAAAAGCAATATTTGGTTTTATGGCATGTTTTGGTCATAACTATGGTTATTTAATTGAATATCACATTTTCAGGGTATATGGTATTATACAATACAATAATAAATTATTTTTATCAGTTACAACAGACCTTATAGGAATGAAAACAGAGGGTATTTTGTTGGATTAATGCTTTATTATAACTGAAACTGGAAACCATTTTTGTTGAAGTTGGTAAAAAAGTCTGAAAGGCAGTGGAGGAAAGGAGCTGCATATGTGCAGGTGATACTCTGGTTGCATTTTTCCCCCAATACCATAGCCTAACAAATGTACATGAAGTGAATCTTTTATATTTTATTATATTTCAGTTAACCAGCAGATATCCCAAAGCAAAGCACACAGTTTATACCTTGTTAACACCTTCTGCTAATTTTGGCTAGCTACCTGCAACCATGTGGGATGGAGCTTGTTTGGGCATGCTAATTAATAAATCAAAAATAATTAATCTATTTCCATTTATTCTTTTATTGTTAAACATGTCCGTCAGTTGTTTACTTGAAACCACAAGTTTACCCACAGCCCATTCTGTCAGCTCAAAATTTTAAAGTACCTTTCCTCAGTTAACTTAAACTCACCACAGGGCACATTTTAAATTGTATGTAATTTGGCAACTTAATAAATCATGTCTGCTAATGATCTGGTAAAAGGCTTGTTCCTTTCTGCATACGGCATTGTAAACACATCCTGAGCAAATGTTCCCTGTATTTCTGTTTTATTCCCATTTTGAATATTGCAGAAATTTTGCAACCCTAAATACCACCAGCTTGAGGTTTCTGCACATACACTGAAACACTTAAATATCATGGGGAGAGAGGATGGTGTGTTCACAAGGCTTGCTACAAAACT
The DNA here is from genome assembly GCF_006386435.1 of Epinephelus moara. Classification (NCBI taxonomy): domain Eukaryota; kingdom Metazoa; phylum Chordata; class Actinopteri; order Perciformes; family Serranidae; genus Epinephelus; species Epinephelus moara. The sequence goes on from NC_065513.1 coordinate 10,524,524, forward strand.
TTATAACAAACAGAAGCCAAATGTGCATATGCAATGCAATGTCAATTTTTATTTGTGTTCTTATCAGTGGTTTGTTTTTTCTCTCTCTTGGCAATTTATCTGGTGTCATGATATAAATCAGCCATTAAATACATGACTGTTTGTCAACTTGACTCACTGTGATGATTGGCACAAATCTTCAAGGTGCGGTCTCTCCTCATCAAGAGGCGGATTGAGCCCTTCTCTTTGTGTTTCAGCAGCTTGACGTCTCCAGTTCCTCTCTCCTTCCACTCTGGCGGGTCGTTCTCAGAGGCAAAACGGTATAGTTTAGCCCGCCTGAGAAAACAACAGTATACTAGCTTACCAAATGGTCAGCTAAATGTATATTAGATCACAACACATATGAGTGACTGAACAAAGAAGACCATTAAAAACAGTTTACATTTTAAAGAGTTCCTCCTCGTCCTCTTCTAATGTTTTCACATCCTGCTCAGGAAGGGACACGATGGGCTCAAAGTGGGGATCATGATTAGAGTCCTCTGCTGTCTCTGCAGTGGGTTCGTGCTCTTCCTGGTCCTAAAAGGAAGAAGACAAATTAATGATTTAACTCAAAGCAAAACAACATCAATTTATCAGTGTCAAAAATTCAGACTGAGTTTAAGTAATAAGGCATGTGGTATACGTCACTGTATTCTATCACTGGAACAAAGTGACTTCTCACAATTGACCAACCGGCCATGAATGCATCAATGGAGGGATTTAAGAGCTCATTGGTTAAGTATAGCTTTTGTATGGGAACTGCCAAAGCCTTTAGTAATCACTACAGCTGAGCCAAGCATCTTTAATTCTATTTGGGGCTGCATGTTCCCATGTCGGTGTTCGTAAGTTTAAATGTACATGTCTAATATGGCAAGAAAATACATTACTCATACAAAAAAATAAAAAAAATACTGAGGATAAAGATCCTTAAAAAAGTTTGCAAGTTCATGACCTCTGACAAAGTGAGAAAAGACCTTATGCAAATCTGTGTGTGCAGTGTCATTTTGCGAATATGAAACTGAAAAATGCGGGAGGCTTTCCTGTCTTCAGAGTGACAACCTTAACTTTACTTCTACCCCATTATACTCACAAGCTTTAATGTTACTGGTTAGCAGTATAGCAAGTTAGCTATATAGCAAGTTAACTATATCCCGCTTAATTTGTTGCGACTTAGGGGCTGTTTGTGTCTAATTCTTGGGGAGAGGTGGTGCAAAAAGGGGGAGGCATGTCAATAATTTTTTGAGCACTGGGGAGGCACTGATGGTTTTTATTTTAGCTTAGGGGAGGGGCAATGAGGGCTGTACTCTGTATTTAGTTAACCACTAATTTTTAAAAGAAAACATCCATTAAAAGCAAGTTTTCTTCAAAATTTGCTTATGTTAAACCATTTCTCACAGCTAGAAAATGTAAAATCAAATGTTAATTTTTCAAATTTCGGACAGTCCTTGGACACATCATGTGGAACAAATCCCTTTGTCAGGAGAAAACAAAACAAAAAGAAATCTGTGCTTAAAGTAGTGTAGGGCTGGGCGATAAAATGATAATGATATCTATCGCGATAGACACGTGATTGATATCAATAGAAAATACGTTCGATAAAACGTCTCATAAAACAGAAAATCCCGGTCCTGAACCGCAAGGCATTCTGGGGGATGCAGTTCCAGCAAGGGCTTCAGCCTCTCCCGGCGCTCCCGGCCCAGCTAAGCAAGTTTGGTTGCATGAACAAACTCACTCACTCCCTGCTGGTAACGTACGTAACGTTCCAATAACCTGTTGAGTGAGACACACACTAGCAGTTTCATGTTTGGGTGCGCCTTCGTGCCTCGTGTCTACAACTCATAACAAAACGGTGAAAGGAGAAAATGAGTGCGACAGAGCGTGAGGAAATTGTCGATAAACGAGGAAAGGTCAGTTCATTGGTTTGGCAGTACTTCGGATTTTATAAATCCGACAAAAGTCAGACCAATGTTGTTTGCAAACTGTGCATGGTCACCGTCCCTACCAAGACTGGGAATACAACGAACCTATTTTATCACCTCAGCCGCTCTCACCCCTTGGAGTACAGCAGTATCAAGCCGCCATCAACCACTGGTACAAGTGAAACACCACAGAAGCAGCAGCAGACTACCATGTACATGTATGGCCTTAAAGCCTGAGAAGGTGAAACAGTTTTCCTTGCCAAAATCTGGAGTGAAACCATGTTTGAGTTGTTTTTGAGTTATATTTATACTGGTTCTGACTGTTTGTTACAGGTCAAATATGTTAATATCTGTTAATTTCTTTTTTACAAAGTACTTTGCACATTTTTTTTTAAAGAAGTTTAAGCATTTATGTAATGTTTACATTTGCACATTAACCAATACATTCATTTATTTGACTGTTTTTCATGGTTATGTTGACCTCTTTTTCCTCTGTGTTCGTTTGTTCATTACTGAAGAAAGGTTACATTTAAAATAGAAGTGTTTAAATTTAACATTTTTTTCTCCTGGTCCTTATTTCAAATAGGTTTTTAAAAATTCAATAATTATCGTTATTGACTGATATAAAACACTTCTATCGTGATACATTTTTCAGCCCTATCGCCCAGCCGTAAAGTAGTGTGATTTCAGCAAAATCACTTTATTCTACATCTCATTTAAAATTTGGCCCAAAATAAACCGTCAGCACAAACTAACCAAGATGCACAAGAAGAGCGAAAACCAGGTTTTTTTCAACCCCAGAATTTTGTGTTCAACTTTTAAATACCAAAGAATAGGTTTTAAAACTCTATTAAGTAATTTATGGCGGAGAGGGTCCTCAAATCACTCAGGGAGGCTCAAGGACAAATATTAGTAGCTTTCAGGAGGATCAAATTTTAAAAAAGTCACACCCCAGCTACCCCCCTCCCCTGATAAGTGAAGAACAGTCCCTTAGCTAAGGGAGGTAAGCTACAACTGCTACTAATGGTAAATTCAATGCGCTTACGGTTGGATAAATGTAGTAAATGTAACCGGCTTGAATGATTAGGTGGGTAAACAATGAGCTTGGTTTTTCGTCGCAGTTGAATTTTACTTCTTTAGTGTTAACAAACAGTTGTTCGACTTTGTTTTTCTAAGACAACTCATTGTGAAGTTGCCTAGCTAGGCAACGAGGCCTTTCACTGGCAGGCTAGTGGAGAGCTAACCGTTAACCGTAAGCCTTCACGGACCACGGTGTTTGTCGTTGACTGAAGCCACTGTTAATTTGACAGGGATTTAGGTGACATGATTTTTGGGATAACTGGCACTCTACTTAATATGACATAGTTAGTGCTAACTGCCCATTAATACGCAATGACTAGCTCCAGCACCCCGTTATTAATGCTAACAATAGCTAGCAAATGTTAGCAACTGTTGTGCTGGGCAGACAAAGACAAGGAACCCGGCTAACCTCGTTGTCTTTGGCCGGTCGGCTACGTGCAGATTGTAAGGTGCCCCGTACAAATGGCTGACAAGTGTGATAGTTTCGTTACATCGTTAGCAGTGTCGTGCAAATTGCCTCCCTAAGCAACTAATGATGAGTGTGCGATGCTAATGTTAACATGCTGACTGGCTGCACACTTCACAGTACTTTGGAGCTCGTCAACGTCAACCTGAAAGAAATCACGAAGAGTATGAAATCTAGACCTGGACATTTCTACATGTCTGTCATAATGCCCTTAAGCTTTCATTACATCCAGTGGCTTTAAAAACACACCAATTGGCTGTTCTAGCATCACGAAAGACATCATTGTCGGCATTTCTGGCTCGCAGCTTCCTTTACAAACTTTGACGAATTACGACATACAAAATACAATGTTTGCCACCTAATACCAGTTTCAAGGCGACCATAATACATTAGATGACCTAAAATGTGTGACCTCACCTTCGGGTCTGCCATATTATTGTAGATGTTTGTAGATTATGGAAGTAGTTTGATAGATTCAAATCCTGACTGGCCGCCGTTTCCCCGAAGCTACTTCCTGCTACAGCTTTCGCGCGCCGAATTTCCTACGTATGCCCGCGCCCACATTGTGACAGCGCGCGCACCGCCTCTCTCGTCTCTGGGAAAGTGCTGTTTCTGTCTCAAACTTTTTTATCAATTGATTATTGACTGAGAAAGGTGACAACTTGTGCTGTAGACTATTCAATGCAAAAGAACAGACAGGCTTTGATATATCAAAATGTAAAATATAGGTGCGAAATTATAGGAATAATTCTATCCATAAAGAGAGCGATGAGTTAAACTGGATCAGCACTGTGAAGCACATAAGTAAAATGTGGTGCAATAAAAAGGTGTGTGCGTGTGTGTGTGTGTCTTCTGATTGTTGTAGGCTTATATTAAAATAAGCCCCCATAAATCCCTGAGGCTACCACACCCATTTATTCAGAAAAATGCAACATTTTACTGAAGCAAAATTACTAACACCACACTGCAAAAATACTCTGTAACTAGTAAGTCATGCATTGAAAATAATAAATAAAAGAAAAGCAGCATGTCCTCATATTTGAGACGTTGGAGCCATGAAATGTATTTGCATGACAGATAATAAAAATAATAACAATTAAATGATTATCAAAATGGTTGCCAATTAATTTTCCAATCAATCAAATAATTTCAGATGCACATGCATATTTTCTTATGGTTTGAGCACAAAATTCTTAATTTGTAAAGTAACTAGTAACTAAAGTTATCAAATAATTGTGGAGTAAAAAAGTACAATATTTCCCCCAGAAGTGTAGTGGAGTTTAAGTAGAAAGCTGAGTGAGATTGAAATACTCAAGTAAAGTAAAAGTACCTCAAATTTGTACTTATGTACAGTACATGAGTAAGTGTACTTAGGCTGTACTCAACCATTGATTTTAACTCAGGGCTGCTCTGTAAGATGGGGCCTCAAGATCAAGTAATAATGCTGTGTTGCCTTATGGTTTATATTTCAGTTTTATGTGCTGAAGTGGTGCATGGTATTAACAAACAAAAGTTCAGGGGTAAAACACAGTCTCATTTTTACATAGGGACTGACGCAGAAGGCTAAAAGGAATTGAAACAATTACTGTTGAATGGAAAACTGAAGTTAATTAAATAACCTATATTAATTTAGAATAAAAAGTAAATAGCAATTTCAAAATGAATAGATGTTTATACAAAGTAGCCAAGTGGCATTTTCGGCCAAAGTCTCCGCGAGGTAACAAATCGCCATTAAAAGAAGAAAAACCTTTTTAAAAGACAAAAAATGAAACATGACGCTCGAGCCCTAAATGACGACTGTCACTTTAAGTTCAGAGTTCACTGCAGCACGCGGCCAAACCAACATGGCCGCGCCCTGTACATGTTAGTCAGAAGTGGAATTTAAATTAATACAAGAAGGTAAGGTGTATGAAAAATATTGTCCGGACTTTCACTGCTTATGGGTGTTACTTAGCCTATATTTAGCACGACAGGAAACTGTAAACTATTAGACATTAAAATAGGTAATGGCGAGTCGTTTTCATTAAAGAAGAAAACCCGTAACTTCAGTGCATGTTTTAATTACCTGTAGCTAACATCAAATGCATCTGTGTGCAGAGCAGGTGATAGCGTGACGTACAGCCAAAACTCAAATCCTTAGAAGTTTTAATGCATTTACAGAAAAGCTATTAAAATGTAAACGTTGTTTCCTCAGTTCCACTGTTACATTTAGATTCCGAAGTTAATTGTAACCATTGTTAAAAAGTTACAGTCTCATAAATCAAGCTTTGAGCACATTTTGCCCTGCGAGCAAGAGCTCCTTAGGGACTGTTCTTTACTTATCAGAGGGAGGGGTGGCTGGAGTGTGACTCTTTTTTTCTTTTGACCCTCCCAAAAGTTGATAAAAGCCTTGATTTTTCACACTTGTCATGCATGCTGGTTAGTTAGTGCAAACTGTTTTTTTTTTCCAAACTTTGAATGAGATGTAGTGATTTTGATGAAACATTACTAGTTGAAGCTCAGATTTGGTTATGTTTTTTTTTTCCCCTTGAAGAATTAATTGCACATGATGTGTCCAAGGACTGTCAAAAATGTAAAAATACCAAATTAATTTCTGAGGTATGGGCAGTGAAATAAATACAAAATACAACTTTTAAATTTGTATGCCTTCCCCTAAGCCAAAATAAAAAAAACAGTCCCTTAGAGAGACAGAAAGTGTCTGGTTACGCTGACAAAACTGTTCAAACTTTATTTCGGGTATGTCTTTAAAATGTAAAATCAATATCAATCTGCTAATTGCATTGTTAATTTCACAGCATTACGAGTGATGGCAGATGTTAGCAGCAGCCCAGTGGCTGATACTCCACCCTCAACAGAGGAAAGGCCTGATGACCTCCCACAGGACTCCAACAATGAGGATGCAAAGTCTGACACCAAAGCTGAAGTGGGGAATGAAGCAGCCTCTGACCCCAGCATGTACCGCTACATCAAAGAAGACCTCTTCACATCTGAGATCTACAAAGTGGAGATCAGGAATCTACCCAAGTTCACTGGCTTCAACGACCTGAAGAAGTTCCTGGCCAAACACGGCCTCAACCCGCACAAAATCAAACTGTTTGGCAAGCAGACGTTTGCCTTTGTCACCTTCAAGAATGAGGAAGAGCGTGACAAGGCCATGAAGATGGTTCACGGCATGCAGTGGAAGGGCCAGGTGCTGAGCGTCAGGCTGGCCAAACCCAAAGCAGACCCCATCCTGAGGAAGAGGAAGCAGGAGGAGGGAGAGGGCGCAGGAGGACAGCCCCCATCCAAGCGAACAGAGGGGGACGAGGAAGAGGAGCCGCTGAGTGTCCAGATAGCAAATGTGGTGACTCCCCTGTGGAATGTGCCTTATGAAGAGCAGCTGAGGAGGAAGGAGGAGGAGGTGGTGGGGGTCCTGCAGAGGCTGGCCAAGTGAGTCTGATAGACCCATCCATACATGTGGTCCCATGTGTGTCTATAACACATCTCCTGCAGGTGTTGTACAAGATCAACACTCGATTTTCTTTAAACCTTTCCATGCCAATGGTTGTTTCAGGCATTACTGCATGTTTTACTGCATGACCCAGGGAAAAAAAGTGTGTGGGCGTTCTGTGATATAAAATATACATCAATTTTACGCTGTGTCTTTTACAGGGAGATTGGCAGCACCAACAAAGCCATGTTGCCGTGGTTATTTGCGCAGAAAGGGAAATACAACAAAATGTGTTGTCCTCTGGAACCTATCAAACCATCTCCAACACAGGTATATGTGAAGTCTTAACTCATTTCACATTTTACTGACACTAGCATTTGTCATAAATACATTCTACTGTGTTAGAGATTAGTGTGTTGAAATAGACAGGATTCAGTATGTAGTGGTATTGCTATTTTTTAAGAAGCACAATAACCTAATTTGTGATGTCACTTCATACAACACATTCCTTTATCTTTCAAGATCTCTGTTACAAAAGTAAATTCCACTGCCAATTAGAATTTCAACAAATGTAACTTGTTGTCTGATATTTCCCTTATCCTGTTCATATTTCTCTACCAGACGGAGTACAGAAACAAGTGCGAGTTCCTCATTTCAGTGGGTGCAGATGGTGAGGATAAGACCATCGGTTTCCGCCTTGGAAAATATAAAGGCGGCTCCTGTGCCGTGGTGGGGCCGGCTGAGACGCGCCATGTCTCAGCGGAGACCAAGAGAGTGGTCAGAGAGTTTCAGAAGTTCATCAGGTATTCTCACATGGTCATAATAGACAGTCCACAACAAGGCATGGTCACAGAAAACCAAACTGCTGCCACATACAGATTTGTTTTTCCTATTGCATTGAATCTTGGTATTATTTTGCACATAGGACAACATCATACTCCGTGTACAGTCCTGAAACATACGAAGGACACTGGAAGCAGCTGACTGTAAGAACTACAAGGACCAGACAAGCCATGGCTGTAGTGTTCTTCCACCCACAGGTGAGGACACCACAATCTGAGTGTGATCCTGTTTCTGAGAGTATAATCACACAGTTTGATTTCTCCCTTTTGATGTCTTTTACTTTTTTTACTTCCTAGAAACTTGAAGAAGAGGAAGTCAATGCATTAAAGAGCTCCATGAAGACGTACTTTACAGAAGGAGAGGGGAAAGACAGCGGAGTAACCTCTCTTTACTTTGTTAGAGAGGGTCAAAGGTAAGAAAGAAATCCTGATGCTCCTTGAGTCATGATGGCTGTTTACTGTTGGTATCAGAGAAAAATGCAGGGCAAACAGTAGAGAACAGACTATGAAAATGTCTAAATGCTGCACTGAAGTTGTGTTTTTTGTTTCCCAGGACTTCTCCTAACATCGAGGACTTGCCCTGTGAGCTGGTGGCTGGAGAGGGCAGCATTCACGAGGAACTCCTGGGTCTAAAGTTCAGAATATCTCCTCACTCCTTCTTCCAGGTAAGAAAGATTTACCTCAAAGATTTCCAGCAAGTTCATACAATGTTAACACCTGTGTATTGCCAAGTATAGGCTCCAGTGTTAAGTGTGTTTGTGTTACCTGGCAGGTGAATACAGGAGCTGCAGAGGTGTTGTACTCTGCTGTGGGGGAATGGGCCCAGTTGGATCAGGACAGCACCGTACTGGACGTGTGCTGTGGGACAGGAACCATCGGCATCTCTCTTGCTAAGGTGACATAGTTTTCTGTAAAAGAAACTTAATGCACCTGTGACAATGCTTCGGTAGTTACAACCGACAGGAGTTAGTGATAGATATTGTATCAGTCTGCAATTGTGCTTGCTTTAGGGTTTTCTACATCTCATCCTTGTCATCCTTTTCGTGTTTACACCTTGTTCTTCTCTTTTACTGTAAAGTTAAACTTTTGTATTTGTCAACCTGGACCCTGTTTTTGTGTCTAAGTAATGATTTGAGACATCTGTTTTTGAAGATGGTCCATACCTTTTAAGATTTCCATTAGCTGAATTTTACAATGGGGCAAAGAATACCACCAGTTGCTTTACATCCAGGTCCTAACTTTCTGTCACAAACAGCGGCTTCTGCACCATTTTAATTTGCCGTGTCAGGGTTTGTACAATTATTGGCAAAGGGGAAAAACATTTTTACAACAAAAAAAACCCCTTTTGAAATGTTACATTTCCTGGGATGGTAATAAAAGTTCTTGTTAACTTTTGTCTTTAGAGGGTAAAGAAGGTGATTGGGATCGAACTGTGCCAGGAAGCTGTGGAGGATGCCAAAGTTAATGCGAAGCTCAATGGTAAGAGGCCAAATAACCTCAAACTACTGCCAGTGATTTATGTATGAAATGTGACTATTCATTTCTTATGAACGTAATGTATGAACGTAAATGTGGGTGCGTGAAGGTCATGATAATAGAACATATAAGGGTGGTATTGATAAGTTTGATCTGTTAAAGTTGTTAGTGGTAGATGGGCACTGTGCAGTCCTTGTTTCACAAAATGATATTTTCCATTTTAGATCCTCTCATTCAGTTTATGAATGGCACAGCATGATCAACTAAAAGTGAATGTTTTTTTTGTATCTGAAGGTCTGAGTAATGTTGAGTTTCACTGTGGAAAAGCTGAAGACGTGTTCCCCAACATTCTCAATGCTCTCGTGTCACCCAACGTCACAGCCATTGTGGATCCACCGAGGGCAGGCCTACGTGAGTCAACAGGCAAAACATGAAAATGAAATTCACTCACTTATGGATTTGTCACATATTAATGAGATTTTGTCTCAAACACAGATTCCAAGGTGATACTTGCCATCAGGAGAGCGGAGCATCTGAAGAGGCTGGTTTACGTGGCATGCAACGCTAAGGCAGCGATGAACAACTTCATTGAGTGAGTTCTTTGTTTCAAAGCAACAGTTAGAATGAAATCAGTGTTTGTGGGTATCAGCTTTATTACCTGACTGTGAATAAATATTCGACTGTCATGACAGATATCATTTTTAAAGGGGGCCAGTTTGATAAAATGGTTCTTATGATGAAACTTTTTGTTTTTAAGTCTGTGCAGAGCGCCATCCAACAGAGTTCACGGGGCCCCGTTCCGTCCAGTGCGAGCCATGGCTGTGGATCTCTTCCCTCAGACCATGCACGTTGAGATACTTCTGTTGCTGGAGAGAGTGGACTACGACTCGCAGCAGCAGACCAGCAAGTGATGAGGACAAGACAGGGTCTTGGCCTAGGATACGTAGCATGGGCTTACCGTACTAGAAATGTTTGCACACTCAGTATTTCAAGGAGCCTTGAAACTAATGTGTGCAGTAGCATTCTTTGCTGTCATTTAAGTATCTGCAAGGCTTTAGTCTTAACTTTAAAGGGCCAGTTCATCCAAATAATGTAATTTACTATAAACCAGTGTGTCATCCAGTTAAATCTTCCTATTTTGTAATGCAAGAATTAATTTGTGCTTCAAATAAATTTAATACAGTATGCATTATACTGTATTTGCTTAACTGAGCTTTATGGACTGTCCCTTTGCATGTTATGCCTTTTTAGTTTGAGAATGTTTAAGCTATGTTTACTCAAAAGTAGGTCAGGTTATGAGCATAAAGATACTTCAATTTTAATTTTAGTTTCCTGAATTTGATACTTTGTTTAACTGTTAATAGGGACAATCAGAATAAATGGCTTAACCCATTAAAGTGCCACCTCAGTTGAACTTCTTGTTTCTGAGTCTTTCATCATCCTGCCACTGAATAAAACACAGCCCTTCTAGTCATTAGTCAAGACATTTTATTTGCATAACAAATATCACTTAAGTCATGGAGCTCAGGTTGCAATACATACTTCATTTTCTAGGCAGCAACATCTCAAACAATTCATCAGAACAACTCAACAGCAACACATGTAAAAGCAGTATTTTTCTTTTCTTCTCACTGACACACTTGGCGAGACAAACGCACAGAGAGGAAAGCACATTCTTAAAGCAATCTACAATATCACAACAGCCTCGTGTTTAAACTTGTGATGTGTCCTCGTATAAAACCACAGGCAGAATACTTGACAAAGAATGCACAGCAGTTTCTATTTTGTTCCAGCAAATAACGTGTCTATGTATCTGTGTCCTAGATGTTTCTACTGTACAGTTTGCAGCAACATTAAGTATTCTATAAAATGCATAAGACTGTATGTAAGCTTTGGTATACACACTTTCATCAGCTTGTGTTGGACTAAATGACTTTTTTGTTCATGTCAGTGTACCAACGAAATTTTGCAAGGCTGCCTTTTGAGAAAATGTATTCTACTTGTGGTTAGAAAATATGATCGACTGTCACGATGATGGCAAACATACACAAACAAAATACACAATCCATTAAGACGAGTCTTAAAAATCTGCACATGCTGGAGGCATTTTTCCCTTAAGTATCTTTTGTTTTACAGGCTGTCTTCATTAAGATACTAATTGGCTAAACAATAAATGCTTTATCAAGTAAAAGGGGGGCTTGGTCTTTCCACTTCCTGTTGAAGGGTGTTTTAGGTCCAGCGTACTTTATTATACTCTGAGCCCTTCGTGAAATGGATGAACTAAGGCAACATGTAGCCAACGTGATTTCTTAAGGGCACCAAAACTGAAAAGCTAATGAAATGTACCAAATGGTTGGTTAGTGTGCATGGCATAAGTACTTTAATAAAACTTTCAAAGAACTAAGAGCATGAAAGAAATGATCCTTTGCCCTAAACATAATACAGTACTGTGTGCTTGGGTTTGCTGCAGTGTTGGCATGGGGAGCAGGGCATCACTTTCTTGTATTGCCAAAGCAAAGGAAAAAAAAAAAAAAAAAGGCAACAAGTCCCTCCCAATGCAAGTCACCCCAAACATCCCAAAAGCAGTTACTCCTGTACTGACAGCATGATCAGTCAACAAAAAAAAATCTGACAGGACACGAGTGCATAACAATAGTTCTGAATAGTCATCACTTCACAACGCATGTTTTTTTAATCGTGCAAACCAAGACAGCAACTGTCCATTCTGAGGAAAAAAACAAAACGGCACCCAAAATATCCAAAACACCGACCATTAAAATACCCAAAAAACAAGTAATTTTGTTTCCCAATTAAATGAATGGTATAAATACACAAGTATTAGTAGTCCCTTTCACATACTTTAAGCACAAACAAAACTTATAGTGCTGGTACTCTGTTGAATACGTCACTTCAAAACAAAACCAAGGTGTGTAGTGGTTTCTGCGGTCAAAGCATGCATTTTTATTTTGATGTGGTTCATATGTGATCAAGTCATGTTAACTTCTCTGTAGCCTGGGTGTGTTTTTTTTTCTAGTGCCATAGCGAGGATTCATCTAGAGAGGTAGACGATATTTTCTCTACTGTCTATTAGTGCATTTAGACCTACCTTTATATCTACCAGCTGAACCAATAAAACATGGGTGAAGGAAGCAAGCAGTTCTACCGGCCTGGTCAACGTGTAACTATATTGCCATTAGATCTATGTGATGCATAATTAAGTAATGGATGGTGGTGTGTGATGTCTGACAGTGATTGGGTTTCAGTGCCGTGGGTCATCAGTGATTTCGAGACTTAAACGTCAACAGTGCAGAGGGGTTCACTCCCTGGCTGGGCAGACTCCATTACGGTCATCTTGGGCTTCTTTCTAGTTTCCTCCTGTACAGGAATACAATAAAGTAAGCATAATATGAGGAGTACAGTCTGGGAATGGTACAAGATTTTAAATCCATTCTCAATTCTAAAATACACAAATCCTGGCAATAGCCATATAATTGTGTCCACCAGAGACTGGCAGCTACACTTAAAGAGGTGTGTAAAAATGCTCCAGTCTTCTAAGCCTAAAGCATCAAGTGCAGCTTCAATAGAGAAGAGCATCCCACAGCCACGACCTGAGACCCTGCAGATTTACTGTTTCCCCAAATTAAATTCTGGGTCTTTTTTGGATTAATTCTGGATCAAAACTACCACCTCGTCTTTCCTTCAATGAGCCCTCTGGTGACAAAATGCCTGATGCACAACAAGTACTTCTGTTCATGTTTGGAACCAATCACAAATGAAAATCTAAGGACTGAGATACAAATCAGTGCGTCAAAGTTCAGATGGGGGTTTAGAAAACAGGATAAATGTTTAACACTGGTTAGAATGACACTTAAGAGATTGAATTCAAATTCTCACCCTCTGCGCGGCTAGTTTCCTCATTTCTTCTTGCAGCTTGTTCAAGATATGAAGGTTTGGCTTGTTCTTTTTGGCATACTGCTGAAGCTCGATCACACTCTTGTCAGAGCTCTCCTGCAAGAGATCAGTCGTTTTAAGAGTCATGGAAGCGTGCTTGCATAATGAAGAACTATCTCCATTACCAGTATTTCACCATTCATTTTTTATTGGTTGTTCTTGGAAGAGACATTATATGGCAATCAGTTAATAAGCCTGATAATTGTTGACTCAAAGCTGCATGTTGGTGCGGTGAGAGTTTAATACTGGAAGACGTTTAACTGCTTTTAAGGTTTGACTGTTGACCTTAATGTGTGTATTGGCATGTATCACTGTGAGCTGGAAAAGAAAGCTGACACAATTCTCAGAACCAGATCTCTTATCCTCTTGAGATAAAATCAGATATTAAGTATTTACCATAAATAAAGCTCAACATAAAACATAAAGATTAAATTAAAGCCAAACTCCCCCCCCCCCCCCCAGTTTTCCATGAAGCATTACAGTAAATTTTTAAGAGGGTACTAACCTTCTTGACCATCTTATTGCTCTCTCTGCCGTACATGCGCAGCAGTGAGCCCCAGTTCTTGACGTGGGGATGAAGCATCTGCAAGATCTTCTGAGATGCTAGTTGTTTGCCAACCCTCTTGTTCTTGCCTGGTGGCAAATGTTAAAAGCATGTCACTGAAAGCTACATGTATTTTTACTTGTTTTTTAAAGACTCTGTGAAACAAAATGGACATGGTAATTAAAGGGATAGTGCAGATTTTTGGGGTTGTATGAGGCACTTACCCATAGTCTGTGTATTACCTACAGTAGATGGCAATCTACATGCTCCCAGTTTATGAAGAAGGCATGAGTACTGCCATGGAAGCTGAGCAATGTATTGCTGTGGGGCCAGCAACAAAATGTATTTTAGCCACCTAAAAAAATGTAATGTAATAAAGGAGCCTGATGGCTTTTAAGAGAGCATAGATGGATATAACAGCTTCAATTCCCCATATAAAAGGGTTGTCGGTGGTAAAGCAGAACGGTGAAAGTATTCTAAATACTGCATACACCTAAATTGTACATTGCTTAGCTTCCATGGCAGTACTCCCGCCTTCTTCTCCAAACTGGGGACATGCTGACCAACATCCACTGACTATGATTAAGTACCTCATAAAACCCCACTTCGAGACATCTGAGCACTCACTTTAAAAACCCAACTCTTCAGCTCTACTCATCGACTGGTTCATGTGGATAGAGGAGGATAAGGGTCTACTTACACCAGCCACGCACAGTGTGCTTCCCACATGTCATCACATATTCACTCTTCTGGTTTTTCCCTGGGATCACCTCAAATTTAATGCTGGTGTCTCCCATTCCATGGTTTCTACAGGAAAGACGTAACAATAAAATTCAAATCTATCTGCAGCCTGGCACTTTGTTGACCTTGGCAACAGTGACAGAACAGGTCTTGAACATCAAGTAGCAACAGATCGTGTAAAGGCTTGCACACCGGCAGCTTGTGTTCAATGCATTTAACTGTGTTCAGTTGTAATGCACTGCATCAGACTAAACTCTTCATCCATTATCTGTTACTGCTCATACTTTTCAGGGTTGCAATCTGGCACAAGAACATGCAAACGCCACAATCCTTGTACCCTCATGCTGTGAGTGGCACTGTGCCGCCCTCAACTTTTCATTACAGATAAAATCTTGAAAAAAAAGTCACACAACCAAAAATACTGATTAAAATGTACCTGATTGATGGCATTATGCATTACCTCTTACCTTTTAAGGCACTCATGAAGAATCTGATATGGCGAAAGTAGTCCTGCTTTGTTGGTCAGCTCATATACCCTCGAGTCTTCTATACTGATATGATTAAAATACTGTGGAGCAGAGTACACACTGTGTTACCTCTGATTCAAATAATATATTAGCCTTAAGAGGGAAACGTTGTAACTTTGGCAACAGTTCTTGTTGTCATAATCCCCAAAGCCTGCCTTTAATGCTGATACATAGGTGAACGTCAGCTTACTATATTCCACTTTGCTGAAAAAGATTCCAGCTAAGATCATAAATAAAAAGTAAAGAATGTGAGAAAAAAGGTACCTCCAGTTCATCGCCCTCAACAGGCTTCTCCTCCGAGGTCTGCTTCACAAAGTCAGGGATGAGGATTTCCAGTGTGGCTCGAGCTGAAGTTTACACCACATTACAGTGAGAGCAAAACTAGTAACATATCACAACATGCAAGTTTATCATTTAGTAATAATATAATATTGTAATCTTTATTTTGGTATGTGTCAACTAATCAGTTTTGTTGAAGAAAATTATAAGTTGCATATGTTCCATTCTAGTCAGTGTCATGTACCTCCAACATGATGTATAAAACACAGTTTAATTATTATAAACCAGGACCAAGCTGGCTCTTTAAAAGAAGCCCTTTAACTGCTTAACATTTAAGACAAACTAACACTTGTAAAAAAATGATTTACAATTATGGACATTTCAAAATTCCCCCATTAAGACCTCACTGCTTTCCTAATCTCTTTACCCACTGACAGTGGTACTCTGAGCTAATACAATGACTACTCAGTTGTTAAATATACCATCCAGTCTATGCCAATGCCAAGTACTGTAAATCAAAAAAAGTTACCAGCTTTATTCTTGGCAAGTTTTTTACTGCTTGCGGTTCCTGTACCATAAGTTACTCCATCTATAATGACCGACGCTCCAAAGGGTTCACTTGGGTTCTCTGTGGGGCACAAAAATTCAGTTTGATTTGATATATTTTAACACAAAACAACAAACTTTAATGTATAAGCGGTAATAGCAATAGTTCTGTGTGCACTGTACACTGATTTCAAAATTAGTGTACTGGGCTGTGTAGACAGAATGAGTGAAGTAGATTTACACATCACAATTCATACCAGAGACACCATGCCTATTCAGTCCGCTCTTAAATAAATAACAATTTACATCTGATGAGACAGAAGTGACATAGGACTTTAAATACCTTGACTCCCTAAGAACACTTACAAAAAATAAACTTACCACATTCAAAAAAGTTGTAAACAGGTCGAACCTTTAGGACACGTTGCATATATTCATGCAAGATGCAAACTTCAGACTTTCCGTTAGGGTTGATGACAAATTCTGTTACAACAGAAAATTAAAATGCATCAACTACAATACACTAGAAGCACAACTTTGACAATGATAGTACACTCACAAACAGCATAAACTGACATAAGGGCAAGTTTACTACAATTGATTTTGATTTCCACACTTTTTGCAAAAAGATCTGAAGCTGACAGTTGGCAAGTTCCTTTTTACTACACCGCAGAAAAGTCAAGACAAAAGGAGATCATCCACAGCTGGCTTAAAGGAATAAAAATGACACTGCCCATGTTCATCACAAAGCAAACGTGTCTTCCAAATGCAAATGTAGAATGGCTTTTGTGGGGTTTCCAATAGCTTTTCAGATGACAGTGGGGTTCTATGGCACAGAGTATAGAGTGATATCAGGATACACTAGAGTTGGGAATTGATAGGATTTCACTGATAACAATGCCATCATTGATTGTGCTTATCAGTCCAATTCTTTATGGATTCAATTATTGATTCCTGGTTCATTTTCTACGTGGGGGAGAAAGTAGGCCTACACAGGTATCAGCATCAATGCAATGGTTTTATTATGTGTCTGAACATAGTGTCGATCACATGAGGTAATACATGTACTGCATTCATTTTCAAAATATGCGAAGCCTGCCTGCACGGTGCTAATGTTATGACATGATATTAACCCTCAGTAATGGACATGCTGCTCAATTAGGAAGCACTCCGGTGGCACTCGTGTGTAGATATGCAAATGCATGACATCCCTGGAATTTAAGCTCATCTTGCATAGAAAGATGTTTTAGTATATTGTTGGTGTTTCCACACTTTAAAAATGGACATTTTACAGACACTAAAAGCAGCAATGTTGTCATCGATATTTGTTAAATGAAGTCATACTTTGGACCGTTCGTTCCTCTCCATGACTCTTGTTGTAAGTTTCCAGCAGTGTACACACGACTTTGAAGTCATTGTTTTGCAATTACCCAACTGTCAGAGTAACATGTCGACATGAATAGAAGGAACTGATAAGCTTGCAGTTTGCGATTCCCATCCCTGGGCTACCCAGACAATATCTATGAGGATAAATGGTTGTTTTTAAAGGTTTCATTGGTTACCGATGATTAAAAAAGTAACACAAGCCGTTCTAAAAAAGCACGACTTGTATGACATTTATAAAGTATAGGGTTGGGACTCATTAGGATTTTAATGATTCCGATTCCTTACCAATTCCTTCTTAACGGTCCGATTCCTTACCGATTCCTACATTATATTCATTATACTTGCTATACTTAAACAAGTATATAATAAACACAAATGCAATCATACAAATGCAAAAACTTTATTCTAA
>NC_065513.1:10542225-10650690 GCF_006386435.1 Epinephelus moara
GTCTCGGACCTCCAGCCGCCCGCCTCCGACTTGATTGAACGCTGAAAATTAAATAAAAGAGGGAGACAGGTTTTTCCTATTTTTATCTTATTTTGTTATATTTCTCCCTCTCCCCTCGCTGGAAGCCTCGGACCTCCCGCCTCCCGCTCCCGTCTCAAACACGGAGGTCTCTCTCTCTGCTGAGCACCCACGGCGCACGCCCGGCCTGTTAAATAGCCTGTAACCACTGTGTGACACAAACTCAGTGCTTTAGTCACTGAATAATGTCGGGCTCGGTCGGGTTCGGAAAGGAATATGTGGCCCGTGCCGCACTCTAATGGAAATGCACGTGACGTTTTTTTTTTACAATCTAGGAACCGTTTGCAGGAACCGTTACTCCAAATGTGATGGAACCGCTTCCGGAACCGGAACTTTGGACCTGGTTCCAAAAAAGAACCGGATCCGGATCCCAACCCAAATTAAGTATGAATCTATATAACTGTTACCTTTCTTAGTTGGTGCATCTTGGACTGAAAGTGTGATGAGTTTCTGGTTGGCAGGCAGGATGGGTCGCTCTGACTCCGCCTGCTTCCTCTTCATGTCTCTGTTAAACTGTCTTCTTTCAGCCCAGGTACGAAACTTCTTTACTGTGACTTGTTCAAAGTCAAAGCATTTTTCAAGGTACAAGCGAAAGTCTTCAAGTTCTGTGATGAGATTTTATTAGGTTAGATCATTAAATGAAAAACAGCTTGACGAGTTCTTAGAGCAGCAAAAACATAATCACTGGAAACGAACAATGCAAAGCTCTTACCTATGGACTCGTCCTTGCACACCTCCACCTTGGCCTTGACTTGTCCTAAGGCTCCTTGGGCAGTGTCACAGGGTTGGGACTCTTTACCCTGCAGACTGTCATTGGTGGTGCCCTCTCCACCTGGGCCACCATCAGTCATACTGGGGGCAGGGACGCCGTCTTGCTCCTCAGCTGTAGCATCTGACCTGCCTGCTTGCTCTTCATCATTGGCCTCAACACCAGGCTTGACAGGAGACTTCTCTGCATTAGATGTCACCTCCCCATTCAGCTCCTTTTCCTCCTGTTCCTTCATTTTCTTGTAATGTAGGCAAGGGATGCTGCTGGTAGGAGGGTCATGTTTCTGTACCAACAAAGTCAAGTTCAACGCCATGGCTAACTTTACCCTGACTTTTAAGAATAAGGCTGGAATACGGCCTTAAAAAAATTGTTAATTAGATATAACACTTTTGTTGCACCTTACCCTAATACTTCCTGTCCCAAGGAAGTAGGGTCTGGACCAGGTAACCACCCTGGTTTCCCTGTGCAGGTAGACTGGAATGCCTGAGTTATGGAATGTCATGATCCATCCATCAGGTAGAGGCTCGGTGGGAGGACGCCCACGACCTGGGAAAATGTAAAGGCAGGCAGTTAACACTACACTCTTACTTTATGAGGTGAACTCCTCTATTAATTATTATAAAACTATGTGTTGCTACCATAGAAACAGAATGGCTAGAAAGGACATTGAACTGTTTGCTGTGGTTATTTGACCACATTAACAGAAAATGGCAATTGCTGTGAGTTGTTATGGTCACAACACAAGTCACGAGGGCCATGAAGTGAGTCACACTCACTTGATTGAGATCTCTGTTTCGGCTTACTGTTGTTTAGTTAGGTTTTCAAATAAGCAATCTGTTACTTTTAAAATATTACCCTATTTACCCGTTTAGAGAGACCATGGAAATAAACAGCGTGCACACCAACATCAGTCTTTCAGTGAAAAAGAGAAACTTGGACTGGTGTATGGTTGTATGTTTTCGTTAAATAAGGAAAACAGAGTATTTCCTTTCCTATTGTGAGTTTGTTTATTCATAAAATATGTATTAAGGTAGTGAAGTCCTTGCTATAGTAGTAGTATAGCAGGGTAGTGCTATAATGTAAATTCAGCAACCCTCAATTCCTCTCTAGCATCAAGGCAAAGGAGATGGTGCACAAGAGACACCGTTTCATGCTTTATCCTACTCCATTGCTCATTTGGTTGTTACTGCAAAACCTCACCTCAGGGAGCTCTGTCCAGCAGAGGCTGAGATCCAACTGCTGGACCAATAACAAGAAAAACAAATGTGCTTATTTAGATTTAAAAAAAAACCCATCAACATCACGTAACGTGTGTTTTTAATCTGGTGGAAGAAATTTTCTTTCAAAGTTGAAACAAGAAAGATATGATGGGTTAAAGTGTGACTTGCAGTGCCCGCCTCATTGACTCCAATAGAACTGACACCCAAGTCTGGCTCCTTTAACGCTGTCACTGTCGTCATGACCATTAATTCTATTATTTTTTCCTTGGCTAAACCCTGTATTGTAATCTATATCAGCAATGCACACTATTGTGAAACATAAAGATAAAAACTAGTAACACAATACTATCCTATATTTTGTATTAATTCGCTTTGTGACAAATAGCATATACTGGTTAGAATATCATATCACATTGTGCCCCATACTCCTGAAACCTCAATCCACAATTCCTTGTTAGTACCCAGCCCTAAAACCGACAGATCCACCACTCACTCTTCAGGACTGTCTTAATTTTGGTCATCATGGGCTGAACACCTCCTTCACCATCTGACTGATGATCACTGTCCCCGCCATACTTGTCCTCTGTCACACGCATCTTTTTTGGGACCGGCATGCCCTCCTCCAGCAGAGCATCGACATCATTGTCAAACTCCTCCTGGAAGAGTCAAAGGTTAAGGCCAGGAGAGAGGGATGGGTCACCAGTGTAAGGGAGTTTCTTATGAGCAGAAATTATAACTGATGTGGTGCTGTAAAGTGAACAATCGGTGGAGAAAAAGACCAAACCAACAGCAAAAAAAAAATAAAAATAAAAAATAAATAAATCAGTGCCACTTTGGGCATAACAGTAAACTACTTCTGGATTTAGAAAGAGACAATATCAAACCTATATCAACTTCTACAAATGACACATTTTTAGCAGCCTTGACTCGCTCTTTTTATTATTATTGATTAATTTTGCATCAAAGGAAACCCAACATTTAATGGAAGAAATTGAAAATGGCACTAACCTCTTCCAGCATTTCACTTTGCATTTTCAGTAATAAAAAAACAACAACAGCAACAAACATTTATCTAAGTTTCTGCTGCTTCATTTATCTGGTTTTAACCAGTCACAACCCACTGATAAGGAAATGGTCTGAGGTGGTGCAATATTAAATCAAGAAATCATTACAACAGTATTTTTCCCAATTCTGGCAATACTTTATACTACATATTCCCTAAATATTTTCCCCCTATAGCTTATAACATAACTATAAATGTACAGCCCAACCTATATTTACTGCAACACTGGCACTGCAAAGAAGAAACTGGCTAAATGTCCTATTACTAGCTTTTAATATTGTATTGTACTCAGTCAGTTAAACAGCAAAACCTTCTTTGGATAAGATACAAGGTTTATGGAAATGTGGTCTCAATTTGGAAAACCACTGACAATCCTAACAAACCCATCCCCAAAATACAAATGCCTGGACAATTCATCCCAAAAATCTAGATTGTTTTGGTGTGAGCTGTTGAGTGTTGGAGATATTGGCCGTAGAGATGTCTGCCTTCTCTCAAATATAACTAAACTAGATGGCACTCAGTTAGTGGTGCTCAAAGCACCACAATGATCAATTTGAAAAACGCAACAGTAATGCCTTTTTCCAGAAATCATGACCTGGTTGCTAAAGATAATTTCACAGACCGTGTTGTGAGCAATTGTCATGTAGGAACTGTTTTCTGTCAACCAAATCACCACGCACAAGGAAGCGTGCATCTACTAATCAGGGTTCCTACGCAAGTATGGAAAGTATGGAAATAAATTTGATCAATTTCCAGGTATTAAAAAGTATGGAAAATCAAATATGTATGTTTCCAGACTATTACCACTGTTCTAAAATACTGTTTTCTAAAATAGAAAATTAGGTATTTCCAAAAATAATTTTTGGATGGATGGCTTGACAAAACCGTATGTAAATACTGGCTGGCCAAGGATTCCCAATTCACACACAGAGCTAGATGCAAGCTTTGTGTGAAATCGTTTGACATCGCCAACATGGGGGAGAAGGCGATTCTGAGCCACATGAAAGGAAAAAACACTGATGTCTCGTTACTGCATCGCTTGCACCCAGAGTCCCAACCTTTTTGCCTCAGCCCAGACATTGAACTTACCTGAGTTTTTATTTGCATGCCATTATGGTACTTGGCTACAATCGCCTATTAAGAATAATTAAATATGATGTGAAATATGATACACTGATATATTTACTCAGATGTCGCATATTCTCTGAAAAAAAAAAAAAAAAAAAAAGCAGAGAAGTCTGGAAATTAGGGTATGGAAAAGTATGGAATTTTGAAATTCCAAATGTGTTGGAACCCTGACTAATGGACAGGAGGCTAATGCTCATGACAGATGTAAACATAAATGGCATCCTCTCTGGATGAGCTTTAAAATGTGAATTTTTGATTTGTGGGTGAACTGTCCCTTTAATATTGATCTCAAATGGGCTGTATTCCTACTACAATCTGCACTGTGCTCCATTAGTGAGAAGACATGATCCAGGAGGACTATAATTATCTTTGTTTTGATGTCCTGTCCTTAATCTAAAACATTGAGTAAACAGCAAAATAATGCTGTCCCAGCTGCACTTGTGTATAGGTGCATGGATATGTGTGGCCTACTCCATGTTGCATTGCAACAAATGTTGAACCAAGTTCAACCCCCCCCCCCACTGGACAACATTGTTTGTTGCTGAAATGACAGAGGCTGTGTTTAATGTCACAGTTTTAATAATGTCCTCTCTTGCATGGACTGAACTGTATGGGCTGTACTAGTGCTACATTAACTCTGCTTGACAGTAAAGGTCAAAATGGGTGTGTAGCTGATAATGACAAGGGTTACTGCAGACATAGGAAGAGACGTACCTCATAGGAGAAAGCCACGGCCTCCTCATCTGCTTGCTCCTGCTGAACTATGACCTCAGACTTAAAGCCACCATGCTCTGTATCGTCATGATCCAGGAAGTTCTCGTAGAAGTCATCCAACTCATCCAGG
This sequence comes from Epinephelus moara, assembly GCF_006386435.1. NCBI lineage: Eukaryota > Metazoa > Chordata > Actinopteri > Perciformes > Serranidae > Epinephelus > Epinephelus moara. Next base: position 10,547,328 of record NC_065513.1, read on the forward strand.
ACAGCGAACTCTACCTTGTTTTCCAGGTCTGCCTCAGCCTCCTCTGATCTTCTGCCTGCTATGTTTCCTGCTCCAGAGCAACCCTCGGCTGCTTCCTGCTCACTTGTCAAATCATGCAACTCACCATTGAGGCTATCTAAGCCGTCTTCACTTCCTCTCTCCTGCCCTTCACCTGTGTATAAAACCTTCCTGTCTTTGCTATTGCTGCTTTCAGTAAAGCTAACACTGATCTTAACATCTCTGAGAAGCTTGAGGTCTGGTAGAAACGCGGTGACCGGGGGAGCGTGGCGGGCTGTTCTGGGACACGGTGGGTTGGGATTGGCCTCATCTGAGAGGTGGCTATAGAAGGTTATTGAGCCCTTGCTGAGGGGCAGCTGTGGCTTGGCTTCCCCGTCCCCTGGGGTGTATGTGTATCCATCACCACCAGAGCTAACGTCCATTACCTCTGCGTCACTGGACGTTTGCAGGGGAGGTGGTGGAGGTGCTCTGCCCTCATCTTGGCCAAAATCATCAGGTGGCTCCAAGGGGAGAGGGGGTAGCACATCATCTATCTCCATTTCCTATGTAACAAACTTCAACTTACACAGACTAATAATTTATTCTAAAATCTGACCTGTTGAGACTCTCCTCTTATCTAAACCCAGAATGCATGCAGAAGCACATCCCTGTATAGACCACGTACCAGAGGTGAAAATGCTAAGCTGACTACATTGTTCTTTTCATTAATGTAGACAGCTTTCAGAATCACTGTCTCAATTATTGGAAATCACAATGCATTCAGCTTAATATGGGATCTAGGCACTGATCATCCTCCACTGGTATCTTCTGGGAGCTGGAAGAAAAGGAGCAATGAGAGTGACGTTAGATGTTAGTGCAAACTTTACGACTAACAGCGTAATATATAACGTAACCTTACAAGCGTTACTACGAACAGTATATCATGTTGGCTGCTGAAAATTAACTTCGACGTAACATGCGGGTCAGTTTGTTTGGGAATAAGTTTGTCCAAGTTGTAATATCAAGCAAATTACTGGTGAAATAAAATGGGGGGAGAGCCTCGCTTTAGCGCATCTGTTCAGTCTACAGCTGCACAGCGGGCCCTTGGTAACGTTATCATCAATGCTAATATGCTAGCGAGAAACCATAAAGCTGTACAAATCTCTGCGGCTGCAGGACTGGTAGGCTAGACCGACAACCGTTTATTACAGAAATACTCACCGATATATAATTTACGCGACTGTCTCCTATTGAGCACCTGACTACCGTTCTAAATTATTTTATTCTCGACGCGCCGCCATACTGCCTCAACTGCAGCCCCGCCATCTTGAATAAAACCACAGCGGCAAAAGCAACTCAAGCCCCGCCTTCCAGTACCGGCTTTTTGATAACTGATAGATAAACGGACCAATCACAACATCCCTCTATAATCGCTAACTGGTATGATTCAGCCAATCAGCATTGGCGTTACTCATTTTGGGCGATGGGCAACATGTTAACATGAGAAAGCCAGAATATTTAAGAAATTAAAACAAAATAATAGAAAAATGTGAATGAATTGCCTCCATAAATGAAACTGTTAAAGGTTGACTATTAATTTTCTTTTGGAATTTTGATTTTATTTTTTAAATATGTGTCAGAGTATGGAGAGAGCTTTGTGTCAATATTATTTGTTTGAGGAGATTGACAATCCTTGTGTAATCTGTAAATATAAAACAATTTCGAAAAACACAAAAAAGATTTGTAAACTCACAAAAATATTTGGCAAATTTAAAACACATCTGCAAACAGGCAAATTCCACAAAAAAGAAAAAAAAACCTCTGTGTGTAAAATGCAAATCTGCAAGCTTTGAAATGAGATTCACAAATAAAAACTGGATTCCCAAACATCTGTTTGAAATTTGTGAATGTTCGGAAGGTATTCACAAATGCCTTTTTATTTATTTGTAAATACATTTCATGTATGTACAGATGTTTTAGTATTTGGGGAATCCATTTGTGTATTTGCACAGATCCCTTTTATATTTGCAAAATGCCTGTGGGAGTTTACAAATCTCTCTTTGCATTTGCAAAAGGTGTTTTATGATTACAGATCACACATTTATGCACAGCTTGTCGATATGTTCACACAAATAATATTGAGACAAATTTATCTCCACACAGAAACACAGTTCTGCATCACACAAGAATGTTAACTGCAATGCATAAAAGACAAAATCTGCGAATGTCTCGATCTGAAATGGGTGTTTTATGTTTGTTTATTCTTAGTGTGTGTCTATGTCAAGATTCACTTACCTATGTGTAGATGCTGCTTTGACACCAGAATAAGAATGTTGTTGGTCAATGCTGTGTGAGAAAACTAGTTATTTGAGAGCTACTAGTCAGAAATGTTCTTTTTAATGATCTTATCTGACATGTCAATGTAATAAAGCCACACTGACAATATGTCTACAAACATTCTCCGCGCATATAGTCAGGCTGTTTATGAACACTGTGTTTTCATGATTTTCTTTTGCACTGCCAACACCAGTGCCCCAGATTACAGATTTAAGAGTGTCACAAAAATGAATTAAATATACCCATGTAGCATCTAATTAAGTCTTGAGGGGCAGACTACATGAGGATCATGTGAATCACAATATCATAATTTGCCAGTTGGGGTCACTATTCACTAACAGTAGCAGATCAGTGAAAATGCACAGCACGTTCAGTTAAATTTATTTCCTTCCACTAAAATACAGGAGGAGTGGAGATGGTTTCATAAGTGATATAATCTATTTATGTAAAGTTAGGGTAGCTCGTGGGGAGATTTCAAACACACACAACAACTATGTTGCATCTCAAATTAACATTGCTCTAATTGAACATAAGAGCAGCAAACTTTCATCTTTTCTTAAATTTAAATGAGTGATGTTGGCCACATATATTTTATACTGTTTATTTAAGCAGCACGTCTTTATCACAGCATATTTTGACTTTTTATAGCAGGAAAAACTCAGCCTTTACTAATAACAATAATGAAGCCCCTACAATCAGAGAAGCTAAATAGAATTCAGCCGTAATTAATCTATTATTTGAACCTGTGCATTTCCTGTAAAAATACCATATCAGAAAAAGGCTTCATAGATTTTTTTTAAAGAATTAAGTCTGTTGTACACTGCATGGAACAGCCACATGGCTATAGGAAAACAAATACTGAGAGTAGACCAATGGACACATAAAAATATTCAAGTTATAGCAAGTGAGGGTTCTTCTGCTTTTATGGGCACCTGAAGAGTTGACATTAAATGAGGGGGCCTTTGGTTAAGTGCAACCTCACTGAAATACCCCTCTCCACACAAGATAGTGGAAATATGCCTCTTTAAAACTCTTTGAGTTCAGTAACTATAGAGTGCTACTATGAATTGATAATAAGTATTAAATATTTGCACAAAGCCCTCTCCAGTTTGAATTTCTGAGCCACTTAACAACTTTCTAAAGGCTAGTAAATGTGAATATGTTTCCTGTTGAATTAGCGCCAACACCTGTATGAGTAACGTGTGTGGGTAAGGAACACAAGAAGCAGAAGTAAAAACACACATGGTATAAAAGAAAGAACCAGATATCTTTCGGGTATAGGTTAAAACGCAGAAATCAACCCAACAGGTGCACATACACATTTAGTTACTTAAAAAAAGGGTTCCTCACAGTGTGTTTGTGTAACAATCATGATTTGGTGAGCCAAATGTGAGTGTTTGGATAAACTGTTTTATTGTCGAGCAGCTGTAAAATGCATTATTCTACCATGGGAGTGGTTAGAGATCCAGTGCCTGAAACGGTTTGCATTCAGCATCGGTTGTTACCAACACTGAGGCTACTGTTGTGCAGGGTTGGGGCATAACTAATGAAATTACCCATAACAGGGTTACAGTAGTTGGTAACTCTAATTTGTGATAATTACTGTAAAGTCTAATCAGATTACACATTATATAGAAAAATACCAGAGACCCAATGATTCATTATTGTGTTAAACAGAAAATAATTTCAAATTGCAGTCTGGAAATTGTGCATAAACTCCATGTTGAGTACTTCAAGGATACATGAGATTGCATTGAAATAATCCTGAGCACTACAGTACTGATTGTATTTCAAAGCAGGTTACTCGCAATCTGTAATGTCTTAGACTTTTCAAAGCGACCCAACCCCACAGTTTTGTGAAATGCAAGTACAATATTTGCCTCTACAAAATTATAAATGTTCTTTGGCAATCTTTTAAATTAGCACACATTTTCAAAAGATGCATTTTCATAACTTAAATCAAGAAGACGAAATACATATCACTGATGTTAATGAGGCCGCTAGTGTCAGCTAGCTTAAGAAAAAGTGCAGACGAGTCTTCATGTTCACATAGCTGCTATGAAGCGCAGCTTGAGGAGGGGGAGAGGGGGGCAGGGAGGTTGGAGGGTGATGCAGAAAGGCACACAGTGGATTTCCTCCATAACATCTTCACACCTGCAGTTTGAACTGGAAAGAACTGGTGCTCCATTTGCCTGTGTCACCACAGTTGGACATGTTGCGCTCTGTGAAGGTCACATTACCTTCTGCGTCTATCAGGATAATTGTATTGGTCCTAAATGAGCAGGGACACAGGATACAAGCAAAAAAACAGATAAAACACAAAATTAACAACTGAAAATATGAGGGAAGAAAATGAAAGAACACAGGCAAGTGGCAGGAGTAATATTAATGACAACTTAGGGAATTTAAAAGTCACATTTCAGTTACTTATCAAACACCAGCATTAACACTGAGCAGGCGTTAGTAGACCGTGCCTTGCTAAAGTACACGTTGATGGCTCTGGCAGAGACTGACACTGACCTTTCGGCGATACGACAGTCTCTGTATCCACCACTACACTGTGGTATCACAGTAAAGACAATTTCCCCTTTTGTTCCCTTGCTGTGGAGGATCGATTGCACTGGGGATTTTTGTGTACCAACAATTCTGTGTTCTCTATGTTCCTGCAGGCCAGCACAGGCCTGTCAGTCACCTCAAGTAGGGACAAACAAGGGGAGAGAGAAAGGAGAGAGATTTGGCGTAGGAGAAAGACACTGACCTTGTGCCGTAATTAGGGGTGCGAACACACACTGCTGACTGAGCCTGGAGCAGAGGCTTGCTGATACCATTGCCCTGGCTCTCCTGAGTTGGATCAGGTGCGTTCCTATGAAACAAACCCAAAACACACCTCTTAGAGAAGCTTTAGAGTAATATGTAAGCATAGATCATTATGATGTCTGATGAAGGGCTGGTGCCCAAAAGATCACACGTGGTGATACGATTAAAATGTTCAAAAGGAGCAGTTTCTGGTGTGCAGACCTGTTTTTTGTATTTTTTCTTCTGTCCAGCACCCAGTATTTATCGTTTTTGGACGTGCTATTTTTGAGTCTTGAGCATAGATCATTGCCTGTCGTATTCCCCATGCAGTACATTTAAGTCAGCGATCAACTGATGCGTAATATCCATAAATGATGTAATGTACAAACAACACCTGCACAAGAGCTTCCTCCACCTGCTGTGTCCTTAATTTCAACTTGTTTGCAAACTTCCACTTAACTCACAGTTCACTAGAATCTGTTTCTCAAAATATCTCAGGCAAAAAAAAATAGGTCATGCAGTTGAGTCTTGATGCTTTTTATACATAAACAACAGCTCTTTTAAAAAGTTTCTCCATAAGATTTGAGAGTTGACACATCGGGTGCTCCTTATTAGTGTTATGCCAAAATGTCTTTTGACTAAAGCACAATTTGACATTTGAAACTCTGTTGCAGCTCTGTGCTTTCACTTGACCATTTCCATTAGTTATGATTGTTTTGTAAGTTCAGAAAATTACTATAATGCAGCCTTTAAAACCAGGGGAAGACAAAACTTTTGATATATGATATCCAAAATCTAAAATGATATCTAGTCTCATATCATGATATTGATAGGATATTAATATATTGCCCAGCTTTATGTCAACATTCATGACTCCATCAATGGCAGTTCACACATATTTGACACATAGAATTGCTTTATATCCAACATAAAGCCTTTAAATCTACAGAAATAAAATAAAATGAATGAAACAAGCTGTTGATGCGTGAATCTACAGTTAGGGAATGTTGATGTTGACACTCACAGCTCCTCATTATTGAGGACGGTGAGCAGCTCTTGTACCAGTCCATCGCAGGACAGCGACTGGTCGTTGACAACGCTGGTGAAGTGGCGCTTGCCTTGCAGCAGTTTCTTCCACGGCGTGTCCAGCAGCGAATTACTCAAGCCATAGATTCCTGCTGAGGGGCATATGAAGAACACAGACAAACATATACACTAGTAAGCTCTGTTAGTGACCTTGGGGCACATCCTCCGATAATTGGAGAGCAATATCAACACGGAAATGTCAAGCTAACATGAATGGGCCAGGGGCCGAGAGTAAAGGTGTGTGACGTAAAAGGAACGGTTTCTACAGCAACCATATTAAAAACACAGACCTGATTTTAGATGGATGGGTTCAGGGCTGCCTCTGTTTCCATAGTAACACACAATGTCTTGTTTGGCTCTACATGGGACACAGTGAGATGGAAAATTACAGATTGCATTTAGTGATGATTAAACTTGTTTATATCTAATTATGAAGGCTGTGTCAAGAGTCACAATGCTTCTATGCTCTTTAAATAATCGTAAACAGAGCAACGATGGTGTTCAAAGAAGCACTCCTGAGGGAATCCTGTAAAATGAGGGCTCGGGGTGAAAGAGAATATCAACAGTGCACCATACAGTATTCTTTAATGATTGATTTTCTTCACAGTCCTGGAAAATAGGAATTAAGAAGCCTGTTTCATTTGTAGAGGCAATTCAAATGGGAAAATACCTAATACCACAGTTAATTGCGGCATTTAAATCTATCCTCAAGGAACTACTGGGTAAAATAAATGCTTCAAAATACAAATTAGTGCTGCAAACACCTCGGACTACCACAAAACCATTTAGTTACGGTGTTAGATCTTTTCGCAAAGTCCTCAGTTAGAGGGAATTTATTCAGTCTGAAAAATCTGTCTGACATCAAGGGCATCTGTGACAGCTTTGGTACAGGAGAGTGAATAATAAATTATGACCAAATCCTTTGAACCAGCAGGGGAATGGATTTTTTTGATGTCAATTTTATGACAGCCATACCAGTGGCATCAGTCAATCTGAAATGTGGCGCAACACTGCTTCAACATCTAACTTGGAAGATTTCCCAGTCAAGAGCTGGCAAGACAGGCACAGAATAAGCCGCTGGGCTCACAGCTCTGCCACGAACTTTATTGAATAGTTTTAAAAGCCACAACACAAATCGGCCTTTGGTCTATACCATATATCACCACGAGCAGAAAAGGTTTAAACCCATTAACAGTGAGTTTATATGTCATGTTTAGAGCAGATACAATAAGTCTATTAATTCATTGGTTGATTGACAGAAAATTAAGTGACCACTTCCTTTATAGTTGATAAAACATTTAATTCAATTTTCAAGCAAAAAGGCCAAACATTTGATTGTTCCAGGTTCTCAAATGCAATCTTGGAACTCCTTCGGCCATCGTCTAATGAGGATAAACCCTCTGGGAATAACAGCCAATGCCTCAAGAGATCTAGTGTAGCCAGCGGATATTCGGGCCAAGATTTCCTCTTCAGTGTGCTGGTCATTTCAGCTAATTTTTATGAGCAGATATCAGCTTATGAATGCAGATAAATAAAAGCACAAAAAGGCAAAATTGTCATCAGACGACAGCCGCTGGTTTCCAAGATTGCATTTCGGCCAAGTTGATTTGCATCTCCACGTGAACCGTTTCCCTACTGCTCACATGTGATCGCTCAGTACTACTCGGACCAAATCAGAATGCTTCTGAAACCAAAATCTTGCATACATATGCAGAATCTGTTTATAGTGGTTATTGTATAGACCATGTTTCTACCATGGTGATTTTACACTCTAAATAAACTGAAACTGAAACTATTAAAATGAGAAGAGTTGCAGCTTTACCTGTTTTACATTACAGAAATTTGAATATCTTTGGGTTTTGAAACTGTTGATCTGACAATAAAAGCAATTTCAAGATGTCACATTGGACTCTGGGAAATTAAGATGGGCATTTTTTAAAACAATTCTCTCATGTTTTATAGACCAAACAATTAATCAATTAATTGACAGGATATTCACTAGATTAATCAGTAAAGAAAATAATCCTTAATTGCAGCCCTATTTATGTTTAAGCCAACATTTGAACAAATCTTTGAGAAAACTGCTTCAATCCAAATTAATAGATAAATAAATAAATAAAAGTTTCACCCACAAGGTGGCTATGGGGTTTCAAGAGGCTTGTGGAGAAATATTTCTTTGGTTTGCTTTTGCTTTATGCAAAGAAAAATGTTGCACTTGATGTCAACAAAGATTTTAGTATATTTTGTTTATTTGCTTCTCAAAGTTAGACCATCCTAAGGCTTGATACGATGAAATGCTTCTTGTTTTCCTCAGCCAAATGTAACGGAAGCAGTGAAAATCATTATCTATAAAGGTTATCCATCAGTCAGTTTATCACAATTAAGTACACAAAAAACTACCAAAGACTGAGGGAATAACACGATGACAGATGCTGACATGAGCAAACCTCAAACACTCACTCACTTTCATTCCCTGCAAATGATTTGTGATAAACTTGCTTGTCTACAAACAGTTGCCCCTGTGCAGAGGTCATCCTTTACTGTTTGCACAAGCACTCCTCTGCCTTGTGTAAATTTCCCGGAGCAGAGCGTTTTCTAAAGGGAGGACAATATGTGTCCGAGCAGCTGTGAGAGAATCCTCAAAGCGGCAGGCTGGAGTTACACTATCTCTCTGACAACAACAAACCAAAGACCTTAATACTGTTTCCAACTTGTACCCAAACCTGGTTGAACAGTCTGAATAAACAACTACTTTTTCCTGTGTTCCTATGGTTACTATGAACACAGCAACACTGTCCAATGTTGACTTGGGTGATAGCAGTCAACCCTCATACATGCGTGTACACAATAGCTGCTCAGTAGGAAACAGATGGCACTGTAATGTGAAGGGAAGCCGAAGAATCCGTAGAGATTTTACCTGTTGTCAGTTCTGCTGTGGGCAAACTGAAATACTATTTTGAGCTTGGCACTGAACTCAACAATACCTCAACGGCCCGGTATTTATGTATACACTTTGCCTTTGATATGCATCAAATTGACTGTGGTGGTAGCAGGTGGTGGATTTGCAGAGAGACAGCTCTATTTCTGCTATTTGAAACTGGCTGGAATATTGAAAGTCCCATCAGGTGTGCTGTGGGTTGATTTGGGCTGAGATGAGGGAACAGCAGGAGGTCAAGGCCACTGGGCAGAGAGAGAACGAGAAGGGAAGAGTCGAAAACAGGCTTTTTTCAGATCTCAGTAAGAGAGGTAATCAGTATGCTGGCTGGGAGACGATCTAATGAAGAGTCCTCTATGCTGAAGCTGCAGAGCAGTTTCCCCATCGCCAGCTGTGGTGTAGTTGCCTGGAGATGCATGGATGAGCTTTCGACATTATCAGTTCAGAATGTAGATGGGCATGTTGGTGGGGGCTCGTGGGTAACGACAGCATGTACTGTTGTACTGTTGTTTACAGCCTGTCACTTTAAGCCCCCTTGCTGAAAAGCCCATTCTGCTCTTACTGGTCAGCGTTTACAGGCCTTCCATATCTCGGTGTCTCTGCACCGATATCACAGCTGGGGAATAACTGTGACGGAGTATAGTCACACTTTATGCCATGAAAAATTACCAATATATGTTCTAAACACAACTGGACATGTTCAAGCAGGAACATGGTTCAAAATCAAGGAGAAATTGGCAACATTGGCAAACAAGATTACTGGTTTTCCTGAAGTTAGCATGTAGCTACATGTAGCAGTGTAAACACTCACAATAACCATATAAAGAAATTCGTCACAATCTCAAGTCATCTTGTCTGAAAAGTAGCAAAAACATTGGGAACAGAGTTCTTACAATGGTCTGAAGCCTGAGGTTATTGCTCACAAGGATCATTTTCACATACGTTTATGTAATCATTTGATACTCTGGCCATGTTTAAGACAAACATCTGACATTTTATCATTGCAAATATATCTATCTATCTATCTATGGAAAGGAGGCAAAAACTTGATTTGTTTGGTGTTTGCTTATTTTGAATCATCAAAATGAATCATTTTTAGCTATGGTAGTGTCATGGCTCCATGGATGGCGATGTTGGTCTGTCAGTTAGTCTACCGGTTTGAACCAAGTGAAATATTCCCAAATTTCCAAAAATTCCAATGACTTTTGGGAAATTCCTGAATTTTTCTTTAGCACCATTACAAGGTTGATATTTGTGGTCACAAGTCAAATGGTTAAATAACTATTGGACAAACTACCATGAAATGTGGTCCTGTTGACCTGTGTGTGTTTTTTTAAACAGTTACATTTATGACATTTCTGGCTCTGTTCATTTGCTTTTTGCACCGTATTTTTTAACATTATTTTTTATATATATATTCGTTTGGTTCGCACTCTAAACATTTGCACTCTTTGCCACTTTGCACTGCAACTGCTGCACAACAATTTCCCGCAGGATGAGTTTTAAAGTTTTACCTTATCTACATTCACATCCTCCTCAGAATGAACTGTAATAACCTTGGTCTTCCAGTTACTTTTTATCTGCTCCATCATCAGATCAAAATTACACACTGTCCAATACGGTTTATAACTAACATTTTCAAGACTTCCCAACAGCCTCAGCTGTACTTTGTGTTAGTGCTGTTTAGAAAATGTTACTGTGCTAACAAAGATGGTGAACATGGTAAACATTATTCCTGCTAAACATCAGCATGGCGTCACCATCAGTCTTGTTGTGTTGAGATACATAGTAAAAATGAAAAACCAGATATCATTCTTATGCATAATACTGGCATATCCATGTGGTAACCCATTTTATTATCAGCTACTGTATGTGACCTCAAGATAACTGCTGACTCGATTAATAGAATAACATGATGCCCTTATATAACACTGGTAACAAAATCTAATCACATCTGACCTAGAAATGAAAATTAGCCTACATGGGTTCAGACAGACTTCCACAGGATGAAAAAATGCATTAAAATGTAGTGGGATTCAGATCTCCTCATGATGTAAAATATGACCCCATACTAACAGTCTTAAATCCAACATCAACATTATTTTGGTTTTTTTAGCAGTTATTGAACATCTGGATTCACTTAAAGAACAATGTAGGCTATATCTGAGCTATTTACTGTGAGCATCTACTGCTAATTCTATTCAGCACAAAACCATGATCTCTTCTGCTCAAAGGGAATGTGATTTTGCAATAGGTAATCTAAGTAGCACTTGGAAAAACAAATATTCATAGTTGCTCCTCTTTAAAATGTTGAGAGTTCATCCACCCCTGATACTCTGGAATCTGATGCTCTGCTGTTTGTCTTTTTCAGCTAAAACAAGTTCCTGCCAAGAATTACAACACATGGTTTGAGGCCATAACATTGAGCCACTTTCTAAAGTTGTTTTAATAAAGCAGCCTCACTCTGCCTGACTGAAAGTGCATTAAGCGAGGCATTTCGTTGCAGGCAAATATCAGAAGATGTATTCATTAAAATGGATCATCTCTGGGCATTGACTTTGAAGTGAGAGTGACATGAAGTGGAATCAAAAAGGAAAGCTATAGAAAAGTCAGATGGAATGTTGGATATGGAGCCTTGAGAGCATTAAGTAGAGAATATCTGAGATGAAAATTTAAATATATATGGTGTTAGCTCGACAGAGTGAACGCTCTGTATGATGTTCTGGGAATGGACTGCTGCCACTGACTAAATCACTCGCATGTACAAGTCAACGTAACATAATTAGAGCATTAATCAAGGCTGTATTGGTTTAACAAGCATCGCAATTAAAAAGGGGCAATACATAAGTCATGGTCAGACTGAAATATGTGAAAGCCTCTGGGTTGTGTATTTAGTGTGTACACTCATTCTCCTCACTACATCTCCATGCGGGTGATCACACACTCTCTAAAACTGAGTGAAGGCAGACAATGCTTAAAAATGCTGGGCACATCGTGTCCCCCACTGCCACCCCATCATAAATCATGTTGCTGGTTACAGATGAATGAGAAATCCTCTAATTGTAATACAGTGCTACTCTCTATCCACCAGATGTAGTTATTGATTCGGAAAGAAACTAGACGCCTTATTTCCTCTGAGCTGCCGGGCACACTACAGTGAAAAACAAATAGGCTGGTAATGACTGTGTTTATTAAAAAGATGTAGGCTCCCTTTCTGTCACTGTGTGTCATCTCAATCTGCAGTGAACGTAGCTCCCATCAGATAGGCATTTGAGGAGAGGAACGTTCACTGTACTTTCACAACACGAGGCTCTGTTGAGTGATTTCAGCCCCAGATGACAGCCCAGTTAGAGAGGAAGATATAAGGCATTATTACAATGCAAATACACGGTGTGCTTCGCTTTGCTGGCGTCTCACTAGCGTGGGGTGGCACCATATTCTTTCAATTAAGAGGAATGCCACTGGGGCAGCACAGGCACAACTACAGCTCCTGGTCTTAACAAGGACATTTGCATATCTTGATGGCTACAGCCGATCAAAGAAACAAAAGCCAAGCCGTCTAGCTGCTGTTTAGTCCTATTTGAAAAGAGAAACAAAGGGGGTTTGGAAATGCTGAAACAATACTGATATTCAAGGACTGAGGCTGCAAAAAGCTGATAATCTTCATACTACATCACTTCATACTACAAAGGGGGTCAAAGGTTATGTTTAAAAAAGAAAAAGAAAAAGAAAGATCCATTCACAATAGTATATCCACTGTGTCGTATTCCCCCACAGTGTGGAAGCTGGTACCGGGTGCTACCACATAAGAGTATAGAGCCGTGTTAGTGGCTCTGTCCTGCTCTTATGTGCATAAACAGTAGTTAGTCCTTAACCTTAAACCACTTATTCATGTCTGTCTTGCTTGTTCAAGTATGTACGATAAGAAGTTAAAGGAATAACTCACCCACAATACAATCATTTCTATATCAATTACTCACCCCCTTTGTGGTGGTAGAATGATATGCATAAATGGTTTCATGCACAAACGTGTGCCTGGCAAGGCTGTGTGTTTGAACTTTGTTCAATGGAACGAACGAGCAGAGTACAAACACACACAAGTGCTGTACTTGTATGTGGAAGCATTTTAAGTAGGAAATGCATGTGTTCAGGAAGTATTGAGTATACGACTGGATAAATGAGACTTGGATTACACTGCACGAGTTGTGTGAGAGTTTTGATACAGGTTTGCTGTTGTTAAACGTGGCCCAATTTAACTTCAATTCATTAAGAATTTTCTCCATTTCCGGATTCGTCATTCATTGTAGCGGCATGTTTCTTCACGGTTTCAATGGAAAGGCCCTGACACACCAAGCAGACAGTCAGCTGTTGATCAATGTTGGGCCATCGGTGAGCGTCTATCGCCCTAGCGGTGTGGCCCGCAAACTTGGCCCCCGATGGCCACTGTCAGCTTTTTTGTTCAGCGGATTCAGAGTGTTAAATTGGGGTCTGAGATGAGGTGAACGACATCACTCTGACTGGCAGATCAGCTCAGTGCACGACAAGAGAAATGGAAATGAGGAAAGTAAACAAACAGGGAAAGTCAAGAGGGAGTCAGGTCGAAACAAACTTGTTATATAAGGTAAGATAAGGTAAGATTGTTTTTCTTTAGCCATTGAGCTCTATAGCAGAAATGTTTTGTGGTTGTTTTTGTTATTGTTCACTGGTGCACGGTAAATATGCTCTGTTCTTTCAACGCTGGATTGTGTTGTTAACGTGCTAACTGGCTAACTAGCGCCATGATGGCCTTCCGGTTTCCCTTTTTGAATGAAGAATACAGACTACCGCTGTCTGCTGGTATGCAGAGGTATTTCCTCTCACACAGGTGCAGAACATACATGCTGGTTGGCCGTCAGTTGGAGTCTTTGCGGTGTGTTCATGAGCAACTTTTGGGCCAAGATATGGGTGACATGAGGCGACGTAACAGTCAGCTTTCGTTGCCACTAGTTCTTTGACATCGGTTTGGAGTGTCTCAACATGTGGTGAGTAATTGATATACAAATAATCATTTTGTGAGTGAAGTATTTCTTTTAACAGGGTGACATTAGAATGAAATAACAGTCTGATCTTACATTTTCACACCATACATATAGTAATAGGGCGAATTAGCTTTACACGGCAATACAAAGACAATCCTTATTCTTTATTTTCATTTCTTCAGCTCGGATTAACAAGTGAGGATTCTCTTGTTAATCCCTTTTTGCCTGCTTTAGCTTTAAATTCTATCATGTATGTAGCCATCTAGCCCACATCTAAGATCTTTTTTACAAGTGTCAAGTCAACAAGTCAGCTGGAAACATTAAAAGTCAGTAAGAGACAAAGATTTCAAACAACGCATTAGCTCATCTTGTTATATAGCTATGGCTAATAAAATCTGCCAGTAGCAATTTCAGCAGCAAAGTCACTGGCTAGAAATGAGAAGGTCACCTCTGTCTATAACAAAGTGCCCATTGTTTCAATAAACTGTATCATATCTGTGACGCCCCTCCCAATGTCTTGGTTGACATGGGAGGGTCGTTACCATGATTAGGCTCACCTGGGCTTCCAAACTATAAAAGCTGCCTAATCTGTTCACTTGGTCTCTCTCCCTTCCTTTCAGCTGACATCCACTGAGCATCTTTGGTTTTGGTTTGCACCTTCAACACCTCCACAGAACACCTGACACTCACCCATGCATGGCTTTCATGACTGACTTTGCTGATCTACACACTCCATTGATTATTAAGTTAATTTTAGTTTAATAAATTCAGCTTGTTTTAAGTAAATCTTTTGTGTGGACTCCCTTCTTGTCACATATACTGAGCCAGTTTGTGACAGTTTGTCATACTGGAAGTAGGCAGCGGTGATTAGTGTGATATCACAGTTATTAAAAATGATACCTTGAGCCTAATACAGCAGGAAAAAAATGTATCTCTAACCTAAAACCAATGCTAAGAAAAGTGGGGGAAGGGCAAGAAAATCTGTCTTGAGAGGAGATCCTCCTTGAGGCCATGTTACCAGGATACATGGATCATGACACCAAACTCCACTGTGGAAACCCTTTTTTTTTCTCCCCTGCTGGGGATACAGTTTGATAGGGATGTGTATTGGAGCTGAACCTCCAACCTCTCGCTGGCAGAAACTAAGACCTGTTTCCATGCCAATTGTCTACAGGGGCTTCCACCATGACAAATATCTCGGTGTGCAATAATCCTACTTTGACTTTCCTCCCATTACCAGATCACGAAATTCAGTCAAGTCAGGCTGGTGAAGCAGGCGAGGATAGAAAAAAACAAGAAAAAAAAAACCCCTCATTATTTTTAATGCTGTCTAGATTTTCTTTGTCTGAAACCCTGAAATAAGAACAGGTGTTCCTTTAAAATTTTAATGCTGGCTCTTTCACAGCTCAGCAGCTGAGATTTCTTTTCAGTTCTGCCTGCTTTGCACTCCAGAGATGAAGACGCTGCCTTTGCGGTTTCATTCCAAGGTAAGGCAGCAGAGTTACAGCCCATTCTCAACAAGTTTCGAAAAAATCTTTGAGTTAGAATCCTTTAGTGCGCAAGAATTTGCTGATGTCACTTCATGACACCCACACAGTGCAATAAAGAGGTTGTCTTAACATCAGCCAGCCTTCTGTGGCCATATTATGTATTTTTCCTAACTCTGGAATAAATTTCAACTTGTAAAATATATCATGTTATGAATGTGGCTGCCTACTGACAGACAAATGTGTCGTTTTTGCAACCAAATCGCACTGTAAAGATTCTCATGATGTTAACACATCTTTGACTTTATCTTTTTGTACTTTATCAATTGATGGAACACACTCTCGGATGGATTTCACCACAGCTTTCACTCACTTGAACTCGGCTGTGATGAGGTTGAAGCCGTTGTAAAGGTGGCTTTCTGCCGACACCTTCTTTAGATAAGAGTAGCTGTCCACATCCTTGTCCATAAGGTAGTTAGACACTAGAAATCCTGCAGAGCAGCAGAGATAAAAAGGAATGCCTCTAAATTATGCACTCAATAAACCCAGACTAGTTGTTAATAATAAATATATATAAAATATATAAATATAAAAAATAAAGAGACAGTTATGTGAAACACAAATGATTTTGCAAGACATTTTAAAATGCAGCCAGAAATGCAATGCTGTGCTTTAAATGGTGGACAACAATTAAATATACAGAACCAACTTACTAAAAAATGCATGAGAAGACTACTAGGCACAGTTAAGATACCTACTAAATCTGAGGTGTAAGCAACATGCAAGATACTTCACATGAGACAGTGCAGACTATGGATAAATTTTATCAGTGAATATATCTGTGACTTTTTCAAGGTCTGGTTCACCTCTTCCTTGTGCATCAGGGTTGACACGCCCTTCCATGTAGTTGGTGATTGCACCAAGCTTGCCTCGCTTGCTGATCCCCAGCCATGATCCTCCTTCCCTGCCACATTCCAAGTCCAGGCCTGGGTAACACAAAAGCAGTAGATTGTTTATTAAACAATGCTCAGGCTTCATCTGGAGGTAAAATACATTGTACGCTGCTAGTAGTCATTCAATGAGCCACTACAAGAATTTTAAATAACTTGGAATAGTAGCTATCACAACATTTCCAATGAAAAAAGATCCTTACTCCAGTGCGTGGGATTAATAACAGTGTTTTCTCCATACACTTGATTAATTGCCACAACATTCAATACCCTGGTAGTATCCATTTAGTAAAGTCATTTCCATGTTTCTACAGATTTTCCACACCCTATGTTCAACACAGGTAAGTCTCCCTTAAGACAAACAATAGATACCAAATTATTTACTGGCATACTTTTCATGATGTTTCCCTGAAAGAACTCCGCAACCTGGGGATTATGGGGAAATTGAGACAGCGCTCAATTGATAGACTTCGAAGTGGTTTACTCTACGAATTGCTAGCATTTTAAGTTAAAGCTGGAGTGCGGAACTTTTGCCTCCTCCCTCTGGCAGTCAGAGTAATTACATAAACACTGTCGACACGTGCTTATACTGCCTGCAGGTTAGCTCGCTGCATCTCCCCTGCCTCCTTCCTCTGAAAGCTGAATTTCATTTTTATCCTCAGCATCCACTCCAGAAACATCCACTATCTGGAGAGGTAGAGGGGATGACATGCAGCAAGGCCAGGAGTTGAAACAAAAACTGTGGCTGCTGAGGCAAGGACATGACCTTTGTACACTAGTGGGCGCCACTAGAAACTTTTCTTAAACGCCTCTTGGGATTTTCCGCCATAGCGTCTGCCATACTGCCAGGGGTCCGTTTCACAAAGCAGGTTTAGTGAAAACTCAGAGTCTGTTAACCCTGAAATGAGGGAAACTCTGAGTTTTCCGTTTCAAAAAGGGAGGTAACTCAAACCAGAGAAAGAGGGGTAACTCTAGCCTGTTTCAGAGAGAGAGGTAACTTAAGCTCTCAGTCAGTTACCGTAGTAACAGACTCTATGAACCTAACCTGGTCGGGACCAGGTTTTTCTCAATGAACCTCGAGTTTCTCTCTGTCTCCGCCCTCTTTCAGAGCCACACACTCCATTTGATTTCCTCATTCATTCAGTCAGCAGGCGAGTTTTGGCGTAGCCTAGTTCTGCCGTCTGTCATTTTAAAAAATCATTAAAAAAATCAGAGTCAGTATATTAGAAGTCCATTAGGCACAGTAGGTGGCGACTTTTTTCACTAACATGGCATGTCCTTTTGATAACGATCCCGTGGATGAAGGTGCAGCATTACTGCGCAGAGAATTAAATATTCGTCGGGAGATGGTTATCAGACCGCGCATAGATGTTTTAGCATTTCCACACAATTATCTTTTTGAGCGGTACCGTTTCACGTCACAGTCCATCATCTACATACACAACCTAATCCGTCCTTACATTTGCAACATTACCAATCGTAGTCATGCTCTCACATCCCAGCAGATATTGTGTGTTGCGCTGCGTTTCTTTGCAAATGGAAGTTTTTTGTACAATGTCGGAGATGCTGAGCACTTGAGTAAGGCAACTGTATGCAGGGCGGTCAGAAAAGTGTGCTCGTTTTACGGGCATCTGCCTTCTTTCTGTTGGCTGAGTAGAAGTCTGTGTTAGTTTAAATAGGCTTAATTATTTAACAGAACATGATATAGATGAGAAGACATTTATGTGTGTGAAAACAGCATTATGTTGGGGATAAAACAACTGCACAGTCAAACAGCCACTTAATATTTACTTTACAATGTAAAACATGATCAAAATGAGGTACCCCCATGAGATTATGCCGAGGTCTTACCTGTTTGAACAATGTTTTTATATTTCATCCTAAACTGCTGCCAAGTGCGCTTCTCCCCCGCGGGATTGCACCTAAATGAAATAAATTAATAGGCTACCATTCAAGCAGTTTTCCCCTGTAATATTATTGTGATTGCTAAGGACTATATTTAAACTTACGCATTGACCCGAGCAGCAATGTTCTCCCACACCGTCTCCCTCTCTTTTGCAGCTGCAGCGGTGTTGCACTTCTTTTTGAAAACGTGTGCAAACTCGCAATATGAGCGCATTAAGATTTCTAATTCTAGTGGGGTGAAAAACGCAGCCCTCCTCTTCCCCGTTGCCATGGTGACTCGTCGAATCGGGGCTCCATTGATGCTGGCTTTTTATAGTTGTAAATCAGCTGTTCTGGAACCGGAAACTCAGAGTTTCCTATCTCAGAGTAGATCAACTCAGAGTTCAGGATTAGACTCAGAGTTTGTTGAACCTGCTTTGTGAAACGGACCCCTGCTCCCCCTTATTTTCAAAAATCTTTCTATCAAACTGTCAACATACATAGTAGGCCTGTCAAAAGAAAACATCAGAAACACACACACACACACACACACACACACACACACACACACACACACACACACACACATATATGTGAAGCATTGAGAAAAAAAACAAAGCAAAGGCAGTGCCAAACAAAAAACATAACAACAACAAACCTAACGTTAAAATACATAAATTATTCTCTCCCCTCTTTCGCTCTGGCTGGATGACACAAAACGCATCACTTCCGGTGCGCCTGACTCCGAAACTCCAGTATAATGAGCAATATAGAGACCTTTCCCCGACGGCAATAGGCTTCAAAAGAACTGTGTGACCTTGTCTGGCACACTCTCAAGCTTTAAAAAAAACACAGGGCGTCAGCTGAACATGCAAAAATGTGATATTTGTCAACAGGCAAGCATAGGAGTCAACATTTGAAAAATGAAGTCAGAAAAATTGACAAAATTACAATTCATTTGGGTTTAAATTCAATGAAATTCCTATTTCTATAAAAGTTAGTACCAAATTACATAATTCTTTGCAGAAACCTTCACAGAATCTAAATTATAAACATGTAAAAAAAAGCATTACTGAAGACAGACAATCTCACAGGATATCTCTTTCACCTTTTACAACATTTGTCTTACCACAATGGGGAATGCCCTTGGCAAGGCTAACTGTTAATCTGCAAGCTTTGCAGCAAATGTCCTTCCTTTGAAAGGCAGTAAGAAAACATACTCAACTTGAAGCTGCATTAAGATACACCTGATAAAATACTTCATTGACTGTCATTGCTGTAATGGCAGTGATTAAATAAACTCAATCCATCAATAACTGTGTTGTTTTCTTTCCACATTCCTCTTCTACTCATGACATGGAAACGTTGGACTGCAAAGGCTACCACACTTCCTGGTGATCAATAAAGACAGGTCCACTTACACTGACAGTGACCAGGAGAGCCACAGGGTCTAACTCCTCTGGGAGTGGATGGAAAGCTAGCCTGATCCCACTGGGAGCTATAGCTTACTTCCCTTTTCGTCATGCTGTGTCTCCTTCAGGGCCTTGCCTCTGCACCCCTCCCCAGCCACGCAGATAAGGCAGAGCCATTTATTCCTGTCACATCGCATAAAAGCAGCGATCAATTAAGGGCCCACTACCGGAGTCCTGACCCCTCTATTACAGAGGGGAGAAGGAGACTGATGAACAACGAGGCTATCTCTGCGTTTCCTCCTTCAGCAGAAAAAAAAGGATGATTGATTTCCTCTGCTTGGCTATAATGTGTATTGGACATCAGTCAATTAAATATAGTTTACTGCAGGTGGGGATATCCTGTGACGGAGTGGAGGAGAATTGGATTCTGAGGTGGAGGAGACAGATTTTTCCTTGATCATTGAAAGCCACCAAGCCTTGAATAAAACTGCAGTCAAACATGACTAAAAAGGCAACATCTGCTACATTTTCACTCTCCACAGACCCAAGAGAGATATGTTTAAAATTCTAGCACATACTCCATTTGTCTAGATTTACCATAGATTCTTCTTCATAAGTTAAATATATCATCTGCTGCCTGATTTGGTGTTGTTTGTTTGCAAATTTACATCGTCTTGCCCGGGTCTCTTAGAAACTTGCCTGGTTAAATAAAGGTCAAACAGAAGCTAAGCCTGCACTTCTACACGACTAACTGGTCTAACTTGCTTTTTGTTTACTTATTCAGTGCTATTGGCCTACTACTTTTTAAAATGGAAATATGCATTTGCAGGTTGGTGGACAGACTTACCGCTGAGAATCTCACTGCTGGTCCCCCAGAAGTCTGCAGCTTTGGATGGCCTGTTGTAGACCTCATCTCTGTTTGCAGCCAAAATTAGCCTGAAGAGAAGGAGCCAGAGGGGTTTAGAGGTTGTTTTATTATTTTGTTCAACCAGTGAGCCATGTATTAAAGGTATTACAGAAGGCCACTGCTGGTCTCAGCAGCAGATCCATCATTAACAGTTCATTATCCCATCTCATAAACTAATGAGTTGGTACAGTTTGCCACTGACTCAAGTTTCTAGGACATACTGTTCTGTATCAAGTTGAGTTTCTCCCTGGCTTCATAACAGCCTCAGATGTGTCCAGGAGTCTTCAAATACAGCAATATTACAAACTGATTGAGCAGGTTGCAGAGGATACAAAAGGTCGAGGTTACGAGGAGAAGGAGGTCCTTTGATGATGACCAAAGAAGAGAGGATCAAAAGGAAGATGACAGCTAAAGGACAAGCCAATATACCTGAAAAAGTTACAGCCAGCCAGTCTTTATAGAGAGGAAGTAAAGGGAGACAGATCCATGTTCAGTTTCTGCATGCTAGCTGTGTCAGGGTTTTATAGCAGCTTGGTGCATTTTCTTTTTCTTTATAGTGTATTTTTCCTTAGAGCCTAGCAGCTGGCCTCTTTTTCTTTTGTTATGCAGAGTGTCAATATTTGGTTGTTTCAGTTTTGTTCCATGATACTCTTTGGTAACTGGGGATAGCTACCGCGAAAAACACAAGTGCTATCCTCTTCCTGTTTTAGTTGTGCCTCCTTTGTGTTGTAAATGGCCCCTTCATTTTCCCAAGAGATCGCGCCCAGTGGCAGACAGAGTTGCATAGCGAAAGTGAAGGTTAAAGGGAACCAATCTACAACCCCAATTGTAAAAAGCTGGGGACACAAAAACAGAATGCAATGATATGCAATGTTTTTTTTCAACCTATATTCATCTGAATACAGTTCAAAGATATTTAATGTTCAAACTGATGAAGGCCTGTGACCTTTGATTCTTCAGGAGGCACTGCCTTTAAAACCAACATGATTGTATGAAGGCTATTACTACATGGGCTCAGAAACACTTTGGAAAACTACCGCCGGTGAACACAGTTCATCGCTGCACCTAAAAACATCTAAGTTAAGACTCTGCATGCAAATTGAAGAACCATATATCAACAACACAGAGAAACGCTGCAGACTTCTCTGGGCCGGAGCTAATCTGAGACGGACTGACACTGTGGTCAGATGAATCCACATTTCAAACTGTTTTTGGAAATCATGGACGTTGTGTTCTCCAGGTTAAAGAGGAAATAGACCATCCAGATTGTTACCAGCACAAAGTTCTAAAGCCATCATCTGTGATGGTACGGGGTTGTGTCAGTGCCCATGGCATCATTGGTGACTTAAGCCCCGTTTCCATCAAACACTTTCGGTATAGTACTTTTGGAACCAAAAGTAACCATTCCGACATGGTACTTAGACCATGTATTACCTAGTATTACCTAGACAGTTCCCAAACACTTCAAATTCATCAAATTCCAAATGACTGTATAATTACAAAAAACAATAAAATTTATCATTTAGAACATTAAATATTTTGTCTTTGTACTGTATTCAATTAGATATAGATAAAAAGGATTTTTAAATTATTGCATTCTGTATTTATTTACGCTTTTAATTAAGCAGATGGTGCCATTATTCTACAGCCATTACACTGTGCAATCAACATTGACTTCCAAATGACAAGTAAAAGCGAAAATCTTGTCTATGCCACTTTAACCTGGCGAATCAGTCAAGAAACATTGAAATAAACCCCAAAAACTTTGTTTCAAATTTCAGTTGACAGAACTTTCTAAAGACACCAAAAATATTCAGGGGAATGCACAAGGCATGTAGAATATTTCCATTTGCAGCCAAAAAAAATTGATTAAGATTCTTGGGTCTGAATATTTCACTCAGTGTAAACACCATATAGCTTCAGTGGAGAGTGCACAAGCCAATACAGCATATACAGTCGATGACACTGTCAGTCAGAGTGAAATAAGATTATTTTTCTTACCTTAAAGCTACTTAGGAGGTTAAGGGGTTAAACCATTTCAAATAAAAAGAAATATATCTAGATAAACCATGCCATCTTCATCTCAATTTGCAAAGCTGCCTGCCTCGCATCAGTAACCTTTCCAGGTGTTTTATCTGTTTTTACTGCCTAAGCACGGCTGAAACAAACACTTACTGCTACAAACAGGAATGAACAGCATGAACGGGCTGTGTATAATGAAGAGTGTGATCTGATTTAAAATATATCACCTTGAATGTGACTCTGCAGTCTGACACAGGCAGCCTGTCAGTTAAGCGCTGTGCTACACTTTGACCTGCATTATTATTCAGGTTGTCAGTGAGTAATGATGCCATTATGTTCATGGCCATTAACAACATCAGACTGCATTGTGACCTGTATCTAATGCAACACCAGCCATTACTTTCAACATGCCTTAACTAGCAGGTCACTACTGTCAATTGGGCAGCAAAGGACTGTGACATCACTTAGTGGCTATACGTCCTCATCCAGCTTCTCTTACTGCTCATGTAACACATATGCACAAAACTCTGTATTCAGCTCATCTCACAAATTCAGCAGTTATGAAACACAGGAAACAATTATTCCTTTGCTCAGAGGAAAAGATGACCTTTGCTACTGCACTGTGCAACTCTTTCAACATGAATCAGTCTTTTAGCAGAGACTCATAGACTTATGTATTTTATGGAGTGTAAACATGCAAAGAACAAACAAATGCAGAGCTTTGTCAACATTACTAATTGTTATGAATTCATAGAATTTGATTTAAACAGAGAGTTGAGATATGGATTTAAACACTGCAGAGAGGCCCTTAAAAGAAAGGCCAGAGAAATTTATTGACCTCTATAATAGCTGTATGCTCCTCCTGACCTTGGCAATGGTACCCCTATTAATCTTGGATGGGAGCTTGGATCCTGTCGAGAGCAAACAGATAAACCAAACTGACCTAAAAGGGGTCGACCTCTGTGCATCAAGGACTAATTATAGCCTGTTCCCATGGCACTATGTGAGCCACCACTGCCCTGCAAAACAAAGCTAACACTAATGATGCTACACCAGAGAGAGCATCTGCCATCAGATCCGGAGGGGAAAATCACATGCGAGCAGCTCTGATCACAGTAACAGACAGCTGCATCATGTAGGAGGGATGGTGAGAAGCAGAGAAGAATCAAAGCTCTTCATAAATACTGAACTATGGTTCATTTTATATTCAGTAAACACGGTGGTCTGTGGACTTGGCCGCAGCTACTTTAGGTTTACTCTGGAATTATATATTCATAATTCCCATAGGATCATTCTGTATAGTTTTTCAAGCCCTTGACCTTTCATCTTGCATTAAGGTCAACTTTAATTTCTACTTGATGAACTATTTGCTTAGATACAAGGTATTTTGAAAACGTGCTGGAATTCTATGAAGGGAAAGGGAGCTGACAAAACCTTATTAATGTAAGAAGGGTAGGCAAAATAAGCTAAGGCTTCAGCCTAGGGCTGCCACGATTAGTCGACTAATCGATGCCTAATCGACTATAAAAATAATCTGTGACTATTTTAGAGTCATTTTTCATAGAAAAGTACTATAAAAGTACCCCAAAATACTCCTACTGCAGCTTCTTACGTTCAGATATTGGCAGCTTTACACACTCTCCCGAGACAGTGAACTAAAACCTTTTGGCGTGAATATGAAACAAGACATTAGATCACATAATTTTGGGGTTTGGGCGAGACAGACCGACATTTTTCAACATTTTAACACATTTTTCGATGAAATGATTAGTCAACTAATCGAAGAAATAATCGACAGATTAGTCGACAATGAAAATAATCGTTAGTGGCAGCCCTACTTCAGCCTATACCTTTTCGGTCAGTGCATTTGTAGATATTTATGTTTTGGTTTTCAGTACTGAAAGGAAATTAACTATTGTTTTATTCAATATATAAATTTTGTGTATGAGTTATTGTTTGTGTACTCAAACTCTACAAGTTGTAAATGACCGAAATAAATTCACTAATTCAACTTACTAACTATGTGACTTTTGCTCAAGAGCAACCATTGGTAGATGTTGAGATCTAAATTAAGTCTGCTGGTGGTCGGGAAGGAAGAGACTGAAGTCATTAAGATTCATCCTCTAAGAACCCTGAATATCTGTACCACATTCCATGGCAAATCACCTGGTGGTAGTCAGGGCAGGTCAGTGCAAAAAAAAAAAAGACAACCTCATGGTGGCACTAGAGGAAAGATCATGGGATCAGAAAAGTCAGTAATTCATCCTCTGGGGAACATGAATGTCTGTACAAAATCTGATGGCAATCCATCCAGCAGCTGCTGGGTTATTTCAGTCTGGACTTAATATAAAAAATTTTATGTAAAATTGAACTGAAATTATTATTTGTACATCCCTTTGAGGGATGCTTTGTGATACTCTGACCACTGACTAACTGACACACCAACATCCACACGTGGCTAAATATTAAAATCTGACTGGCAGGCTGCCATGATATATATCATGAGCATATTCATGGTCCAAAGAGGATCAGCTTCACAGGCTTTGGACACTCCATGAGCTTTCCTCTGAAGCCAGCATTGGGTCAAAATGTCAACTTGCTTACAGCACATCAGAATTTAATTGGCAGATTGCCACAAGTAACATCATACTCTTGAGGAGATAATCTATTTTTGCTGTTTGATTAGTCAATCACTTTCATCTTTTTGGGTGCAATGAACACAGTAGCCTCTAGGGACTGCGAGTGAAGCTGCTGATATTTAAATGGCTTTGACTAGCCTGAGGGAAGAGCTATAATTACAGGTCAAAATCACTTTACTGTCCTAGTTGGTTGATTGCAGCTCTGCTTTTATTCTGAGCAGCTAACAAAGTTGAAACACAAACAGTGCAGGCTAGAAATCGAGTTTCGAAATTTAGAAATCTCAGCATGTGGGTAAACATTGAGTCATTTGTGCTGAACTTGAACCCATTTAACCCCCGTTGGTATACTCCTGTCATTTTGTGCTGTGAGAGTGTTATAATTATTCCTAATGAAACTTTAATCTTGCCTTCAACCCAATTTAGTCTAGTATGCTGAACATTCCTTTTGATTTACACATCACTGCAGCAAATGAAACCTACTTCTGCAACTAGTGGTCTATATATAGCACTGATGTAACCACATTAGGACACAGTACGTTTCACCTTTCCCCAGGTTCAGGTCTGAGTCAGTACTCATACCACACCTCTGCTGTGATCTCCTTAGGCAGGGTCAGACTCCCAGAGGGAAGGACAGAGATGGACTATGGCCAGGTAGAGAGTTCACTCTCAAGCTCAGGGGGATTATAATGCGCTGGACTCCACATCACCCTGTAACTCACATTGACTGCGCACAGTGCGCTGGTCTGTGCTGCCCACTGAAAAAAGTTAGCATTTACTGCTAAGTGGGGAGCATGGAGGGTGGACAAAGATTCACTCAGTGCTTTAAAAATAGCTGCAATTTTCATTGTTGATTATTTTCTTGATTAATCGATTAGTTATTTGGTCCATAATATGTCAGAAAATGGGGAAAAATGTCCGTAAAAATATTGGTGTTTCCCAAAGCCCAAGATGATGTCCTCAAATCATGTCTTGTTTTGTTCACAACCCAAAGATGTTTAATGTACTGTCATAAAGAAGTAAAGAAACTAGAAACTATTCTCATTTTAGATGCACAGACAGTTCTGACTATTTTTTTCCCCTAAACTAATTATTAAAATTGATTTATCGATTTTCAAATTATTTGGTGATAAATTTAGTATCTGACAGCTAATCCTGTAATCGTTGCATTTTACCTTAAAATGACAGATCTGAGCAAAATAGCATGTGATATATTTTCTATAGCAAGTAAGTGTACAATATGTCGTTGTCAATATGTCAAAGACTGACATCTCCAAAATCAGATGTCCCTTGGCTACACATATCTAAAACAAAATAGATGATAAAACAGAAAGGAGAATTCCCTTCCCTTAACTCCTTTGTTACTATATTGCTGTTTATGTGTGTTTGCACCTCTGCTCCAATCTCCTAGTGGCACACTAGACAATCCTTGAACAAGATGAAATAGGAAACATTGCAGCTGTGTCAAAGTATGACAGCAGTGATGTCAAGACTTGACACCTGAAAGGTTTTCCCACCTTATATTTATTTAAAGAAAACCCTATCTATATATTCTGTAGCTGCATGCTGCAACGTTTTATTAAAGCCATATGATGCAAACGGAGTGAAATGTTCGAAACCCAGCACTTAGGTCTTTTAAATAGCTGCATCCAAAAGATATGTCATACATAATTTTTACACACACCTCCCAAAAACAGTCTATTGCATATTTTCTTAAAAAAAGAAAGCCTCACAACATTGTTTACCAAGATTCATGTTTCCTGCAAGTCCTTTCTTTTAGAATTTTCCATCCTGTACTGCATGGCTGTATCAGTTTATTTGCTCACCTGTAGGCATTTTTGGACGCAGGGCGGGGGTCAAACTTGAAGAAAATTATACACATGGATGGATTGGGGGATTGATGACAAAGTTTCACTGAATCCACATCTGCCTTCAAATCTTAGTCATATCTGACAAAGAGAAAACAAAAAACAGAAACTAGTGAGCACATATATTTAGTGGTGGTGTGTGAGAGCATGGATGTGAGGGGGTGTGGTGGTTGTTGAAATAAGACATCTGTTGTGAAACAAGTGTTGTTGAACTCAGTTAGGTGTGTTGCAATTTTGCAATAACATACTGATTGAGATAACAGCAGCTTCTCAACTGTATGTGTTCAGACTTGGGAATGTTCTGTATCTTGACAATGCACTTATCAGAATACATATTTACTTCATACTGATTATTTCAAAACTTACACAGTGTACGTGGCTGCAGGACAATGAAATGGACCATCTAGAGTGCATGCTGTGTGTACTCCTGTGAACACTACCCATGTTCAGAATAGAAAGTGTTAAACATAATATCACAAAGGTTGTTATCTTTATCAATCTCTTAACTGTAATGAGTGCAAAGGTAGCAATTAAGTAACAGAAGTACAGAGGCTCATCCTGGATTCACAATGTCATTCAATGATGTTTAAGGTGGGGTAGTATAATCACCTGCTACTACTGTACATAGCAAGCCGCTAGCCCATTCAATAATGTTAACGGTATAATAACACTGCGTTTAACCAGTGAGTAACACTGTGGCAAGCTATTTATACTTTCTAGAGTCCTACTTCAGTGAGCTACCCAAATAGCGTAGCCATTGTCTGTTATGTAGGTTATATGTTTGGTAACAAATAAGTCCTGCCTTGCAGACCAACCAGTGGTTGATAACATTGTAATGTATGGCTAACATTAGTTCCACCGTTACCAGCAAACTAGTTCCAGCACAACTTCATAGCCTCAGCAATAACTAGCTAACATTAGCATTTCTACAGTCAATAACGTAAAGATGAAAAACCAAGCAAATTTTCGCTACCTACCTAACCTTGGTTATGCACGACACATTAGACTTCAGGTAAGAGTTGCTAAGCTAAATGTTTACCCGTTGTCTTGTGTACAGTTTCCTGCTGTGTAGTATTTTGCTAGTTGTACTCACTGTCCCTTTACACTCGCTGTTGTCAACTAAAAGGAAGTGTTCACATTGGGTAGCTTCCATTTGTATCTCAGGTCATCTCGTGAGCTTCTTCAGCGGGCGTAAGTATTTATTCTCCGTGTGTTTTTCAGTAACCCTCCCACCTCGGCACTACAAATGCATAAAACGAGTGCACTCCTAACGAGGCTCTGAAGTTCGCTGTGATTGGTCAGTTTACGAATAATCTACCAATCACAAGCTAACTGCAAACAGTAATACTTACTTTTCCGGTGAGTTCAAAATAAAAGCTTTAGTATTATATACGTACTTTGGTCAACTCTGATACAGCTATGTTTGTCGTATTATTGGCATGTAACAGAAAATAAATAATCAGTTAATTCCGGGACACGGGATTAAAACTGGGCAATTTTTTTCATTTCACAGTTTGTTTGTTTTTCAAAATATTAATTTTGGGTGACATTTTAAAAACACCATTTAATAAATAAATGATTATTCTAATGCTTAACACTCGGCATATTACTCCGAAGGTTGTCCACTGTCTTAAATTTGCTGTTTCTTCTGCACATACTTATACTATATTGTAGTGTTTTACTCCGGTGTTTGGATGGCTTTGATAACTTTTACTTTGAAAAAATATTCACTCGATGCTTTCTCTGTATTTGTGCGAACTTGATAATGCCACAGTGCTAGTAAATATAACAATAGAGTATCGAATCCACAGAAATAGGAGACCTAACAGATGCTAACATATGATGAAATGAAATAAAACTGATTAATATGAGTGACTATCTGATATTCTGTGTTTTGTGGCATTTAATGGGCGAGTTAACGGAATAATCTTTGTAGCAAGCTGTCGCACTGAATACTTAAATTAAATAAGAACAATTTAAAGTGATAACAAGAGTGAATTGCGCAATAATTCTGCTGATAAATCCTAAAAAAAAAAAAATCAACCACAAATTTCCTCCAATACTGCGTGAGTGATGATGGGGCGGAGACACTTGCTGTGACCGACAGCATCATCCCGCACTGTAGTGGATGAGAGGGATAGGATAGAGGCTGTCCTGCCTTTCACACAACACAACGTCGCAGTCACTAATTAGTAATAATTAACGATAGTCGCTTTGAGTACAAGAAGTAACTTTTACATCAGTTAGGATAGGCCTGCTGCGTTTTTTTATTTGTATGAGGCGCGTGACTGAGAGGACGCGCGTGCAGTAACCTGACAACTAGGCTACAATTAGAGATTTGTAAGGTTGTAACAGTAGTGTGTCCCTGCAGCAGCCAAGTTGCATACAGATTAGGTACAGCCGAGGCTCGGACTACTGCACATCACACCGGAGAGTCTCCTCGCGTTCAGGAACAAGGATGAACAGGAGAAACTGAGGTAATATCACTACGGCTTCTTGCTGCCTCGCGTAAATCCATGTGGTGATTATCTTGCAACGCCAAGTTTTAGCCTGTGCCATGCCATAACAACTCAGGAGGAGGGTGTGACAATAATATGACAACAATAATGAAACAACAATGTAAAGTGACATTCGGAAAGCTGGAAATAAGCCGTGGGTTTCCTTTCGGGTGAGTGAGCAGGTGCGATGATGAGACATATTGATTAGGTTACACGTACCCGGTGTGTTGGAAAAGATTTATCACGCTTTTGTTAAATAGTCGGTGTGTTAATGAAATACGGCGTTGGGAAATATATTTGATGAAGCTGAATAGCTTATTGTATCATTAACGTGTATATAACGGAATGTTTTTTGTGTATACGTGTGTTGTTGTGAGCTCTTATCGCCAGTGGATGCAGTCAAAGGCAGCGAGCGCGAGCTGCAACGAGCTGTCAATCATCTCATCCTTACTCGTCCATTGTTTCGCCCCTCCTGTTTGTGAGTGAGTTACCATGGAGAGTCTTCCGGGTTTTCTCATCTAATTACCTTATTTGGAGATGGGCCGGCTGCTGGTGTCAGTGGCTGGACTGATGGCGTTGTTGGGTTAATGGTGCTGTGTTCATGTCCCATGTGAATAACCGCCAGAATGACTGAACGCTTCAAAACAACGACCTGAGCTCAGGCCATTAAGAAGCCTCAAATGAAGTTCTCAGTAGACTTTGATTGGGCCTGGTCAGCTCTTTCACACCCAGCTAGCACTAATGGCCTCAGGATGGGGTTGGATGCAGTTACAGCAATTAACTGTGGACATGTGCAGTTAATTTGCATTAACTTTTTCTTGAGTTTTTATGTCCACCATACAAAACTTTTGCAATACTGCACTCATACCCTGCTGTAGGAAGATTCTCAGCTCTCAGCTGGGTTTAATTTAGTGCTTGATGATGTGGCAAATATACTGAAGAATGGCACATACAGGGTAATTGACCAGCTATAGCATACAGCCTCAACATCGTGACTTGAGTAATGTTGATTTAAATATATCAAGATACATTTTTAAAGGAGACCTGGCATGGTTTGCAGATTATTAATGAGCACATTGGTCCATGTATTAGTGAATATGGCAGGTTTGCACCCAGTTGCCATAATCTACTGTGTAGTGAAGATGGTGGACTTTAATGACAATTTTATAATGGTACTTCATCTCTTCTCTTATTCACATACTGTGATAACCCTTTTGGCCTGTAGGGCCAATGTGGGACATGGACACACAATGGCAACCTTTGAATGATATTTTACATGAAATTAAATATAAGGTGTGTTAGTTGTTAGTATAGCATAACTGTCTGTGTCTGCGGACAGTGTTGTGGAGTGTGGAACAACAAGCTAAGCAAAACCAGAAAAAGGGTTGCAGGTGCAGGAAAAGAGACAGATCCACACTGATCACTTGTGAGCACTGAGGCCAGGTGCTCCAGATTTCTCTGGCCAACTCACTCAGGGACAGGGGCGTAACAGCAAATTTTGGGCCCTATGCATAAGCACTATCTGTGGGTCTCCTGTCCTTCCACTTTTGATCCAAGTAAATTTCCTTTCTTTCTTTCTTTCTTTCTTTCTTTCTTTCTTTCTTTCTTTCTTTCCTAAAAAACCCTTATTTCCCTTTCTTAGGAACAGACATGACAGTGTAGGTTGGTGCTCCAACATCATAATCAGTCACTCTAACTGTGCTTAGAGATGAATCCTAGTGCAGCAGCAGACTAAACCATTTTGAATCTTTATGTAGTGAGAGGGGACTCAGAGAGCTTCCACTATTTTTTTTATACAAAGTTAAGCCTTTTAAGTGATTTATTCAGACAATTCTAATGTCAGTGATGGCACTGATTAGAAATAAAAAATTGCAAACAAAACCAAACTTTTAATTCCAGGCTTTTCAAGGGCCCGCCTTCCATCCGGGCCTCTGTAATCAGTCCCACTTTGCCACAGCACTACAACACCCCTGCTCAATGACATTCACAACATATATATATATATATATATATATATATATATATATATATATACACACACATATATAAGGTAAGTCATTGCTGCAAAACCTATTTTTGATCAGTTCTCTCTCAAAGATTTAAACATTTCTGGCAGAGTTTTGCACTCATTGCATGTGGACCTGAGATTTTCGGGCAATTAGGTTCTTCAGATAATGTGTGCAACCCAATCACCACAATAAATGTAGGCATTGTACATTTCTATAAACCACGGATGTAAATGTATGTAAATTTTGTACCTTATTAGTGGATATGTTGAAACTTTATATTTCTTTATGTTTCAACAACACTGTGGTTAACATGCAGTTATGTTTAGGCACAAAAAGACACTTGGTTATGGTTGGGAAAAGATCATGTTTGGCTTAGAATACCTTCTTTTGGTGGCATAATCACCACTGGAAATGACACACCAATGTCTTCCAGCTTTACGTGGCACAAGCACTGCTGAAAGTGCTGCCGGTGTCTCAGTAAAAACTCACTTTTGATGTCAAAATCACTGCTTGAAATGCTGCAGATTTCTTGCTGAAAACAGCTGCTTTTGGTGGCACAGTTGCATCTGGAAATGCCATCTGTGTCTGGCCAAAAAACACTCGCTTTTGTTGACAACAATCACCGCTGGAAGTGCTGCTTGTTGGCACATTTGCTGCTAGAAATGCCGCAAGTTTTGTTGTTTGTTGGTCTGTAACAGTAGGCAGCTGTCTCACCTAGATGTCACGCCATCCTCCATCCCCTCTACCTCCTTATGACAAAGTCAGCTCATATACATGTAATCAGAGCTACGTCACTTTAGAAACGTCAATATGATATGTATATACAAATGTAACTGTATCCATGGTTTGCAGAAATGTATAGTGTCAACAGTTTCTTCTGGCAATTGGGCTGTTGTCAGACAGAATGAGAATCACAGTGCAATAGTAATGTCACATTCCTTCCTTTTTCTAAATTATTTAATTGTCCTGGATGGTTTTTAACCAATGCCAAATTACATCAGGAGCTTATAGAATGATTAGATGTTGTTCAATCATGCATGCTACAATGCAGTATATGTTACTGAACTCAGTGCGCAGTGTTGTACTCTACAGTGTCAGCATAGACCAGTTCATTACAAATTCAGTCTGGGTTATTACAGATTGAATCCTTACCTGCAGCCGTTTGCTAGGCCTAGGTGTGAATGAGTTCATATCAGTCATATTTGCAAAGGTCTCCTCAGATGCTTCTATGTCAGCACATCCTGATTCTCACAGAATACATTTTGGGCTCATTGGTAATCAGGAAGTAGCTCATTTGGAGCACAAAATATTTGCAACTCAAACACAGAGCAGTCTCTGGACAGGACCAGAATTTCCACACCACCTGTGACTGTGCTGAAAACCGAAAAATGCTCCGTAACCAGGGGAAAACAAGAAGACTTCCTGTGAATGCTAATGGTAAAAAATCCTATTTTATTTGTTTCCTGGGAAAGTTATCACACACCTTCCTGTATGCTGACAAAACACAACAACTTTGTCTTGTTCTCTATTATATATTCTGTTTTTCCCGAGGCCAAAAAAAAGCAAAGTTGTTAAAATTCACTACCATCATCACTAGTTAACAAGCCAAACATAGATGTATATGGTGGCAAGCAATGTTGCTATTATTGTAAATGGGGTTTTTTTTTACTGTGGAGAACCTAAAAAGTATAGCTTTTTGGTACCCAGCATATCGTGTATTACCACTTGATGATCTTAAAGGTTGAAATGTGATTTTTCTAATGGACTTGACAAGACCTCAGGTCAGCTTTAATCTCAAGAGCAGTTCATGCTCTGCCGCATTTATTTATTAGGAAGTATGATGCCCTGTCAGCCCTGCAGCATGTTGACTATTTGGACATAAATGTAGAAACTAGTTACTGTCAGATCCTGCCTTTGTCTCAGGTCTGCAGGGACTGACTTGCCATGGCACTATTGAATTTTATTCCCTGGTCAGAAAAACAGTATTTGATGCCATCAATCCATCCGTTTTCTTGCCTATAGTGTTCAGGGCTGTGGGAAGCTGGAACCTATACTGGGGTAACAACTGGACAGGTGTGTCACAAATGGATTGCAGATTAGTTATCATATTTTAGTGCTCCTGCAGTAACTAAATTAATAGTCATGCTCCTAAACCACCTTCAGTCAGAAATCTATGTTAAGTGCTTTTATGGAGTCATCACAACATTTGCATACATTAACTAATGTGAGATAATGAGGAGCTTGTCTAATATTTTACTCAGCTCTCCTTTAAAATGAATCATCCTGCTAGTGGGAGAGATGGAGGTGTTGTCTGCTGCCACAGGTGTTTCTAGTTCTGTATAATGGCCTCGTCTTACAGGGGCAATATAATGAATACCTGCAGTATCAGCTCTGTGAGGGTCTGCGGTTTCTGACTGCCCTAT
This sequence comes from Epinephelus moara, assembly GCF_006386435.1. NCBI lineage: Eukaryota > Metazoa > Chordata > Actinopteri > Perciformes > Serranidae > Epinephelus > Epinephelus moara. The sequence continues at coordinate 10,581,593 of NC_065513.1, forward strand.
GCTCTCACGCCTGTGGGGCATGATTATGCACCAAGTTTGCAAGAAAAAAAAGTTAACAAGAATGTTGTTTTATGTGATGAGGGGTATAAAGGTCTTGGATTGTTCACAGTCCCATGTTTCTGTAGGCTGATAAAAATATTTCTGTCAAAACAGCCAGTAACCATTTATTTATTTATTTATTTATTGTTATTTACTCCAGTAGTCCTCATGGCACTTGAAAAAGGAGAGTAGTAAACAGTAGAAATAAAAGTCTTTGTGCATTAATTGGTTTTGCAACACACTGCAATAACAGTTGCAATGCATTGCAATAGACCATGGGTATTTTAAGGGAAGAAACATCCAGGGATTGAGTACAACCAGACAATGAGTATTCCTAACAAATACTTGGTCTATTGAGCCTGGACCTTCAAGGCAGTGGGTGTCATTGAGCACCAATTCAAGCAGTTATTATGACCTTTAATGAAAGCTGAATCCACTAAAATGTTTGAATGAACAAAACATTTCCTCTCAGAATCATCTGAATGTTTTTTTATTAGATTATCTTTTTTTCATATTGTCTGAACAACGAGGCTGTCTGACAACGTGAGAGGTATCATCTCCAGGTGCTAATTTGTCATAGCAGGGAAGTAAATACATAAAACACAGTAAAATATCCTTTCAGCTTCTTTGGCTGTTTTATTTTCTTTACCCAAGTATTTAATGCTTGACCCAGCCAGCTGTTTTAAATGCACCACAAAGCTCACCAGCAGTAGCAACAGGGGAATGTTCTCCCTTCAGGGGCCCTATTAGTTGCACTTGTGTATTTTGTCTTTTTAATTTTTTTTCTATTATTGGATGGAACACTTTTCACATAAATTAAAGGTTTTAAAATCTTAATTTATGGCCCTATCCCCATGCAGTATGCAGGAACAGGGAATTTAAATGGCAAAAACACCGAACAGCAAAAAGTTTGTTTTGACTCACATTTACATATTAATGTAACTAAATCACTCCAAATATATTTTACGATATTTTCCTATTAATTAAAAAGGCAAAATTAATGCTTTTTTTTTTTTTTAGTTTTTATTTACCATTAATGGCTCCATTGTCCCATTGGCGAATTAATTTTTTTCTAGGATGGTGAAGGCATGACCAGCCCTACTCTGCCTTACTCTGCCTCTGACTGGCTCACCCTGAGATTCATACCCTATCCGTAACCATTCCCAGGGCACGGTCATGCATAAGCGAAATGAATACTGATGAATATTCACCTCCCATCCACTTCCATTCAGCGTGAGCAGAGGGGCAAATAAAAATTAACTTGCAGTGGCAAAGTCAGTTCAAATCTTTACATGGTGTGGGGTTCAACTTTGGTGAAATTTAAAGTCACAACTTCAACCAGTAGCAAAGGAGTATGGGTGGGAGAGACGCTGATTGTTGCCAGGTTTAACCAGCTGATATTGTATGATATTAGCCCTGAAAAATACAAACTGCCCCATGTGAGAGATGCTGCCTGGCTAGCAGTGTGCCGGAAGGTAGACATGGGATGTAAGAAAATGGTAAATGTACCAATAACTGGCAAGTTAGCGAACACTTTCCATTGCTTCAGAGGGTGATGGTCAGTTGTCTGCAGTTGCTAATTTGTGACCGTACCCTCACTCCTCCTGCCTAAACTTAATTGACCCAACAGACAGAGGCAACAAGTACTAGCACGTCATGCCTTGGAAAAGAAAATTTGCGTCTCATAGAACTGTATCAGCAGTATTGTGCAGGTCAGTGAGCCAACATGCATAATAGTCTGACCATGGACAGGTTAAGTTAAACTGAGTGCAGCCCTTGTTGCTGTTATTGATTACAGCTGTGCTATGACATTTAATGTGTGCCTGATCCTGAAAATCTACTTTCCCATTTCAGTAAAAGACCCTGCTAATACACCCACCCACCCTGACAAGTGTAAAAAAACTGCCAGGGAGATGTCAATCAAGCACACTCTCTGCACTTGCCCGCTACACAGTGTTAGCTACAGGTTTTGGCTGTGTGCCTTTCAGTTCTTACAATAGAAAATAAATGACCTATTAAAATTACCCTTTGCATATGAGCATAACCAGTTACTCCACATTTAGAGCCAGTGTTGTTTTAATCATATTAGCCTTATACCTACCCCGTTATAGTTTCATGGTCACTGTAGCATTTCATTACTGAGTGTGCATGGGAGTCACAGAGCAGCAGTGGTGTTAGAAATGGTATTGATGAAGTGATATGCCTAATGCATAAAGTGGAAGTCATGTTCAAAATGTATGCAGCATTTCTTGACTGAGTCACACAGGGTGGTAATTATCAAGAAAATTATCATAGTGCACATGAATTATTTCAAATGACACTCACAGTCTTTTTACCTGTGTATTTACTGCATGTGAGGACTGGAATGATTGTGATTCAGAGCTCTTCTGCTGTGTTATATCATGCATGAGCTGTGTTTTGTGGCTTTTGTGGGCTGACTGAAGCGGTCTGTGAAAGCCAGTGGTCAGGGGAGAGCGAGTCCCTGACCCAGAGTGAATGGCCCTTTGTGGCACAGACACCTGCAGAGCTCTGCCTCCTGCTCCTGAAGTGATTAACATGCACCTCCAACCTCCCTGGCCTTCCCACTCCCCATTCCCTCGGACACCCATCCTGGCACTGCTGCGTTGTCTTGGCACCTGTTCTACATCGCCCATCCTGCAAAGGCTATAACTCATGTCTTTGTCTGGGCTGGGCCAACACAGCGTGACTACAGAACTGCGTTAGAATTGTATCGATTGTATCGATTGCCACTGTCAAGGGGTTAAATTTAGAAGTTTTGTAAAAGGGAGACAGTGTGGCTTTGCTTTAGTGGGGGATTTTGCAATGATGTGTACAAAATACCCATATGTATTTCAATTTCAATTTCAACTGTATTTTATTGTTAATTTAAGACAATAGAATTGCAACAAAATACGTGATATAATTTTACAGTAAAAACTAAACAAAATGATCTCTCATTTCTTTAGTTTGTAAACAACAACAGTAACAGAGTGAGATTCAGACTCTGTATACAATATCAATAGTACAGCAAAATAGAATCTACCACAAATACAGATTTAAACAGCTCCCAAATACAAAAAAGGTAACCTGGGATCTATATATATAAATCAACAGGTGATTTCCTTGTCTTTTAGTAAAATCTTAAATGATTGAGATGGTTGGTTTTTTTCCACCTGGACCTTTATGCTCTGCCATTTCTCCTCTAATCATCACGCTGTAACCTGTGACAGGCTATTATGCTACCATAACTATCACATATATGTAGTTTTTTTTTTACATAGGTTTACATTAGCAAAGGTTTATGACAAAATCAATTGACAACACCGACTCTCATGTGCGCATGGTGAGAGAGGAGAAGGAGAGACGCTGTGCTGCTGCCAGAGGAGCCGCTGAATGAGTTCCCTCTGAGCAGTAAGTCGCTAAAAGAGTCTGAGAAGTCTGGGGCTGTTCATGAAACATTCAGGACGCCCAGGCCTAACGACACCACAGTTTATTCACCACTACTGAAGCTGCTGCTCTTTTCGGAACCACCGTGGAGTTGGTAATAATTTTACTTTCAGACATGCTTGTAGTTGCCGTGTGTAAGAGTATGACATCAATATGTCAACAAATCGAAATATTGCGAGTATCATGATATGAATTTTTCATATCACATTAAAAATTATACTGGCACAACCCTAATAGTATTTCTTTAACATCCAACACACTAGAATAAAGAATATTGTGCTGTTTTGTAGCTAACAAACAACATTATGTTAATGCTACTTAGAGTCATGTGACAGGAAATCTGTCTAACACTAATGAAAGTGTAACCCCACACACAAGGTCAGCAGCTGGACCATCTCCAATGGCTTTATGGTTCAGGTGAGGCTGTTTCATGCTGCCGTATAATAAGGATGATGTCTTGTTTTCTTTTCATTGAGCTTTTTCAAGTTTTCTTTTCACTGTAACAGGAACACAATAAAAGCCAAGTCATGACTGAAGTAGGTACGCAGTTTTGGCCACACTGTCTTACTTAGCAGTAAATAAAGCCCTGTGCTTCTCAGCCCCAGCCTATAATGTAGCGCTCGGATCTTTTTGTTCTGTCTGCTATTTGCATAAGTGCACTGTTTTATTAGAACGGAAAACTTTGGGTTTGGGTAAAAGAGCCGAAGCCAAAAGATTCATCGTTGTAATACTTATATGAAAGTGTGACTCCACGATTTGATTCATAATGTGCAATGCTATGTGATATTGCCTACATATATTTCAGTCGCAGCTGAGTGTAATGAAGAGTGAATGCCTCTTTCTGCTTGGCCTGTATCACCATTACCAATGTGCACTACAGTATCATTGTTAGCTTAACTTGGTCAATGCAAAACACCAATTTATAATTCAGAATGCATCTTTATCAAGGTTAGTCCTTCATTAATAAAAATTCGTCATTACTCCCATTGCAACTTTGTTTGTAGCAGCGGAGGAGATATTTTCAGTCGAGAGTTGTTTGCTGTCACTATGAGTCATATTCTCAGTGGGTTTAATTTTTCCTTTGTCTGATGCTGTTCTGTGTCCTTAAATGCTGGGGTCAGTGCAGACAGCTCTCTGCTGACAGACACACGATGACGCATGTGTCAAGATTGGTTTTAAATCTGATTTTTGTGGCATCATCTCCCTACCCAATTGTTGGGTTCTCGGGCTGCCTTGTTATAAGAATATCAGCTGGCCTGAGCTTTGTAACATGCTGACTCGCTGATAATCCACTCCCCTTTCTTGCGCCCTCTCTGTGTCATAGGCTTTGCATTAACATAGAGCGCTGATTGAATTCCTTCCCTGAGTATTCCTGAGTATTCCTCCCCCCTCTCTCCCTCCCTCAGTTGATTGATATAACTATACACCTGTATTGTCTCTCTGTAAAGCACGGACCTGTGTTGTCTGTTCTCACTGAGTCTATGGTAATATGGTCTTTATCTGATGGCTTCCACTTGAGAGAGTGACCAAACAGAACCCTGTATTCTGCTCATCTGTCTGTCTGATCATACTCTGCACCCCCCACCACCATGTCCCCTCCTCCTCCACTCCCAGACTTGGGTCTTGAGGATTAACCCCGCCCTCTACATTCTGGCCTGCCTTGATTATGTCCAGGGATAAGAGCTGCTTAATTGTAATCACTGGAGCTGTCCTGTGCAGCATACACACAGGAGCACAGATCAGCCCAGGTCACACACTGAAGATGAATATACACTACAACATTTCCCTACCTGCTGAAAAACTCCAAGATGCTAACATTTTCTCAATGAGTGATGATTGACCATCTCTGCAAAGAGGCTTTGTTATGTTTTGTTGTCGGTTACCAGGAAACTATTTATCGAGCTCTTCACACTTTTAATTATAGTTGCTGAGCTGTGAGATCTAAAAGAACAACTGTAACACAGCATGTATCTATCCCCATGACATGGCCTTTGTAATATGAAGATGCACAATTAGCTTCCGGTCCCTCTAGGTTTTGCCAATGTTCTGCTTTTTCTTCTTCGACTTTTTCATACAAGGAAGTCAGCGTTTCCAAGCATCGAAATAAACAAAACTTTGCACATTGGTCCAGTCCTGTGCCAGACTTTCTCAACTTGCTTTGTGGGCTAATAGTCTTGATCGTGGTATCCGCATCCGTCTAATGTTTAAATCTTTGAAAGTACATAACAAACCAGGTGCATGCTATGACTTTGCAAATTTCACCAAAATGTAGCCCAAGCGAGCAGAAACGTTAAGATGCTACAAGTTGCAAGAATTATGAAGTCTGTCACTCTGTCCCTCTCAAAACTGTAAGACTAATTAAAGCTGTCTCCTCCCACATGTTTTGCTCAATTGACACTGAACTTGCTACACTGCATTTTTAGAATGTCCTCCACAAATGATCCAGCAAGACTTTTTTTTAACTATAAATTGAGCCCACAGTGCATCAAAATGTTTTAGAGTAACATTAAGCTACTGCAGATTGTTGCTAAACAAATATGCAATGTTCATTAAAAATATGACAATGTTTTAATGCCAGTGATAGGTGTAGTTTAGTAAATTTCAGAATTGTATTTCAAAAACTGAATTTCTGACAGTATTTTAGATTTTATCCTTGCAGTCAATGGAAATAAGAGCATCTTTAGATATCAGTTTTTCACATATGAAGCAATCAGTCTTTGTAAAAAATAAATAACAGACATTTCTGTGTTGTCTAGTGCAAGAAGTCTCAGTCTCAGTCTCTTCCTATTCTTCTTTTTTTCAACTTCGTCCTTATCATCTTCCCTCTCAAAATGGCAAGCCCCAAATCACTGCAGCTGAATTTTTTTAATATATGACTTTTGGTGCAAATTACGATTGCATTTTGCAAAAGTGATGTGGCAGTAACTTGATAAATTGAATCAACATTAAGTCATTGGTGATTAGTAGGACTCACTTGAAATTTTGTAAAATGTATTATTGTGTAATATGTTACTGGATTTCAACCTTGTTAAGGCTCTAACAAGCTCAAGTAGATTCATTGGAATCTGCTGTTCTGATGCCCCATTGTGGCGTCTGCTGCACTGGTGCCAAACGTTGGTCGATGATATCTCAATGACAGAAAATAATTTAAACTGTTTTGAATTGATTGACATATTTTATAGTTGCATACTGATTTGCCTGCAGCCTTTCTCAATGATTATTTGTGCCTTTGTTCCTATGTGACGTTTGCACTGAAGCTTGAAAGTGTGAAATGAAGTTGGCACATCATTAGATGGTTCAAGGGGGGTTAAGGCACCTGAACAGTAGCTGTAATTTGTTTGCTTAAGAAGGTAATTGCTTCACAAAGAAAGGTTAGGGGAACTTGATGAGATGGTACAACACTTAACTATTGCTCTGCAGCGTCTGTAGTGAGAGTTTCTGTAAACTAGGGTCAGCATGCCAAGGTCTTTGCCTTCCCCCATCTGGCAAACCGTGCACTGAAGTCTTATGCCTATCCTTAGGGTGCTGAGTCCCCATGGCGAGGATCTAACATGGTTTTTCACTGGTTCCCGTTTCAATTTATGGCTACTTCATAAAGGTTTTTGAATCACTGTTGATGGGTATTGGACTTTGCCAAAGCTGCATTCTGGGATTTTCATGGACAGAATCCCTACACTCAGCTGTATAGTGGAGACCTCTTCTTTTTTGCTGCTGGCTTCACTGGACTCAGAAAAGGAGCAAAATGTGAATTATGGGTGGATGGTCTGTAGTGGGATGCAGTGTGGGAAAACCCTGTCCCCTTGAACTTTCTACTGAGTACAGGCCCAGGCCTCTGGAGAGAACAGCTTGATGTCTGTTTCACTGAAAAGGACAACTTTATGCCAAAAACCCCTCCAATGAAGATTTTTAGAGGAACAAATAAATTGAGAAAACTCTCATGTTAAAGGCAGTCTAGCAGAACAGGTTGGCCATCTGGCATTTTAGTCGTGTCAAAGCCGAGGTCAAATCTCAGTCGACCTGTCCTTGGTGCACTATGCTATCAGAGCCAATTACCTCCCTCTTAAACCATCCATCCCCATCCCCCCTTGAATGCATTTTGTCCCATTTTTCCTCCACAGTGTTTATATTTTAACTCTAGGAGGTGGTTGCGATGACTAGTTTAGTTATGATATGATATATATAAATTGGGTTTTTGTTATATGGTAAATCACCACCTCTATATAACCATTATGAATCCAACTTTTTGCTACACTTATTCGCTTTCTTGCCCAGAGTAAGATGAGAAGATTGATACCACTCTCACTCAGAGTGGTATCAATCTTCTCATCTTACTCTCAGCTAGAGAGTAAATAAATTTATTTCCTAAATGTCAAACCATTCCTGTAAATTATGTGCTTTTGGATTTCGCACGATGCAACAACTGTCAGAAAAGGAGTGTAATATCATGACTTTCACAATGTATAAGTAGAAAAATGACTATCATCAACAAGACTTGAATTCAAAACAATCTCTATGTCAGGGAGTGATGAACATTTAGGTTATTACAGAGACAACAAGGGTCTTAATTTAATTGCTGTCTTTGTAGCTCATTAAAAGTAAGGCATTACTCACTACTCATTATTCCCTTAAAGCCGTAATTGCACTATGATTTTTCAGTAATATACCCCAAATTGATTAACGCATTCTCTCGTACCTTCCAAACCTCAATTAAACCTCCTGTGAATGCTCAGGAAAACTAAATAGTTTAGCTCAGCGGTAGCGCAGCAGGAGAGCAAACATCAATGCAGGCAGAGGAAAGAACTTCAGTATCTAAATCTCTAATGAGGTGCATACATTTACACCCGTAAAGATTTTTTCTCTCTCTCTATAGACCAAAACTGCTGCTGGCTGCCTCTCTGTGTCCTTTCAAGTCCAGTTTCAGGAATCCCTCTCTCATACTACTCTCATATCTGTCTGCACATGTTATAGCTTGTTTGTTTGATGCATAAAGGAGAAACAAAGTGTAAAAACTACAACTTATTATTCTGCCAAGGGTTATATGTTGGACTCTGTCTTGGCTGGGAGCAATGACTGTATGTCAATGTGTCTCCACTTCCTTCCACTGTACAAAAATAAAACCCCAACATTTCCTGGATACCAAGGCCCCAGGAAGCACCAGGCTTGGAAGCCAATTTTCACAGTGGCCAAACAGTGGAATTACAATATCTAAGTCTGTCTCGTGAAGCCATTGGGCCCAAAAAGACTTTCTCCCATAGACTTACATTGTTAAAGAGACATCTGTTCATCCATCATTCAGTGGAATTATTTATTTATTTTGTGCGTCACAATACCCGCTAACAAGATTTAATCCCTTCAGTCCAATAACATTTGGGAAGTCTAGAAGAACCACAAGAGTAAAGCATTTCAAAGCACTAAACCTGAAGTAGCCGGCTCGGCTGGTGGAAGTCTCTAGTGCGCCTGCTCTATGGGCCCAGTTATGTGGAAGCAGCGGTCTTTATGCTAAGTTAACTGTTCCCTGGCTGGCTGTAACTTAATGTTTACTGCAAATACCCTGTTTATGACATACCCTCATATCTGTCTGTTAGAGCTCACTAAAAACATGTTATGTCTTGTTTGCACCTGTTTTTATTTACCTTTGGACATAGCCAGGCTAGCTTTTTGCCCCTGCATCCAGGCTTTATGCTAAGCTAAGCTAAGCATCTCTTTGCTGCAACTATTTAACGGACAAAAATGAGAGCGGTATCAATCTTTTCTTTTAAAGCTCTGCAGGAAAACAGTGTTTTTCCCAAAATGCCAAACTATTTCTCAAGGTTGATATAAAGGAGGAGGACTGAGGGAAATAACCAGAACAGAACAAAAAAGTGAATTACGAGTACCTGAATGTGGCTTTTCTCTTTTACTTTGATACAATTGCAAATGACAACTTAGAAAAAGTCATCCCTTCTTTACATTAATTAAGAAATCAGTGATGAGTTGTTTTGTAATTCTTGCAAATACAGTAAGCATAACAAGAGTGTGCATTCTGTGCGTCCATTTACATGTTTGTCGCTCTGGCCATGCGGCGACGTGACAGCTAATTTATGCGGAGGTCATGCGAGATGGCCTCATGAAGAGGCTGTCAAATAAAGACAGGAAAATGTTTTTCTCCCCTACTTAAGAGCTGGCAGCAAATATAAAGGGACACTGTCAGAACATGAATGTGGCGGAGGAGATGCCAGCGTATTCATCAATGCCTGGCTTTATGTGTGGGAGAGTTTTTGATGTGCAGGGCTCGCGCTGCAGCGGTCTTCTGTGGAGGGTGAAAGCCAGGAGCTTTGCCCAGCTGGGACTAAGCGATGGTAGATGCAAGCTATCTTTCCTGCCTCCTCCAGCAGAAAATTCATCTCAGACCAGAAGAGAAATGACTAGAGCGTGGAAAGGAGCAGTATACCATCCTATTACAAGGGATTTGGGTGATTGGAAGTGACTCATTTTGAGTTTATGACAGCTTAATTGCGAACCTCTCTTAAGTGCTTTTTTTGGGCGCTGGCTCATTAATAAAGCATGTTTTCCCTCTTCCTATCTCTCCCTCTATTTGAAGTGTAGATTTCTCAGATGCAGAGATCTGTGTATCATGGAGGAGCACTGCAAATGAGGGTCTCCGTGCCACCCAATGCTGTGGCTGTGATGAAATGAATTCTGGCTGCTGCGGAGCTTTGCAGCATAGAGGGCAGTGCTGCAGTGTGTATGAGGCTCCTTCATCCAACAAACCAGATGTATTGCATTAATGTATATGCAACAGACTCACAACGTAATAAGAATTTGCCAAGCAGACACGTGATATGAGACTATAGGACAAATGAAGCCTACTCAGCAATAGAATCCAGTAATTAGCCTGAATTCATTGGCTGATAATTCTCAGCTAAGCTTTTTTATGCCCTACTTTGAAAAGTATGTACCCACTTCTCATGGCCTCTGTTGTTGCCATGCTGTCTGCACTAACATGTCATCATCATATCTGCAGGAAACACTGTAATCCTCTTATTCTGCTAGTATCCCCACTGTAAACTAGAATTCAGTCAGGGCCTGGCCGAGCTGCTGCTGTGTGACCCTCTATTTGTGTCGAGGTGTTAGGCTTGCATTACTCCTGCTTTTCAGCAGCCATCCTGCGGCAGAACTACCACAGAGCATCACGGGAGCCTGCAGGCACCACCATGGCATGAAATGATGTGGATCGATCTGCACAAGCCAAATGTGCATCTCCTCCGTGCCTGTGTGGAAATCAGAGCCCCAGTGAATGAGCCGTTCCCGCAGTCAGCCTCTTCTTCCATTTCAGCCGAGCTCTTTGATAGTACTGCAGGCCCGCGGGTGAGTGCTGTTGGATGGGTGATGGGTGTTCACTGTGCAGCTCCAAGCCAAGCAGCCGCACAGATCGGGCAGGAGGCCTCAGCTACTGGAGCTCCACAGGGAAGGAGGAGAGAGGGGAAGAGGGAGGAAGCAGGAGTAGCAGAGAATAGAGAGAGAACACTTAGCATTACTTGAGCTCAGATTGATTTAATCATTCAGAGCATTCGTTTTGGGTTGTGTAGTGTGTGTTGGAGGGATGAAGAGGTGGGAGAGCTGGCTCTGGGAAAAAAAGGTTCACTAATAAGGATGAGGGAGGCAGTCAGCACTCTCAGCGTCCATGGTAATCGAACTGCTAACCTTGGCAGAGTTAGTGCTGTGATCTCTCTCTGCTTTAATGTGATGCAGTGGCTGTAAGCTTTAACTATAAATGAACTCGAGTGTACATTGGTGTGATATCTTTATAAGTAGCACCTCTTTTTTGTGAGATCTGAGCAATAACATCCCTTTTACTAGTCTTACCTGTCATAAATTATTAGTCTAGTGTGGAGAAGCAATAGTTTATGATCCAGTTCCCATTTAGGTGCTTAAAATAAATACACAGTCATAGCTGGCAGTGTCATAAATATGACTTCCACTCAGTGATCATCATAAAAACCATATTCAAGAATATTTTCAGAAAAGCATTTATTTCTACCTTTACGTTCTAATGTTACCTTAATGTACCAGTTTGACAGCTTGTTTACAACCTGTTTGATCGTTTGACTGCTCGTGATTCTTACTTTGTTGGATTTCGCTGTGGCAATGACGCCGTGTTCCCGGATCTCAGCAATTACTGTAGTGATTATTTCACCATAACTGATGTTCAAAACTACAAAAATGAGACTAGTGTTGAAATACACCGTGACACTGCAATATTCAGAGAATATCCATGATTCAGAGTCTGAGCCAGGATTGCCTGCACTTGGCCCTCAACATGGGGGTGGCTTAGCCAGCTAGAAGCTAACGGTGCTAAAACTGCAAACAGTGCTAACGACGGCAACAATGCTAACGTGGGGGTGGACGACTAAGCCCCACCACTGAGGGTCAGCGTTATCAGCGCAGAGTGGCGGTGATTACCTAGCCACTGGGATACAACACACATGAAGGCAGCGTGACTTCATTTTTGCTCAGGACACCATTAGTCCACGATATCTTGGCACAGTAAATAACAGTTTGCTGCTATATAAATGTTCTGAAGGTTGCTTACAGGTCCTTTAAAGGTAGGATCTGGAGGATTTTCAAACAAAACAAAATATAGACATATACAAATGAAATCCTGCTTAATCATCACCTATGGGCTTCTACTCGTGTGGTGGTGACTCTGTTTGCAGAGCTCCTGCCCTTTAACTGTATTTTGATGTTTTTATGAGCTCGGACCGCTTCTGGGCGTAGATTTCCCCAGCCAATGAGATAGCGCAGGTGCCGTGCCCGAGCGTGTCCGAGCGTGCACCAGCGCGAGCCTTGCCTGAACCTCTTCTGTGAAGCCTTCTTCCGTACCTCCGGGCTCCGTACACCCGGGAGAGTTGAGCCTGATAGGAGGGGCCAAATTTGAATGTGTGTTTACAAACAGCAACTGGAAAATCCTCCAGACCCTACCTTTAACTTATACATTAGCAGTAATTTGGAGTCGCGTTTGTGGTAAAGCGATGAATGGAAACAGACCAACACAGTAAGTTGCCAGCTGTAAAACCAGAACATTTAGCTGAAAGACTGTAAAACACTTGAAGAGTTAATGGGGGCTGCAGAGTTAGGTGACTGGCAGTTGTCTTTACAAGCATCCATTACATATAGTCATTTGAGCTATTGTCAATTCAATCAGGAGAGACTGGTTTTGAGAGAAAAGAATATTTATTTACATGTGCACATAAGTATGAGAAATGTGAAGTCTTTGGCGATCAGACCCCATCGTGATGTCATCTATATCAGGAGGGTAATAAAGACATAGTAGATTCGGGAGCTCCCCTATGGAGTCTAGACACTGGTGATGGTAATGGTGGTGATTAGATGAGATGGAGGGAGCTGAGGATCTGGACGTAAAGAGGAATTGGGCTTTTGATGAGCTAGACCTGGGCTCTGGATAAGGTGACTGGAGGTGAATTGGATGGAGGAGGATGAGGCAATTCAGCCTAAAATGACAGCTGACAGGAGCAGAGAGGAGAACAGATTTTAAAGTTTGCCAGCAGCGACATGAAAGGCTGAAGGAGATCATGGCAAAGTTTGATTGGCTAACCGGGAGAGAGCACACCCATAGTCAGCTGATTGGTGGAAGTGGTGGGAGTGGGATAGAGAGAGAATTGTGAATGGATATAGTATAAAGAAAGTCTTCCTGATCGAACTTACGCTGAGCTTCATTACAAAAATATTGATTAATGCAGCTTAGTGTTGTCACAATACCGGAATTTCTAAGACTGATACACTACCTTGAAAAATGGTGATTTTCAATACCATTTTCATTACTACAGAAAAATTTACATTGAGGGCATACAAGTTAAAATCTTTTAAAAGATTGGCTCAATACAACAGGGCCATAACATGACGATGATGATTTCCCTTTTCTTGGTTTGTATCAGAGAACAATTAACAGTAAGAGTTAGCAGTTGGTACTGGTGTATCAATGCGGCAAAAAACGAGTGTTGAAACCATTTAAAATACTCAAGATCGATATGTATTGATAAACTGGCATTTCTGACAACACTAGTGGAGCTTTAAAATATGTATTTTGGGTGGGTTAACCTGCTGCCACATCTTTGCTGTGAAGTGTGAGGTATTATGGATAAAAGTTACCCCTCAAAGAGATTAAAATGTCCAACTAAAGCAAACATTTCAGTAAATGGTGTTGTATTTCAAATACACTGTGCTCAATTTTGTCAAGGCTGCATGGAAAAAAAAAATCCAAGCTTAATAATAAGATTGATTCCACAGCACGGACTTACTCATCCTCTATACGCCGATATCAATACAGTATGTCACTCTGTAACAAACACCCTCACCACCCCATCCCCCTTTTCATCACTGAATCACTTCAAACAGATGCTGCCAGTATGAATGACAGTGAGTAAAGGAAGGAGTGGGGGCCGGCTCTGCGGGAATGAGAGGGAGGGAAGGGGGGGATTGATGCAGGGGCTGATGGGATTGAATGGTAACTGATCCCTTGGTGTTGCAGGCATAGCATGGCAGAGGACGAAGCCATGTCTCACAGGGACCCAGTTAGCCCAAAGCATTTGTCATGGTGAATGATGTAATGGGCTTTGTTGAAGGATTGTGTGTGTTGATTTATTTGTGAGCGACATACTGTAGGACATATGCCCAAGCTCCCCTTCTCAGGATATGAGATTACATCACTGCCTGTCCACGATGCTGTTATGTGCTGGCTGTTGCTGAATTAATTTAAATTAGTATCAGCATTTCTACTCTTTCGCTTTATCTCTCAATGCTCTTATCATACTATGAGGCAGATATTGTATCCTCATATCTATAAGATGAAAGCTAAATCTGTTCAGCCTTGTCTGTTAATGCAAACCATCATGGGCTGGATGAAAAGAGCAGTGTGTAACCTTAGCCTTTACAACCTGTTAAGATTACACCACACATGAAAAATCCCCTTTGTCATAGTCAGTGGCTTAAATGAGATCTCTCTCACTCTGTGTTTGTGTGTGTTGAGATTGACGAAAGTAAGACCGATCTGTGGTGTTAAGGACCCACAAAATTTGTGTGATGGGAGGCATGTGAAACTCAAGCAAGCAGACACACAATCAGAATTATACCTCAGTAACTCATGACCTGTGGTAAAGTTAGCCTTACAGAGTTGCTTTCATCTTACCTCAGATTAGTCTAAATAATGTGGGGTGAGAGGCATGTTGGTCACCTTCAGTTCTATCAAAGCTGCACTAATCAGTGTTTTTGTATTAATAATGGACCAATATTGTGTTTACAGCTTGTTTTGCTGCCCCCAAGAAGTAAAAAAAAACACTGACACTATTCACATACAGACAGATATGAATCACATCTACAGACACATAACTCTGTCTGACAGGAAAGGTGATTTAATCAGACAAGCTGAATTGATTTGAGGCTACTTTGCCCACTTTTTTCAGCCTTTTCAATAACACATCTGGAAAAAAAATCAAACAACCTTTTCATAAATTGTGAAAGCTGCCTTATTTTCCACTAATAGGATTTAAAAGTCTTTTTGGCCTTTATAAGAAGCATTTTCCTTCATGAATGAGACGAGATTTACTTTTTAAATAAGCTGTCACAAAATTAATTACCACTCTTTGGGACTTGCAAAGTTCTCCAGAAAGAGTTGATGATGGATATCAAAGGAAGTGAAAGCTAGTGATATTTCTTTGGAGTGAGTGAAAACTCCTTGCAGTCTATCCATCAAACTAATGTGTGCTTTCGAATATTCTCAGATGTCTCACAGTTTTCTTTTTGGACGTGTAATCCATTATTTTCAGTATGTTTTAGATTTGCATGACACTTTCAAGTCAAGCTCTTTTTAACTAAATAATTAAAAAAATATGACAAAAGGATGAATTAGACTCTTTCTAACTCTGCTCTTCAATTTTTCTCCTTAATGGAGAGTAATCTTAACTGTAATCTTCATTCTTGACCTTTTTAAAACTTTGCCAAGTGCAGAGATTAAAATAAAGAGCAAAAATCGTGATTTCCATGCGAATGCGGCCCTGTTTGACCTTGGGGGATGCATTAATTTAAGCTCCACAGCCCCAATGTAATAATCCTACCCCATATGCTGGAATCCTACGCACTTCTATCACAAATAAACACTTCACCCCATCACTATTACACCCCCAGATGTTCCTATGCCAGTGCTGTTTAATATGCAAAAAGTATCCAAAAATAATTAAACTCTACGACAAGTGATATGACCCCAATTACCTCATTCTAGCTGTGTTAGCAGCGTGGACAAGAGTGCTGCACTGCATTTAGGCGCTGCAAATGTCAAGATCTTTGCAGAATCACAGCACGTTTTCCCTAACAAGGATTATGTACGCGGACACACAAGGTGTAAATAGCTCATCAGAATGAAGGGAATAAATTTGCTTTTCAAATGCACTGCTATGTTTCTCCGTCTTTTATTAACCCGCAGAGATTATAGCTGGAGTACAAGATGGTGTAGATTAAGTTAATTCTCTGAAATAAAATTGCAGTCAACTGTTTAAACAAGTTTGTAAATACAGAGTAATCCTTTAGACTGTGTCTGTGTAAAATGTTTCAGGCAAGAATGGTCACAGCTTGAAATGGCCTCAAATAATCTCCTGTCTCAATATAATGGCGTATGTTAATCTGTTGCTCTCTTTCTATACTACACTGCCCACAAATAAGCAACGCTGGTTGCACCAGGGGGATTTAGAATGTATATTACAGCAAATCAATTGGTTGACCGCAGGCAACACAGATATTTAAAAGCAGTTTGACACCAATTCCAAATGCCATGCCATCTTCTTGCATGTCTCTCTCCTTTTGTAACTGCTCCCGCTGGGTCTGCAATCTGCATTCAGCTGTTCGGGACAGGATATGAATATTCTGAGCAGTTCTTTTGCATACGCAGCAAAGCAAAGCAAGGCAAACCCCTCCAAAAAGATTCTTGTTAACCGTGGCATTTGCTCAAAGATGCCGAGAGGCAACCAGTTGTCAGAGAGCTTGCTGCGCAAGGAGATGGCCCACATTGCACACCCATGTCGTGCCTCCGCCCAGGGACCCGCGTCTCTGCATGAGTGATTGACAGGCCTTCAGCACTGTAACAGCAAGGCCTTTACCATGTTCCATATTTGTGATGAAAAATCGCCCCTGTTGTCCTCCTCCTCCTTCTTGTTCCATCCTAATCTGCTCTTATGGGTCTCAGCCCGTGGCGTCTTAAACCCCTCCGTCTCCAACAGCTGCTGAGGACAGGGAGGTATAGAGGGATTAAATGAGTCTTTGCAGCCCCCTGAAGGAATCCCACATGCCTCTCTGCCTCTAGCCCCTGCTAGTGTCTTTGATCCACCGTGTTTTCCAACCCAGTCAAGTCCCACTGGGTGCAAAGGGGGTTCCTACACATGCCAACCTACATACAGACCTCTTTTGACTCCATGGTGGCTGTTGAGCTTATGGGTTGTTTAGTTAGGCAGATAAAAGGCTCAGTTGCTTTCCAACTCATGATGCTGGAGGAAACCAGTGCATTGAGAGCTTCATGCTTGTGCTTCAGATGTTTGTCAGCCTTTTTCACTTGGCTGTTACAACTATACAGTATATTGTGATTACTGCCTTGGTCGGATATGTCTGTGGTTTTGGACCCTACCATTCATGGGTGCCATTGTTTGTGTCCTTCTGTCCAACACTACCAGTGCAGGACATGGGGTAAAGCAGTGGGATCAGTGAGATCTAGATGGATCGGACATGATGATCAACCTCTGGGGAATGCCTGCCAGCTCATATTAGCCAATTGCAATTAATGGTCTGTGATAGCCCCGGATGATGCACAGCCACATAAATGAGTGTGGATGTCATTTATTTCCTGTTCCCTTCTTGTAGTAGAAGGGCAACCCTCAGACCTGTTAAGATAGGACATACAAGACATACAAGTTGCGAACCAAGCGTTCCATACAAGTGTAAAAATTAACATTAAGATGTAATAATACAAACAGAAGTCAAGATATGCCGCCATATTATTGCACTGTGACACATTTGTAATATCTGTTGGTAGCATATGATTAAGTCTGACTAGCAGGTAATATGAAAAACAAAGTCTGTTTGTAAGGAGCAATGATGTTTAAGTCACACTATAGAACAAATTTCTCCTCCATAGAAGCAGAGCAAAGCCTCACTAGCTGGCACATGATGGAAATTGAAGGAGTGCATGTGAAATCTCACGGCTGCTGTAACCCTGGTAACGTTCGGAGGGAATTTGGAGGATGGGTGATAGATTATTCTCAGTGAGCATCCACTAAGCTAATACAGTCTGTCCCTCAAGTGTGTGTAATTTTCACATTTGGTCCCCGTACAAGCCTCCCGTGGCTTTTAATTTCAGTTTCCCAGTGCTGAAGTGAGCCTAGATACCAGGGACAGATTATGTGGCAATTCAGTATTCAGTGTACTGTAGTGTGCTAATAAACCCTCCAATAAGACATATGTAAATTGTCCTCTCTTTTATTTTAACCTCCCTGGCAACATTTGATATGTTGCATTTGAAATATTTCCTTTCCTGCAGCAACTTTAGTACAAGCACACGAATATCAATATTGGTTACAAAAACCTATTTTTATTGATTAGTTATCGGCATGAATTTGAAACAATACTACCGTTTGCTGTGGGTTTGTTATGTTGCCAAATATGACACTGGGTGAAAACAATCAATAGATTTAATAGTCATCTTTACATGTCATAACAGTTTGAGAGCTCCTTTGCCCCACCAAGAAGCATGTGTCGGACATACTGCTTTGTAGTCCTGAGGATTTCCCTGTCTAGAGGATTACATTAATGCAACACTTCATTCACCTGCCTGCACTCTCCTTGACACTATATCCTATGAGTTACTAGGTCACAGGAACCCCTGACTTAGAGGTGCTTTCTATTTTCTGCCGAGTCTCCCTACACAAGTCCTCACACTCCAGAGCCCCGTTCGCCTGAGCCATCATTGACCGTCATTATATTAAGTGCAAAAATACATTAGCTCTTACTAGGAGCCGCTAAGCTCACGCCCATCTGCTGCTAGCAAGGGATTAATTAAATGATTCTGGCTGCCCTGTTACCTTGTTATACCTTTTGTCATCTGTTTACACTTTTTTCTGAATATTTGTGTTATTTGTATTTGGGAGGACTCAGTTTTACTTGGGCTTGTGTAAGCAGATGAACCCAGGGTACCTATAGGAAATCATTACTGGAGGAGAGGGAGCGTGATTCATAAGGGGCAACCATTTATTATAGTTTGCTGTTCTGACAGATACCTTATGGAAGTCAGTAAGAATCATGTTTTTATATTTGAGTACAGTACAAGCTCCACATTGTCCCTGTGTGCTCTGCGCTTTGTTTCATCACACTGTGAGGAATATAATCAGACATCATTATGTGCAGCAGCTATGTTCTGCCAAGACTCAGTGTAAGATTACATTATCCCAGCAGCAGTGTTTACAACTTGATAGATGCTGTACAGGAGTGTGACTACTCTGGTTAGGCTTGGGCTGTTACACCTACAATTTGTTTCCTTTGGTCAGTAGTTTAATGTGTTTTTGTGCTGTTCAGGTACACAAAGCACAATTACAAGCTAGTGTTGTCACGATACCAAAATCTTTGTTTCGGTACCAATACCAATATGAATTTCGATACTCTTCGGTGCTTTTCCTAAGGAAAAGTCCTTTTGGCTACAAACCTTTAGAACAATAAATAGTAGGGGTGTAACGGTACCAAAATATCATGGTTCGGTAAGTACCTCAGTACGGACGTCACGGTTTGGTAACTCAAATGTTCCACCAAGTTTGTGTTGTCTCCCTTTGCGAGGCAGACTTTCTCTTGTCTTTTTTCACGTGCGCCAGCTGCGAATGTTGATACAGGTGTTGTCATACACACCACTTGTGCAATCTGTGCTCCAATAGGAACAAGAAAGGCGTTTGTGTGCATAATTGAGTAAAATAAATTAACTAAATTAATGAATTGAATCAATTTCAAAGTACCGGTATTTTCCAAATGCAGTATAGTACCGTTTGGAATACTCTAGTACCGTGGTACTATTTTAGTACCGGTATACCGTGCAACACTATTACAAGCAGAGAATTGAAGAAAGGTCACACTACAGTGTAAACACTGATTTTGGTAAACCATTATCTGGGGCCTCATTTATAAAACCATGTGGAGAATCTACACCTACTAGTACTCAATTTCCTTTTATAAATCCCAAATCAACTTGGAATTGTCCCCGTGTGGATCAACCTCGTATCCTGCCCTCTACACATAAATAGTCAGTGCACAGCACTTCATGATTGTTAAGGCATAGACATGAGCTGGCTGGCAGTGATTCTTTTGTCTTAGCAACAATTGAAAGGAAGACCAAGAAAACTCATTTTTCTGACACAGAAAACGAGGTGTTCATATTGCTCATGAGCACATATTGTTTAGTGGCCATAGCAGTTGGGTCACAAAAAAAGGCAGTGAATAGCAACATGTTGCTGCCTGAGGTTAAGTTCATCAAACAGGAGAGTACCTGAAATTTAAAAAAAAAAGAAGTGGTCAGATGTGAAGGTGGGGGCAGAAAACAAAGAACTGCACCCTGTCGTCTTTGCTAATTTACACAGTCACTATGTGCAGCTGGTGATGATGTGCAGGGTGAGGTGACTGGAGAAACGTAGTATGTGTGGCAGCTCTGCAGTGTCTCCAGTGCGCTCTGTGTGCCTGACAGCACACTCATGTTTACGGCAGCGATTTTGCATACAAAAAATAAAAACTAAAACATGCTTGGCATTGTATTAGAACACAGTATGAGAAGATATTATTGAAAACTACTGATGCTCTTTTCTGTAATTATTTGATTCTATTTGATGTTGTCTTGGATTTCTACAACTGACAATCTTATAATTTAGCCTAATTTATATGGTTGGATGACTCAGTATATTTACGCCTAATATTGGGAAAGGAAAAGCCAGACTTTTCTGATTCCTGCCACAGGCCACAACCTGGCATCATTGTGGTCAGCTGTGCACGATGCACTCCACAGCTGACCACGAGAGCGAGCAGCCCTCTCCTCTGCGCTCCAGTGGTGGGAATGTGATGGTGAGACAGTGCTAGCACAATTTGATTTGAGATTTAAGTTGACTTATATCTTTTTCAATTAAAAAGTGCTTATGGAAAAGTTGTGGTTCACTAACCTTTGCATAAACACAAATATTTCCGCTGCATTTCAATGTTTATTAAGTGGCTCTATGAGAAACGTGTGATATGAGATGAAGTTAAATGTGTAAGAGACATCATTACACATATAATGATTCCTCTCACATTTAATTTCCACAATCTGGCTTCAGTTCTCCGCCTCACCGTCTGTATCACCAACTTCCCCGTCTCCAAAATGTGCACACGCGTGGGTCAGAGGTTCCCTAATTGTACGCACGTTTATGCTTAGAAAATGCTGTACGCACATTTCAAGCCCTTTTTATGTGCATGATCATTATAAGTGATCACTTTAAATGTTGGCACCAGTAGAGTGACAAAAAGCAAATTCCCTAAACTTTGAAGGAATACTTAGGCATTTTGGGAAATATACTAATTTGTTTTCTAGCTGAGAGTCAGATGAGAATATTAAAACCACTCTCATGTCAGTCCATACAGTATGAAGCTGGAGCTACCAACCAGTTAACGTAGCTTAGCATACATTAAAAGCTGGAGGCAGGGGAAACAGAAATCCTGGCTCTGCCTGGAAGTAACAAATCCACCTACCAGCACCTCAAAAGCTCACTAACTAAGGTGTTCTTACCCTGTTTGTTTAATCTGGAAAAAAAAAGCTTCAGTGTGAAAATGGCAATTTGAAGTTTTACAGGGATAACGTTTGACAGAGACAGGCTAGTTTTTTCAGCTTTTTCTAGCTTCATATTCAAATGACACAAGTTAAGCAATGTACTGTTGTGGACAGGGGCTGCGGCAAAATGTTTTTTTGCCACCTATATAAAGTTCCACCTGAAACAATCTTTAACAGTTTAATTGTATATCGAGAATATTTTCACTGCTTTATCTTGCTGTTAGATAGTTTCAGTCCACCATCTATGCTCTAATCAAGGCCATCAGACTCCATTGACAAAAATGGTAAGTTTAGCTTGCTGAACTCGGAAGCTGCTGGTCTATCACTGCTTCAATCAATTAGTGTTTATGTGTTATTGTGTGACTTTGGTGAATCTGGACTAACATTTTAAATGCCAAAGTCACACAATAACACAAACAACTTAACAGACTAAGATGATGATGATTGATGCAGCAGTAGACCAGCAGCTGTGTTAAATGTCTGTTTTACTCATTGGAGTCTGGCTTTGACGAGAGTGATGTAACATCTTCATTTCCCTGTCGGAAGTCACTGTCTGATGGTAAAGCAGTGAAAAAAATCTAAATATAGCATATACTTAAACTGATATTGCTATTTTTTGGGTGGGATTTTTTAGGTGTCTTAAATACTGTACATTTTGTTGCTGACCGCTCCACAGCAGCACCATGCTTAGCTTCTGTGGCTGTACTCTTACTTGCTTTTCCAAACTAGGGGTGTGCCAAATGACATCTACTGTATGTAATACACTTACTATGAATAAGTGCCTCATACAACCCTACTTCAAAAGATCCATACTTTCCCTTTAAGCTAAATGCTAAATTGGAGTATCAGTAGAGACTGTGGTTTCACTTGGTGATTTACATATATCTACATTTTTATCCTAGTGCCGTGATACTTCATGTTATGGTATCAATGTATACATATAATGTCATGGTATCATTATATCATTTAGCTTTGAGTACGTTCTTAGTCTTAAAAAAGCTCCACATTCACTTGGAACAGGACTGATATTGGCATTTAACAGCAGTTGTTTGGTGGACCCTGCAATAATTCTGCATGTTTACACATGGTTAAATAAGCAGCGGTAAAGGACACCTCCAGTGTTTGCATAAGCTGCTTCAAACTACCTGCCTTAGTAATATTAACAAGACATGAGGCTGGAGGGATGAAACAGAAAGGCTGACAGTGATGCACACAGCAGAGAGGATTCTGGAGGATTCAATCTCAAAGCACCTGGGGAACACGGGCATTATTCAAATGACTTTTACAGGCTACTGATAAGAAAACTTCAAGGGTTTCCAATTAGCACAGAGCCATTCTTTCTAAAATCTTGTGATAAGATAATGTTGCTCTTTGTGACTACAGTCATTTGGTCAAAATGACGATGATGATTTCAAAGACAAGGTCCATTTCATATTTGTTGCACCTGCCATGATTGTGGGTGTTCTTGAAGCAAGAGGAACAAAAAGCAGATTGGCACCAGTCCTATAGAACATAATGGTTTTATTTTGAGCTCATCATTTCTTTTACATTTGAACAACTGAGAAAATGGTCAGACCAAAGGGAAAGAAATACCCTTCTGGGGGGGATGTTCTTTGAGGAGTGCAGAAACACAATTTTACAGTGACGGAGCTCAGTATTTAGATCCACTGCATCAGAATGCAAGCGTGCAATTCTAATTTGGGCTTAATTTGATTTGCATTCGTTTGGAAGTCCCACTGCTCCCCAGTGACCGTGCTACTGAGCTGCCATATAGGCAGAGGATGCTCCCAGCCTGCTCCTGTAGACCCCAGAAGAACCATTATCCTTTCAAGGAAATTAATTGAATTATTAGCTGATTGGTTCGTTGATTGATCGTACTTTACTTATCTAAATAGATTCAATGTCAAGTGCATTTTCTTTACTGTTTTTCAGTTCTTTTTTTAATGAATCCAGCCCAGTATCCAAGGACTTGCATCCATAACAGACAATTATGCATCTCATAATTTATGTCCAATGCCAACAGTCAGCGCCAATGGACACCCGGATGGTGCATGGATTTAAAGCACGTTGTAGGCAGGAAACTGCAGATCTGCATTTACTGTGTCTTTTTTTTATATTAACCATGCAATATGCCTTAAATGAAATGTGGCACTCGGGTTGGCCATGTGCACACATATTAGGCCAGGCTGTTCTCATGCAGTGTTTGTATGTAAACCAACGAAAAGTAAGGCACCACAGAATTTGTATATAACCCTTGTAATTCATGTTTAACCCACGTAATTGTGACCACTGCGGTTACATGACCAATGTGCTGATGGGAGTAAAGAAGGAAGCAGTATAAAGAGTGAAATAAGGAGGCAGGTTAGGTTGGTAGATGGGTCAAACAAACACAGGACTTTCCCCCAGGACAGCAGTTTTGTGTCCCATGGGAGTTAATTTAAGGTACGTCTTCATGTTACGTTGAGCTCATAATGTGATGATGCCCAACCATGTTTCTTTTCCTAAACCTAACTCGCATAACATTACATTAAGTACGTCACTTTACGTTGTAAGTACCTGACGTGGCGAGGGGTCTGCCCATTGGTCCGACAGCCCATTATTCTGACATCCCATCGTTCCGACCATATTATACCCATTGTTCCGAAGTCCGTTCCGAAATCATCATGATGCCCTGTGGTTAAGGTCTGGTTAGGTTTAGGCACAAAAACCACTTGGTCAGGGTCAGGAAAAGATCATGGTGTGGGTTAAAATGAAAAAGAAAGTGGTAAACACATAAGCCATGAGTCTGCTTCGCCTCAAGCCTTTCCCAGCTGACCCAGAGCCGGTTGCGGTGCCGCCGGGAGCCGTTCAGCACTGCGGAGAGCTCCCCACACAACCCGGACCCCAGAGTTAATAACAGGAGGTTATGGTGTTTCATTCTCTCCTCTCTATGACACATCTCGACCAGTAGCCTACTTTTGTTGCGTTTGCTGATCCTCTATGGTACACAAATACAGTATAGCCTAGTATAATCACATATCGGAACAACGGGACGTCAGACTAATGGGCTGTCGGACCAATGGGCTGTCGGACCAATGACATGGAGCCACGTGGCGATGCCCAACCATGATTTTTTTTCCTAAACCTGACCTAACCTGTAGGGGCGCTAATTTGTGGGGCACCAATTTGTTAGATATCATACAAACATTGTATGAGGATACATTGATGTAGCATCACTTTGTTTATGTGTGCCAGTGTGTCTGTGTAAGTGAGAGCCTGCTGTCCAAGTGTTAGAGATTAATCGGTTTAGTGAAAAGAGAGCTAATTATAGCAGAGCGGGACCTGCACTCAATGCCCAGATCACTCTCTTCTTTCTCACTCTCTCTCACACACACACACACTGTACATGTAAATACAGAGTGATTAAATAATTAATTGAGACCTGGAGCCTGCTCCGATGTACAGGTGGACCCTACACTGGATCAGTGACACTTTGTGAATCACATCGAAAACCAGTAATGCCTGCCACCTGTGGGGCCCCTCTGTGTTTGCATGGCAGTATTGCAATATGCACTGAGTGAGCCATATTAAGAACAGGGTTCAATTTGATATCATATAGAGTCAAGAAGCCAGTTTAAACTCCAATTTAAAACAGAGGCAATTTGTGTTAACATCATAACTGACAGAGAAAATGAAAACCGAACTGAAAAACTCTAGCATCTACTTGTTATAATTATAGAATTTTATTTCTTGTGGACTGCCTTGGCAGATACTTCAGTTTGAGTATTGTTTGCTCCATATGCTTGTTTAGACTGTTATGATTGGAGTCTGGCCTTTGTGAGCCCTGGAGACCCCGAGGCCATATGTGCTCCTCGCGCCGACCTCCACAGTTGGACTGTTTCCTCTTGCATTGGCTAACAATTGAGATACTTAATAAAAAATTCATGAGGAACAGTAGAAAGCCTTGTAAATCACTCCAAATAGGGGATGAATGTCTAATAAATGTATGTAAGGGTAGAAATGTAATATTAAATAGAAGCATACAGGGAGCCAGATTTAGTGTGAGCAAATATTCCTCCCTTTTTTCCAGTATTGGGCTACATCTTTCTGTGTGACCTCTGTAATCCTAAAGCTGTTGACCAATCCTCAGTGTGGCTCAAAGCCCGCTCCTTCGCCCCTGGTGACAAGTCATTTAACAACGCTGACTCTGGCTGCGGCCCCCTGTTTGCCCAGCAGCCATCGATGTGGCCTGTCTGGATATATCGAGGTCAGGCTAAGCCACTCTGCAGCGGTTTCTAGGGCACGACACACATCAGAACCGCAGCAGAGTTGAAATCTAGTTCAAACAGCAGCTGGGGGAGGTAGGGGAGGAGCATGACGTAGGCTAAGTCCCCCAAATACGAACACGCCGCCCACTTCGTAACCAGCGTGTAGGCACAAATGGCTCACCCAGGCAGGGTCATTTTCTGTAACGTGCCTGTCAGTTGGCCCAGCAGGAGGCCACGTGCTGTTAATGTGGATAAGTGGTTAAGCTGCACTGTGGGATTGAACTCTTCACAATGCTATTTTGACAGCACCTACAAGTGGAGGGTGGTGAAAGCAAGCGGCTGAGCTGAACCCTCTTCAGATCCACATATGGCCGAGTTGTGCTGTGCCTCCATGCATTAGCCACTCAGATTGTTCGCCGATTAAAGCTCCTTATGTCCCTGCCCACATTTTGATCCTACACTAAGACTGCGGTTTTTAAATAACACAGAATCTGCTTATTTTTTCATGAGGAGTTCTTACACTGTCAGCTTTTTTTTATGCTAACAAAAAGTGTTATGTAAGGAACTTAACTACAATGAAAAATGGTCTTCTCCCTTACTGCTGTTGCCATTTTTTATGAGCGAATGAAATGGCTCGACACTCGTAAAATGCCTAAATGTTCCTCCCAGCCGGAGGTGAAAATAGAGAGCAAACCGTGGCGTCCTCTCTCTCTTTTTTTTCTTCTGTCAGGCCTTGAGGGACAGCGGCTCACAGGTTATTATCACCCTGTGAAAGGTTACAAATCAATACTTGTCATGACAGCAAATTCCTCTTTTTTCAAGTACCGCTCTGCTATAAAATGAGAATCTCTAATCTCTTCCTCCTCCCCTCCTCCTTCAAAGCTTTGGACATAATAATCTGACAGAGAGCCAGGGTGATCGTTTTTTTTTCTCTCTCTCTTTTTGATACAGTATGTGGATTTTTGGATTTGTGATATAACTACAGTCTGGGTACAACATAACCAGGACACTGACAAAGCAGATCTGTCTATTGGGTGTAGTGATTATCTGATAGTGTTTGGGAGAGTGTGCCATGAAGTAGACATACAGGACTGGATGCAATTTAGACAGTGATCGTTTACAAAACATATTGGCTATGTTATAATTAGGGAGGACAGTTAATATGATTAATATTGATTTTTCATCATTTTTCTATTGAGTGGTTTTTCCCTTTGCATCTTTCTTCCACACTCCACATCATTCTCTGCTATGTTGAGGCCTACTCCTCTCTGGCTGGATAAGGCATTGTACGTTTCTGCACACCATGGATATTTTCCATTTGCACGTTATTATGTAGTGGAAAGGTTTAAACTTTATGTTTCAACAATGCTGTGGTTAACGTGTATAGTGCTTATCCATAAAACTACTTGGTTATGGTTAGGAAAAGATCATGTTTAGGCATAAAATACCCCTTTTTTTGTGTGTGTCTTGGGGTCTTGGCAGGAAAAGCACTGATGTCTCGATAAAAAACATCCGCTGTTGGTGCCACTATCCTGACAGGAAAAGCAGCAATCTCTTGGTACTTTCCTTGGCACTACCTCGGCAGCAATAGTAGCACTGTCACAGTTAAAAAGCACCTGCTTCCTGTGCCACTATCCCAGCAGGAAAAGCAGCAATATCTTGGTAAGAAAACAATCGCTTTTCAGCCCACGATCCCTGCGGGAAAAGCAGTGATGTCTCAGTATAAAGTGACAGGTTGCTAAATAACACTCACAGCAATGGTCTGCAGTGGTCTACAGCTTGGCAGGCCTCTCCTCTTGGTGACACTGCATCCACCATTCCCTCTACTTTCTGATGACAAAGTCATATGTATGACGTCAATTTATAAATGTCGATATGATTTGTATAAAACATACAAATGTAACGTATTTGTGGTTTGCAGGAACATACAATGCCAACATCCTCTTTTGGCAACCTGGCTGAAATATGCCGAGATTGCTTTAAAATTGTGCTACGGGTGACAGTTTCACACCTCCATCATGCCTTTTAAGTCTTCCATGTCTGTCATCTCCTTCATCTTCCCTGTCCTTTACCCCTTCCTCTCTCTTTTACTTCATCTCGATTGTTGCCATAGCCACACTATCAGCTGTAGAGGAGCCTCCAGCATATGGGAGATGATCACGTTTAAAATTACATATCGCACCAAGATGAAATCTTGCTGCACAAGGATTTTCTTCTTAACACAGAGCAAGGATTTGCTTGCCTGTACAGCAGACACTATTCCCCTGCCTTCACATTTCCTATTCCATACTATCACTCTTACTGTAGATTCTCTTATATTCTTTTATCGCGCTCCATTTTCTCCATCTCATTTTTCAGCGCTCCCACAGTAAAGATTTTGATGTTCTGGAAGGTGTTACTTCCCGGTTCACCAGGTGTTTTATACAAAGGTACCTTCCTCATTGAGGTAAGGTAATATGTTTTGATGTAAGGATTTAGGTTGAGCCTAGCTAACTGCAAAAGGCAGGATTATATATGTCCAATGCGAGGTAGAAATATTTTAGGGTTTTAAAATGTGCTTGGGATATTTTGGACATTATTTATTTTGGGCAATTTTCCAGTTTCTTTTAATAATCTTGAGCACTTTCCGTAGTAATTTCCTCTCTGGTGGAGGTCTGATGATTATAGCGTTGGTGCTCGGCTGAGAGCCCAGGCCAAACTGACAGGTGTAGGAGAGTTAGGAGAGCCTTGACGGAGTTAATATGGATTAACTGCCTTGGCGCCGAATGGGAGGCATTTTCACAGCAGGCTCCATCTTCAACATGGTTCTTCACGCAGGATTCAGCCTTCCCTCGTGTATCTGAGACCTGATGACCGGGGACCGACGGGCACCTCCTGCCTCTGCTGCTTATTGCATTTCTGCCCCGGACTGACACAAGTCGATGCTTGATGTTGTACAGCTGTGACAGTAACAGAATCATTGATGGGGAGTTGTCATGGCTGTGTGCTCTGTGACTGACAGGCAAACTGGGCAGGACTGACACCCCTTGAGTTATTCTTTATGGTGGGTACATGGCACATTAGCATTTATATTTTGCAAGTTCGCATGAACTAAAATATATAAAATTGCTTGCCACATCTATGACTACCCACACTTGGATATTTCAGGACATAATTGAAGGTTTTTAATTTGCGCTTTTGCGTGCGTGGGACCAGGTAAAGCCTCAACATCTCCTTGGCCCTGAATGTCCATCCATCCATAGCTAATGAGGCAGTGTGAGTGAGGCTTGCAGCGGCCACTGACTCACCTCGCCTGTATGCTCTCCTATGAAATGCCCACAGTTACTTTCACCTGCATTCCTGTTGGCTTTGTGCCTGTTTGAATTTGGTGATGCATGGGACTGTCTATGGGCTGCTATTTTAGGAGGTGCCTCAATGAATTCATCATTACTTGGATCAGTGTGATACTTCAACTACTACACTGATGCTGGTACAAGCAAAGACAATATAGCGTGCAAACTAAAACAACACTTAACAATCAGAGAAATCTGTATTAGTTTATGGTTTTGGCCTCTTGAAAGCAACAGAAGGAGCTGAAGACACAACAGTGATACATGTATTTTCACCTTATAAAGTTGACATGGTGGATTTATTTACACATTCAACAAACACAGAACAGCATTAGCATTTATTTGGTGTTTTCGGCCACCTGATGAATTTGAGTCCAATATTCAGTCTTTTTTAGCTCCGTTTTGGTACCAAACAACTCCTGAAGGAATATTTCAGTCTTTCACAGCTAAATGCTCCACTGTGTTCACCAGCTAATCTCAAACTTTGTCTGCCTGCTGTCTGGTGAAAGTCTACAGTGTATTACTCTTATATTCAACTTTTCACTCTAGGGGTGTGTTAAGACAAAATGTGAATTTTAGACACAGCTTAATTTCACATAAAGTCTGTGGAAAGATGACATAAATTTGCCCCTGGCAGCACAAACTTAGGTGAAGTTGAAAATATTTTGAGCACTTGTGTAACTGACACATTGTAATTCACGCTTGGAACTTTAGGAATCTAGGTTTTCTTCATAAATGTACAAAAAATAGAGGGAAAAGTAGAGACAGGAGTAAAATAAGAGAAAGAATGAGTTCCTGGTGAGATCTGGGATCAGCCCAAACACACACAGTCAGTTGTCAGCTGGCTTGCACCCAACGTCAGTTGGGAACAACCACCCACTGTGGCTGAAAACACGGTTGAGGAGAGAGATAGGAATGAATCAGAACAATTAAGTTCAGGCCAGAAAGCCAAAACAATGACCTGAAAGAGTTAGTTGATTCTTTGTGGCTTCATAACTGCGAGCGACATAGTCACAACTTCCTGTCCAGTAGAAAACTGGCCAACTCTGCTTTGTGCTTCATCCCCATCCTCTCCTTTAGTGCTCGCCAGCGAAAGTGAAAATAAAAGCCAACACCAGATTCACTCTTGATTTAGATCAAACTTTGTCCACTTGGTGTTTCACCTTGCTTTACTTGCAGTTTTTTTGGTGCTGTGTCAACGATTTTCGTAGCTTGATATTGGATGCATGCTGCTATTACCTGCTACCAACCTTCTACCATTTCATAAAGTCCCAACTTCACCTGTGCACTGTTATTGGCTAGGGGGTACACACCAATAAACAAGATACAAGCAAGATAAGAAAATAAGAAAATCCAGGCAGAGGGCAGTGTCTCTGCAGCTAAATACACCGCCACATACTTATAGTGGGTCATAAGTGATGATGATGATGAGTATCAAATGAAGAATATTTTATTAGAGGACCACCACACTGTTTTTTAATGCCTTTATAAACTCACAATATTCCAATTAGGTTTAAGATCTATGGCAAAGCTGCTGCATTAACTACATAATTCAAATGGTCACATGGTTTACCAGCGGTTAGGCCTATATGAGGAACCCCAAAATGAGTGATTTATATGGCTCTGCCTCCCCCATCATTGAATCTGAATGAGTTTTGCTGTTTGATCTTTTTCCCCTCCGAATCGCTCTGCCCACCTGCTCCTGTCCCTGTGTATGTCGATAAACAGCGGAGCCCTGCAGTCCTGTTTCCCACGCTCAAGAAATCTGGCAGTCCAACAGGTTCAAACCCATATCCATTATATACTATGCATGTAAAGCTGAAATACCCTAACATAAATGACCCTTTCATGCTGCCCAAAATTTGCTCTGGTATTACATCAGGGCAAGATGAGCTAACATGCTGCAAATCATTCACCTAGCATTACTATTGGAAAACCTCTGTCATCTGGAGGAAATAGGTCACAAGCAGAGTTCCTAAATTGCAAACATGTGATTGGACATTTGAAGTATTCTGTGTCAGGTATGTAACTGGACTTTTTGTCATGGAGCTTAGAGAGAGAGAGAAATGATAGACCAGATATCCAAAGATAAAGATATCAGAGAAGGCAGATACGAAGACCAAGGGTAAGAAAGAGGAAAGGATGTATAATTTTATCCTTACACAAGTTTTATTAACCGTATTAACCCAGACTGATTTGGTTCTTTATTTTTTATAGCATGGCAAATAGGAAGATATCATTGTTGACTTATGATTAGTCTAGAGTTTGCTGCTCAGAGTAAGTAATGGTCATTTTCCATAATCTTTATGTAAAATGATGCAGGCATCTGGGATGAATCAAGTTAACCTCCCAGGTCAG
The DNA here is from genome assembly GCF_006386435.1 of Epinephelus moara. Lineage (NCBI taxonomy): Eukaryota > Metazoa > Chordata > Actinopteri > Perciformes > Serranidae > Epinephelus > Epinephelus moara. The sequence goes on from NC_065513.1 coordinate 10,612,879, forward strand.
GGTTGTAATACGTCTGATATTAAAATGTCATTTTTGTAGCAGAGTATTGGGTTCATTAAAATGTTAAAGAAATGTTGGAAATGGGATGAAACTTCTGTGCAAATGGATGATTTTAATATTGCCGATGGAGCCTTGCTGCCTTCAGTTAGAGATTTGAGGGGTTGATTAAAATGCTATGAAATATGAAAATGTAAAAACTGTTAGGGTTTAGAGGTGGCGGAATATTTGCAGGATGACTGTTTCAGCCTCTTTTATAACAAATATTTTAACTGTTGTTTTAGCCACTGGTTTCCTCGGAAGATATACTTACGCTGTTGAACTTGGAACAGGCCTCTGCATATTTCTGGAAGAAAAATACATTAAATTAGATGCATGTTTTCCTAGATGAAATGTAGTGTCAGTCATTACGCTCTGTCGTAGAATGCGGGGTTATGTGGTCTTTGCATTTGAGATACTGGCTGTAACGTTAGTATGTTTACATTTAGATGATATCTCAGTGATTTAAAAAGCAAAGTTGATTCAGTTGTGGTTTCAATCTTTCTGCATATGAAAAAATATGCTCTTTTTTTTGCTGTGTTTCATTCTGAATGATGGTAATGAAGACAAAGCGCCAGTAAACATGTCATTTACCACCAGTGATGCGTTTACCCCCTGGGCTGTGTAGGGAAAGCTGTTTTTCAAGGAACTTAAAATTGTGGGAATCACGCAGCGCTCAGATAGTCTGCATACGTTTTACAGTTGAAATACCACTGACACTCTTTGTGAGGGATATCTGACCTTTAAATATAATGCATGTTTTGAAAAGTACTGGGCGTCTTATGTAGTGAGATTCATTACTCACCCTGGTTGTATTATCACTTGGTCAGAGGTCTCCAAGGCTCCAGGTGAGCCTGAGTGGCATACGGATGAACCCATAAACAGGCAATGAATGAACACTAATGCATCGTCCCTGTCTGCATGTTAAAATGATGTCAGCACATGTCAGGAGAATGGTTCCTGCTGCTGCTGCTGCTGCTGCTGCGTTCTCACAACCCTACTGGATGCCTGTATTAAGAGATAGTACAAAAAATAAATAAATGAATAAACAAGATGGCCTGATAACAGATAATAAAACATGAAAACTTAAATTATCCTCTGCTGGAAAATGGGACATCCCAGCAGCAGTAGTAACATGATACAACAGAAAGAAATACTATAAATATATTAAAGGTGAACTGCAGATAATGTTTGTTTAGTTTTTCTCCTTTTGGCCTATTTAAAGTGAAGTGTACTGGTAGTCCCCCATCTGCCTTAGTGGGTCACATTTCCATCCAAGTACTTGTCACTCATCTTGATTAGTTGTATATTGAAACAGTGTGCAGCCAAGGGCTGAGGTAGCCTGTATAAATAACACACAATGAAGCCAGCACCGAAACTGCAATAAAAAAAAATGAATCAATGCTTATCGTTTTCCTTTTTCTTCACGATCACCGCTGTTGTTGCCGTGGCTCCTCTCTACTTTATACCTCACCTTAATGCATGTCTAGTGATACTCTGTATTTTTCTCTGTATGAAGTCCAAACCACGTATTGGTTGTGTAGCCAGTGCTCAATATATATGTTTTTCTTTTGTGCCATAGATCTTCATTGTTGTCCAAAAACACATCAACAAGCCATACTGTTGCATTATTGTTTCTTCATTACAGTGAATACAGACACTGTAGTCTATTTTTAGTTCATCTTACTTATAACACACTGTCCTGCTGTTATATATACTCAGCAGCAAATTTTTGTAAAAGGAATACTTCGCCACCCGAATAACAATTTGAATATTAATTACTCACCCGTGTTAATTGAATTCAGGAAGAAAACTGTATGCCTCCACTGTAAATGGAAATTTCTTGAAAGTTCTTGATTAATTAAAGCCATAGGGGTCTGCGTTTAGCAATATCAAAACAATATCAAAACATCCCTGTACTGTCACACAACTTGTGCAGTAGAATCCAAGTCTCATTTATCCAGTTGTATGCTCAGTACTCTGTATTCTCTCTTCAAGCCAGATGAAAATAGTCATTTTACCTTGCTGAACACTGGAGCTGACAGTCTACCATTGCCTCAACCGGTTAGTTTGTCTTATTGCATGTCTTTGGTGTTTTAAAGGGTTAGTTTGAATTCACCAAAGCCACACAATAACACAAACTATCAATGGAGGCAGCAGTAGAGCAACAGCTCCCGCATTCAGAAAGGTGAAATTACAGTTTTTGTCAATAGAATTTGGCTTTGAAGAGTGCATAAATAAGTCTCACTTTATGTTCAATTCTCCGTCGGAAAGGGCAGTCTGTTTGGGAACTACTGCGCATATGACTGAATAAATAAGACATGGAATATAAGGGTTTGATATGGTTTTGCTCTTGTACAATGCGGACCCCTATGACTTCAGTTCACCAAGAATTTTGGATGCTTTGTTAACTGGTGGCATGTGAGAAAAACAAAGGTTTCTTCAGTCTTCAGGAGTACAGCATAACACAAGGTGAGTAAATGATATGCAAATAGTCATTTGGGGGGTGAAGTAAATGAATAAGTGCACTTTTTAGAGGGTATTCATGACCTGTTTTTTTGTTTTTGTCTTCTGTTCTTTGAACAAATGGGGTGACTAAAGTGTTAATCTTATATACAGTGTCACCTTGTTACAAAGCACTTAATAATATTCAGCTGCACTCCTATAGTATGTGGGTTCTTAGAGTTGTCATATAAAGTGTGTTTCTAGCACACAAGCAATTCCACATGCTGTGATGTTTTCTCTAGGTGTTATTTGTTTCAGTATCTGTACTCCTATAGAGATAGTGTCGATATAAAGTTGCATGTATTTGTGTGTGTGTGTGTGTGTGTGTGTTTTCAGATGAGTGAATGAGAGAATTACCGAGCGAGCTCGTGAATGGGCAAATGAGTGAGCAAGCAAGTGCCTGAGCAAGTGACTTAGTTGAGTGTGTGGGTGAGCGACTGAGCAAACGAAACAGTGTTTGAATGAGTGTGTGAGTGAGTGATTCATTATTATTGATACAGTGTTTTCTCTCAGTGTTACCGTAAGTGTTGCTGCAATGTGTTTCATGTTGTCTGGCAGCCAAAGGTCTGCAATCCAGTATAATAGAGCATGTTGTTGCAGTAACAGTCTGAGTAGCTGCTCTGCCCACAGCTCTCAGCCTCACTACGCGCTGCAGTGATCTCTGCTCACACTCCCCCTCTCCCTTGAGAGATGCTCGGCTTTTCTCTGGCCTCTGGTAGATCTTTGCCATGGATGACGGGGCAGGAGGAGCAGCAGCCAGGGCAGACCCTCGTTCCATTACCTGACTCCTGCAACTCTAATGGGGGAGTTTATGCAGCCTTCCTGACACAGGCAGAGGGAATTTGCTTCATTTCTGCTCTGTTCGATATGCATAATGGTCTGGTGAAGTGCCAAAGTGCCAAACTGTATTTCAGTAGTGTTGGGTGAACACAGCATAACTTCACTCTTGCGTGTGTCTCATTTCAATCACTCACTCTACTACTGTTATTTTACACATCATAATATAGCAGCAGTTTATATTTTTACATATATTCTGCTTTGATACACAAGTAATATGTACATTTCTGCAGGGTCTGTATATACCCTGTCCTTATCCTTGATCTCATTTCCATGCAATATATTTCTGCAAAATTCAAGTGCCATCTCATTAGGATCATCAAGTTATCCTTTGTTTTTATATTTGCATTACAGTTGATTTTGCACGCTGTTTATTGCACTTACATCTTTATTATCTCTTTTCCTATGACAAAGTACTGTACGGCAAAATAATTAGTAGTTTTTGTTGACCTTTGTTTCCAGCACGGCACAGGATGGAAAATGTAATTTAAAAGCTAGAGCTTTTAGTATTTGTTGAGCCAGCAACTATATTAAGCCGCTCCAGATATAATATGGCCACACACAATTATATCCTATGAATAAGCGCCCTACAAATGGTGTCACGTATTTAACGTAAACTTACGTAAGGTTAGTAAGGTTAATGTGGTTGGGGTTAGAAAAAGGAAATGTAGGAGCATGTAGCTTAAAATGACTCAAAGTTCACACGGTTCCAGACACCAGACTCCTGGGGCAAGTCTGTTTTTTGTGACCCATTCACCACCCCACCTGCCTCATAAAGGGACCACTTCCTTCTTGATATTCGTCAGCGCGTTGGTCATGTAATCGCATTTCCAAGTATTCCCAAATATGTGGGCTAAACGAATTACTGGCTCATGATTATGTACAATATGTACAAATTTTGGTGCATTACTTTTCATAGAAAAATGTATGATCAGTGCATGTGAACAGCCTGCACAGAATGAGGACTGTGACTTCTCCCCCCCATGATTAATACTGGAAGCGTGTTATGAAGGGATCTCTTAATGATCCCTATGAACAGAAGAAACAGTTACAGCAAACAAAAAGGTTTCAATGTACACATGGGCACTCGACAGTTGTTTTAAGACAGACTTGAAAAATTGTGACCCTATGCTTAAGGGGTCCCATATTTTACTGTCTGCTTGCCACTCAGCATTCAGTTGTGTTGGTGCCCATACAGCTGGTTGATTGAGCCACGAATGCAGTGGTCCCAAACTGAAATATTGATGGGCTGTCATGTTGCATAGCTTTAGCTCTCAGTTTTCAAAGTCTGTATTATATAGTGTAATGAATTTTATTTCTTTGTGAGATCTCTGAAATCAATCCCTTTAGCCTTCAGAGCAGTTTTTCTGAAATTGACATGGTAGATGTTGCTGTTGAGATTTGAGTTTTTACATTTAAGACTGTTACTTAGACACTCTGAAAACATCCTACTTACACTAAAAGAATGGCACTTTCAGTTTTCAGTTTTCCTAAAAAGAAAAAAAGGAAAAAGATCCTGCACCATCAATGAACTGTTTCAGAAGTGAATCATCATGTAAAATAACATTGAAGTAATAACATAGTCATACAGTATTCCAGCTTTGTTGGTGTTCACTCAGACCTCTAAAACCAACCGACATTACCAGTGTTAGTGTTTTTTCTATGAAAAAAACATCACGTTTTCTCTGAAAACCACATCTAGACCAGCTTTGACATGGTAATGCATGTTTTCAGAGATAGAGATCTTATATATTCCTTTCATCCTCTCAGGTCTCTGCTGGATCACACATCACAGCGTGTTAGGTATGATCAGGGGGAAGACCTCTGAATTGCTGGGAGGATTCATGCCCAGCCTCCCTCCAGAGCTACATGCTCCCCAGATCTCAAGGGGTCTCTGGGGTGCAGCTGAGAAGCCGGCCGACTCAGAAATATGGACTGCTGCCTCCTCTGGCTCTTTTAAAGCTCAGTCAGTGTACACAGAGACTCATTTGTTTGGGCCTGCTCTATAAAATCTATTACCAGCCCAGTGCTGTGTGTTTTCACTTTGTTTTTTATGGTTTGTGTCCTCAGCATGGGGCAGCGAGGACAAAGCAAAGACAAACACCGCCTTTCCTTGTGGTATATTGAACTTGGCATACAAAAGTACAGAATTTGAAGCTGGAGATACTAGAGCCGTGTGTGGTGGGGGTTGAGAGTATACTCTACAAGCGCAGAAATCTGCGAACACGTCGGATACCTCACATTCCAAAATGTGTTGCATTACACTGAGAAATCCTCCTTATTTTCCACACTGCTGGGGCGCCGTTTGATGACTCTGATTGATTCTGTGAGATGATTCTGCGACATTAGCAAGATAAGCCGACTAATTAGTGTTAAACACCTGAGCTCCATCAATTAGCACCTCTCTGTTTCTTCCAGCCATGATGCAGCAGCAGAGGAAGAAATCAGAGCTGCCTCTCTGCTAGTGTGCTGGAGTGTTTTCACACCCATAGAGGGCAGCTGTGCTCTCCACAATCTCTCCTCTCTGACTAATAGAGTAACAGACACACGCAGAGAGAGATATAACAAGTTATAGAGGTGGTGTGTTTTCCTGTGTGAGTGGCCTGGTGTTCAGAAAGAGTCCATTTCTTCTGTGTTGTTTATGGCTTTAGCCTATTGGAGAGTGTGTGAAGCAGCATGCAAGTCCCTAATGAAGTTGGGCATCTGCCAGAGACAATACACAGGCTTGTTTTGATGCTGAGCTCTCTTATACATACTTTGTATCTCCCTCTGTCTCCTTCTATCTGAATCTCTCTCACTTAAAAGCTTTTTAAAAGCCATCAACATGGCTGCGCTCTCAATGCAGAAGAGCAACCATTGATTACCACTGCCTTAAATGACTGGAGTTAATGAATCATAACAACAGTGAATGGTCGGTTCCTGACACCGAGGCATTCAAAGCAGGCTGAACAAATATGGCAGCTCCTTGCAAAGCGTGGCTACAGCTGAGCCGTTGTTCTCTGGCAATACAGTTGGTTCAGGAAAAAGACTCTTGTAGATGTAATGTGTTTTTGTCAAGCAGCCGAGGCGAAGAAAGAGAGAGACAGAGCGAGAGCTGGCATGAAATCAGCTCTTTGTAGCTGGTGTCCGGGTCCTTGCACACGCTGGACTGTAATAAACCAAACAATATCACATTAACACCCAAGGTCCACCATTAATGGGCCCAGCTTTGGCCAGCAGACAGTATATAGACACACTCTCATGCATGTGCGCACACACATACCACTGTAAGTGCCCACTGTCTCTCCACTGACTGTTTAATTCCGCGGCTGATAATTATAACTGTTATCTGTTGCCTCTGAAAAATTATTGAGCTTGTCAGCACCCATTAATTTACTCTGTATCATAAATTAAGTGGCACGGGCTGTGTTTTATCCCCGTCTTGCTGGAGTAAATGGAGGCAGTTTTTCCAGAGGCAAAGTCTGCTTTACTGTACTGTACGTCACACATGACAGACTTTTGTTCTGCTTCCCCGTTGTTTAAAAGCCTGGAGAAAATGAGTCGGAGATAAATTAGCCACACTTGAATGTGTGCAGCTCCAAACTGGAGGATGTGTCATCTAAGCTGAGTGTTGGAGCTGTGGGTTTACATGCAAATAAAAAAAACTATTCACTCTTTAACTGTACATATATAGCACAAGAAACCCCAGACCTGTAACTGCCAGTTTTGTGAGCTGTGTCTTGGAAAATGTTAACTATGGTTTCCACATTTTTTCCTCTAAGTTGCTGTCCAAAACCTAAGCTGCAGGAAGCATTCATCAGCAACCAATCTCATACTGCCATTGCTGTATGTCTGCCTGTTGCTGCAACATGATTTGTACTCAAGCTAAAATGAATCACATACCTCAAATCAGCCAGTGAACAGCAGCAGAACCATGCAGCTACCAGCAGGGTAAAAACAAACCAACAACAACATGATTTATAGGCTCCTATTGTGTATTGTACTCAGGCACTGCATTGTGCATCCACATCCATCTCTGAGAATAGCCATCAATCAAAATGCTAATGCTCACTTCCTGTAAATGCTGAGTGTCTTGGGTGGGGAGGGGACAACAATAGTGACCTTTTTGAATCTCAAAAGTTTACACATGTATGCAGGTGTGCACTCTCTATCTCAGGATTCAGCACGTCAGAACAACTTAACATTCATGTGAAGTCAAGTCAGTTTTGTTTGTATAACGCTAAATCACAACAAAAAATTATCTCATGATAGTTCCCATATACAGCAGGCTAGACCATACTCTTTGATTTACATTAACCCAACAATTCCCCCATGAGCAAGCACTATGCCACAGCAGCGAGGAAAAATGTCCTTTTAAGAGGCCGAAAGTTTGAACAGAGTCAGGCTGTAGATGGGCAGTCATCTGCCTCGATCAGTTGTGGTAAGGGAGAGACACAGGGAGAGACTGAAATGCATAGCAACAAAAACAACTATAATAACATAAATATGAATACTAATGATATTAGTATATCATAGTATATGTATATAATAATACAAATATGTCTAGTAATAATAACAGCAGGTGATACCACGACCCACAAGCTCAGCATAATCACTAGCCATGGGAACCAGTGGATCATTGGAAGTCCAGTGCAACAGGTTAGGCCTATAGCAGCCTAACTAGGGGCTGGTCCAAGGTAAGCCTGAGCCAGCCCTAAATTTAAGATTTATCAAAGAGGAAAGTCTTTAGCCTACTCCTAAATGCAGAGATGGTGTCTGCTTCCTGGACTGAAACTGGGAGATGGTTCCACAGGAGAGTAGTTTAATAGCTGTAGTCTGGCTCCATTTCTACTTTTGGAGGCTCCAGGAACCACAAGTGGGCCTGCATCCCAGGTGCTGCACTCTTCTAATAAGGTACTCTGAGCTCTTGAAGATATGTTGGTGATTTCCACTGAGCAGTACGGTACAGTTCAGTTTGGTTCGGTACGTTTTTTTCCATGTCCACTGCGAAAAGTTGTGGATGGTACCAATGGAACCGTTCCTGACCATTACCATTTTTGTTACCTCTTCTTTTGGGGTACCTAGCACACAGATCCAGCACTAAAAGGTGGAGCTGTGAACACTGCAGTCCGTTGATTGGTCAGTAGCAAATGGTCACTCTGCTCAGGGCTGAGTTGTGGCTTAAGCAATCACTGTTCATACTGTGGAGAGTTTTATTAGTGAACAGTGACTATAAAATGAAAGGAAGTTTTGTCCGACGGCCGGCATCTTTTAAGGTGCAATGTTAACTTGTAATGTTACTTAATGCACGAGATCACAACGTGAATCAATCAACACACCTTAAATATTCCATGACGACTTTGACTATTACTTAAGTTTCTTACATGACATACACATTTAGTAATGAGTGGACCTACAAGCATTTATATATATTAATTTCAGCCGGGTTATGTGAACTGCATATATTCTAATACTATACTCTAATAATAGTCACAGAAAAGAAAAAGGTCACGTAGCATCGGACTTTGGCAACACTAAACCCCTGAGCTTGCCTGAGAAGGACTAAATGCACAAACCCACTATTTTTAAATATCCCTTGGAGAGAGAATCTCACTGCAGCCTGTTTTGTGTCACCCATAATGAAGAAATACAGTGAGTGCTGGACAGAGCAGTGAGTGACAACAACCCCGTCCACATTTAAGAGTACTGTTTGTAGTGGAAACGCTAGGGTCTAGGTACCATGAAGTGTATATTTGGTTCCAAAGGTACCATACCGAAAGTGTTTGGTGGAAACAGGGCTTTGCTGTGACACCTTCTTAAGGGAGGTCAGCCACAGAAAAGCACCCACTGAGCTCACAAGAATCCAGAGACTTGCTTAGGATGAATACCTGTACTGAGTGTAAGAAACCAGACCGAGATATTAGCTCATTGCAGATATGTCTGCATTTGTGTATATGTTCCAAATAAGTAAAAGAAACCACAGCACAAAAATATCAAAGATATACACCAATAAGCCAAAGCATTTAAACCACTGGTGGGTGAAGTGAGTAACATTGATCATGTCGTTAAAATGCAATGTTCTCCTGGGAAACTTAGCCCTCGCTTTCATGTGGATGCCACTTGACACGCTCCAGTCACCCACCCACCAAAACACTGGCTGAGACCAAGTACACCCTCTCATGGCAACAACGCTCCCTGGTGGCAGTGGCCCCCAGCAGAACAATGCGCAATGCCACACCACAAAAACTGCCCTGAAATGCCCGGAAGAACTTGAAGAAGACCTCAAAATGTTGACTTGACCTCGAAATTCCCCAGATCCCAATCTGATCAAGCATCTGTGTGACATACTGGTACCCCACCTCACAACCCACAGGACTCAAATGATCTGCCACCAATGGCCTGGTAAGAGACACCACACCCCCAGAGGTCCTGTGTCCCTGCCTCTACAGGTCAGAGCCAAGTCCGATCCAAAGAGGCCCCACCGTGGATCGGGGCTAGGGTCGGGGTACCGACACTTGCCATTGGGAGTGCTGTTGCCACGGGGGTGGGAGCGGGGGGTTTGGTCTGCAACGGTGTTTGGGTGGGTGTCAAGTGGCATCCACATGAATGCCAGGACCAAAAGTTTTCCAGCAACTTATTGCACTGTAACAAAATGATCAATGTTATTCATTCCACCCACCACTGGTTTGAATATTTTGGCTGATCGGTGTAAATTGACCTGTGCTTTAAATGTCTGCTTGCAGTTTTATTTCAGAATAATAATGAAGCTGAGGCCAAAATAATCTAGAAAGTTTGTCCCCCACTCAGCTCACTGACAAGTATGTTTTTAAATGTAAAACATTCTAATAGTACAATTACTGAGTAAAAGAAACCCCACTCATCTTATAGTACACTAAAAAAGTTGTTATTGCCTTATTCATAAGCTACAATTTTGGGTTAAAGTTCACAGAGATTTAATAAAATGTGAAGAATCTGTGTGGGTTACCTTGCTAATGCAAGCAAAGTCAGTAATCATGGCTATTATGTTGGAATGAATGGATTTCCTCCTGAAATGTTACTTTTTAAAATGCTGATGTGACCTGACCTTAACTCTATAATTTGTGCAATCAGTTAGTATGGACCCATCTATCATCGTAGTTGCTGAATTTTTAACATGACAGATTTCTTTTAAATATGTGCTTCGATTGGTTTGACACTGAGTGAACAGACCTGCAGGATTTGGATGGATAAACAACCCCAACCCTTGTTTCCAGAGAGAAGGAGAGTGTTGACGCTGTTTGACAGCAGCACAGACAGCCTGCCACAAAAGTCCCTCATAAGGGAGAAGATGTGGAAGTCCACTACTGCTCCCCAAATCCCTATCAATGCTTCCTTTATCCCTCTCTATGTACTTATTCCATATCCATGGCGTTCTTCTCTCCTTTTCCACACTGTTGTTTCCTGTCTATCTGTCTCCTCGTCTATTCCTGTCTCCATCACTATACCTTCTGTTCCCACCTTCCCTCATTTTGGATTCTTCTTCTTCTGGCAGCCTCAGACACCATTTAAATTGGATGTAGCTTGTGAGGCTGACGACACCAACAAAAAGTGAAAGACATGATATTTATTTCTCTGCCTGCAAACAGACAAGCATGTCACATCCTGGCTGTTGTGGGGAGATGTTGGGCTGTTAGTGAGCCATAGTGAACAGAATAAACAGGTCTTGGTGTGTGCATGCGTGTGTGTGTGTGCCTGTGTGCACATGCCAGTGTGATCCTTTATCCAAACTTGTGAGGCTTATTATCTGAGCAATGAACTATGATTTCTGAAAAAGGTTTGGCAGCCACTGCAAGACATCTACCATTCATTTCTCTACAGTTTGGTCCGCTTTGCTACCCGGCAAAGGAAGGCACTGTTGAAAGACTAAAACAGCTCACTTTGAGTCGCTTGGCCCATTTTGCTGTCTACCTCTGCCATGTTTCTGTTCCTGCTCCCTTATTGTCTTCTCATTGTGCTTCTATCTCGACAGCTCTCGGCCCTTGCTCTGCCACAAAGACTAATAAAGCCAAAAAACATAGTATTATATCATTTGATGAGCAGAGCAGGCTGTGTCAGTTTATCCACCTGCTACAGCACTGAGCTGATATGATTGGGCACAATGCGGTTTGTTTACCTTTATGTAATAGTTTGGGCTATTTATGCAGCTTCAACTTTGGAAGGTGCCACTCTGAATACCAATCTCCTCTGTAGCTTTGCAGCGCCGCTGCCTCTGCACGGGTATTTACCGCTCCTGGATGGGTCCCAGACTCAGATATATGGCTGAAGGCTTAAATAGATGTCAGAAAGGTCTGCACTTGCACTTTCTATTGGGAGAATTCAATATGGTGTAACTTTGTTGGGTGTGAAAGGAGAGGTGAGGTGAAGTGGGGCCGAGGGTATAAATGGACCGAAATTCACTGAATGTGCAAAATATGTGGGACATGATATTGAGTTGCAGCCCCTTTTGTGCAATTTAAAAATCTAACTCGCCTGCTTCTCTTCTGTGACAAGTATAGGTTTTGCAAAGGAAGTCAATAGAGAATAATGGCTTTTACCTGAATTCACCTCATCTTTGCACTAATATTTTGTACATTTATATATTTGACTCAGGACTCCTGAATAACTGCTGCGTACCAGTGTTCAAATTCCAATCAGCAGGGGTGACATGGCAATTAAATATTGAATCTTAAATGTGGGAAGCCAGACAGACTGGGAGCAAAGGGAGGGGTGTGTGTGTGTATGTGTATAAAAACTCAGGGACAATACAGTTGATTTTTGTTTGCATTTTTGAGTGCCACAGATGGGGGGTCGGGGGAAGAGATTCCACGGAGCATTAAGTCAGACTGAATGGGTTTTCACTCTGTCATAGCACGCTGCGCTCCAGTTTTCATAACGGCGTTGAATCACCATTTCCATTTCTCTAATTCTTTCCATCTTTTGTTGCAGGCAGCAGACTTGGCAACTATTGTTTGACACATTGCTTGTGCCAGAGAAAGCTGTGTTTGTGTGTGTGTGTGTGCGCGTGCGTGTGTGTGTGGGAGAGTTGCGACTGGCTAATCCATAAGCCATAATAGGAGAGACTGCTGCTTTTAATGCCATATCAAGTGGAAGTGTCCACTCCTCTTTGCCTGTATCCATTTTCCAAACTATCAGAGGTGAGATTGGAGGTTAAATGGAAACCCTGAATTTTTCATGTAGCTGCTGTTTCATTGATTCAAAAAAGTAAAAGCTTAATTTTTCAGATTGACAATCATGCATTTTGTGTTTGTATCATGTGTTGGGATTTGTGAGGCTCTAGAGTCGGGAAATGATGCATAAAAAACTATGTTAATTTGAGAACAGAAAAATGAAATGAGTGTTTTGAGGATTTTCTGCAACAGCAGCAATAAGCTTCTTATTAATCTGTGCACCAAGATGAATGAATATTTTATGTCTGAGGAAGGAGCAGGAGACAATAGGTCATAAAGTCAAACGTAGACGTACCTGTATTAAATCTGTTCTATAGTTTGAAGATTGGATCTGCAGTCTACAGAGAGTCATTTTTACACCGAAGGGAATCACGGCAGAAACTTTTTCACTTCAAAACCATTGAATCCAGCCTTTGAGGCACTTTTACTAGTTTCCATTATGCCTCGGCTGAATTATTTTTGAGGAAAATCAATTCTGTCAAGGTGAGCTTTGGAAGAGGTGCTTTAGTATTAACATTCATAAGAATATCAATCAGCCAGCCACTGTGAGTGGGTGAAAAGATGAGGGAACAAAAGTTCTTATGGTTTTTCTGTCTTCCCAGAGGGGCTTTAATTCTGGTTGTTTCTCCTCACGGAAATCCAGTAAGACCCCCCACCCCTACTCGCCCACCCTCACTATCCCTTGATCCCATTAGCAGTGAACTCATGGGACCTCTGATCAACCATTCAAAGTCACTGAGTCACTGACAAAAGACGCCGGCTGAAGTGTGTGTTTCTTGGCAGCAGAGGTCCAGTAGCCTTTAGGTAAATGATCATATGAAATAGGGCTGGCATGCTTTTAGACTTCCACTGCTCGAATATGGTGGCCAAGAGTGCATGATAGCAATAGTCTAATATTGCATCATCAACTTGCAGTGATAATAAAAATTTTAAGGAAATAAATAAATCTAACAGTCAGCTAGGCTTGGGTGTTATCTCATAGGCTTGGGCCAGTGTAAATGGAACATGGGGACAGTGTCACAACAGAAAACTAGCATCTGACTATCCTGTGGCATCGTGTAACATTGGAGCTCTTTGTCCACATTGAATCCGTTAGATATGCACTTCCGTTATGTCATGTAAACAAACCGTGTACCTATCAGCTGTGTGCTCGAGATCAGACTCGACATGTAAGCACTTAAAAGATGGGTGAGTAGCCTACTTGCTGTCTTCCTACGTTTGTAATGTACTTAATAAAACAAAAAACAAATTTTATATTGTGATATTTACTGGAAGCCACATACAGTATAGCCAACAGCAAGCAGCCTAACTTATTAGCGGTGGTCATTTACCTTATCAGAAATGTTCCTCTCGTCAGTGATCTCCCTCCAACAAGCTTCCACTTGATTTAGGTTTTTGTAGAGACAGAAGGACGTATCATAGAGATAATTCCCCATATCAATGGTGTTTTTAAGGCGACAAACAGGTATAAGTAGACGCAGGGCGTCTGAAGAAAGTTCAGCTGAAAACAGCGCTAGCAGCCGGTTAAGACACCTCTTCCATTGCCTTTCAATCCAAAATGTTGTCATATTGGTGCAGTTTTAGTCTTCTTGAGAGACAACTCTGTCATGTCTCCTCTCGTCAGCCCAAAAACTGATGCTGGATTTAGCACTGTGACCCTATCAGCACAGGTTGCTGATGTAGGCTACTTTTTGATTTTCCAGAACGTGTCGTAATGTCAAATGTCAAGGTTCAGCCGGTTTACATAAAGTCAAATCGGTTTAAGCTCGTAGACCAGCAAAACCAGTAATCGACCCAACTCTAGTATCACAATATCATGGTATACCAGTATATCTACAAAGTCTCATTGTATTAGTTTTAATACCATGAAAAATACAAACACTCGTCTTTCTGTTAAACTGATACAGAGATGCTGCATTGGGGCGATGTGCTGTAGTGCACAGCTGGCGCCACCAGATGTCAGTCTCTACTAGTTGGACAGGCAGCTGAAAGACTAGAGACGGTTTTGGTTAGTTGAATAAATGAAGTGTGCTTTACAATCAGTTAACAAGGCAATTAAGCTATGTTTCCCCCTGTTTGCAATCTTAATGCTTAGCTAAGCTAAGCAGCTTCTGGCTGTAGCTTCATTTTAAGCATACAGCCATGAGAATCTTTTCTTACCTTGGCAATAAAGCATATTTCCCAAAATGTCAAACTATTGCTTCAGTTCTTTCATATCATCATTGAAATGATAAAAGTAGAATTTAAGTAGGCTAGCTAAGTTTAGTTTAGTTTAAAAGTGAAAGGTGATAAGTATCACTGCTGTATCACAGAAAATGAACAATGTTTATAATTTACCAGAGATGTGGACTCGAGTCACGCGACTTGGACTTGAGGAAGTCTCAAGTCATGAATTTGTTGACTTAGACTTGACAGAATCAAAAAAGACTTATAACTCTTTGACTTAAATGCCACTTGGACTTGAGCCTTATGACTTGAAAATACTTGATACCTCCCCCAACTCCAAACATTCAAAACTATGTTATTTAAAAAGTGTACCACAACTATATTCACTTCCCTTAATTTCCTGAATCTACTAACACTACCAGCAATCACACTTAATTCTCCAGATTTTCATTGTTTGATCAATCTGAAAGCATCAAATCAAGCTGCTAACTAACGTTACATCACTGAGCGCCAGTTGGAAAAAAAATTAGCCTTTCCCAAACGACAAATTGCAATATGCAAAACGTGCAGGTCTAAAATTACAGATGGAAATGCAACAACTTTTTAGCTTCGTTCAACATTTGAAGTCGAGGATAATATTAACATAGTTAATGAGCTTGTGCCTAGCTAAAGTTATGACTCTGTTAACATGGTTACATTTGGTTTATGACTTGTTTGGGACTCGAAACTCAAAGTTCAGGACTTCGGACTTGCCTGTCTTGACTTGGGACTTGACTGCAAGGACTTGACACTTACTTGTGACTTGCAAAACAGGGACTTGGTCCAAACTCTGTACCTTACACATTTTGCTATGGATTAAATCATTAGCCCACTAACACTGTGCATGTGGAAACATGAGCCTTCTGGACAGAATCACATCTGTTAACTCCCTCTCTTCTGTCTGTGTGTGAGAGGAGTACCGTCATTGATAAAGAAGCCAGATCTCCCTGCAAATGACTTCCCTGTTACGTCATCTGTCAGTATCAATTAACCTCCAGCCGCTAAGTCTGAAGAGGTCTGAAGCCAAGCTCTGCTGAAGCCAAGAGCTGCAGACAGTGAGGATAATCAGGGGAAGTGTTGCTGAAAAGCCAGAAAAGTAGACACACTGCAGCTTTGAATCCTGTGTCATATGGGAAAATCAATGCAGTGAATGTGGAAGATGAAAGGCGTGACCAGGTCTGTCTAATAATCAGTTTAAGTGATTGGTGTCTTTATTTGGCCAGTAAATTCACACCATTTTAAAAATGGCAGCTGACTGTGTGTATTTAGCTGTCTCCACTATCACCACCACTTACTACCTGTGTTCCTATGGTAACGGAGAACGTACTCCCTGGCACTTCAAAATAGCGTCAATGTCTTAGGTCTGTCACTGAGGTGCTTTTGCAGTGGAACCCCTGCAGATTGATGTGGATAGGAAATTTCTGCCATTAAACGCTAAGTGTTTCTCAGCTACAGCTATGAAACTAAAACAGCTTCTTTCACAGAATGTGCAGTGTGACAACATTCATTTAAGTCAATGGATAAGTATGGTGTCAATGGTTATGAATGCAGATCATATTTACAATACATCTTCTTCAATCTCTGACAAATGGTTTTTAGTTTGTTAAGATTTTTCCTTTTCTCTTTTCACTCAACTGTCCATAATCTGGAGCACACAGATCATTTTTGTTTTCTATTATCATCAGTGACAGCAGGATCACTATTGGGCCACTATCCCAAACAGTGCCCCCATGCAGCCAGCCAAACTGTACAGCCAGGGTCCATATGGTCCTCCTGCCCTCTGTCTTACCCTCCTCCCATTTTATTTTCACCCCAGCCTCTGTTCCCAGTAAGTGATCAGCCACACATGCAGCATGTTCAAGGCCAGGGGTTGCACTGTATATCTTTGTACTTACTGTACGTACTGGAATTTGGGGTATGGCTGCACCAGACGATTATTTTTTCAATCGAAATAATGTTTTTGATCTATAAAATGTTAATGGTGAAAAAACTGTGAGAAAATAGTGAAATCTTATCACAACATTTTCAGAATCTAGAGAATAAGACAAACACATCCTCATGTTTGTGAAGTTGGAACCAGCAATGTTTGGTATTTTTATGGGGAAATTACCTCTGTCTATCAACAGCTATTAAGATAATGCCCATTAATTTCCTGACTGTCGACTAATTGAGTAATCTAATCATTTTTTTGGCTCTAATTGTGGTGCTATGGATTGGTGCAGCATAACATTAGAGCATAGTAAGATTTGATTCTGTCATTAAAATAGTAATGTAATGGATTGCCATTACAATATCTGTACAACCTAATCAAATATTAGCTGGTGCTGTATTATCAGGGTGATTACAAACTACCATAAAACTCACAATTTTAATTTCAATTATGATAAAGTTTCCTCTCATTAGTCGTGTAAAGATGCCATGTTTTTCAGAATAGAAGTAATCTTACGTCATGACCAAATATGACCAGCACTTAAGATATCAATGCACTCACAATGATGTGCATAGGCTATCATGAAGATAAGAGAGGATCCGCAGCAGTAAAAGCACCCTCCAGGAGAAATAAGTAAAGTAAGGACAGTAGTTTCTCACTTCAAAGATCATGCTGAGAAATGTAGTAGAAACCATAACATATGATTCTACAAAGCCAATGTTACCACGTTACAGTTGTGTCTAAACTGTGTGTTTTGCAGTAGTGGCTGTATAGGCAGGCAGGTGTTGGTCCAGTGCACCCTGACTACTAAATTGAATTCCTGCCTGGTCTGACTTTGTGCTGTGCGGCGTTCTGCTCCTGTTTGTCTTAAGCTGCCCTCTCCTCTCCATTTCAGCTTTCGCAAATACACGGTGTGTTAGAACAAAGTCTAGGTTCTCTGTCAGACCAGCAGGGGCTGCTTGGATGTTTCTGCCTGGTCGCCTTCCAGGTGCCCACCAGACTGTAACCGAGGCCCGGGCTTGGGAGTGGAGGCTGTGTGTGCGTATGAAGGGGGGGGGGGCAATGGGGAAGCAGGCGGGGCAGGCCGGCTACTCCGACCCCTCAGAGCTCCATCTGGACTGTGGGGGGCTGTCATTTAGAAGTGCAGGGCCTGAGCGGAGGAGCAAATTGCTTTTTAATCGATCATATTCCCAGTAAAAGCCACTCCCAGCAGCCACTTGCCTACTTTCCATTCTATTTATGGAAGCTGCCTGCCTCTGACTTCTGTATATGTGCTGTGTGTGTGTGTGAGGGAGAGAGACAGAAAAAATAGACAGTAGGGGTGAGTTTTGTTGACCACTTCAAGTCAGTAAAAACGGAATCGTGTTTTCCATTCTTCTTAAGTCTAGCTTTGTGTGTGGATGTGTTTTTGCTCATTAAAATCAGAGTACTACAAGGACCTTGCGATACTCGTGTGGTTATAGACGATATGAAGGCTGATAGCAAGCTGTTCCTTTGTATCTGAGGAAGGCAGTGATTCTAGGGCAATGAAACATGAGCATCAGACAGTGCTCTATTAACAACAAAAAGAAAACCCTCCCCACCATTAAACACCACAGAGCTACAGTCAAACATGTCATGTGCTTTTATAGAAGCCCAACAATGCTGTAATGTGATCGTTTTCCCAGCTCCAGTTTCTTGCATCTATTTTCAGTCTGATGCCCAGTGTTGAGTCTCACACTAACAGGCGCTACTGTGAAGCGTGCATGGGTAATAAATTATGACTCAGCCCAATGCCGCCGCTGATTGTTGGATCCATTTTCTAAGATGCCGTTGTTTCTAACTAATCTGCCCCTTGGGGCTCTTGAAAAGGAAGTTTAAGTCCGTATTTGCTTGCTCTGTAGAACAATTTTTTTTGTTCTTTTCATAAAGCATTGAATCACCCCCTTTGTAAAAACAAAAAAAAAAGCTTCAGCTGTAATGGTGTCACATAAAAGATCCTGCAGAATGAGCAATACCATTGAATGAGGCCGCCGCTTGCAAGCACTCCTGTCAGTTTTCCTTTGCAGGCCTCCCAGGAATTGTAAATGTCGTCACATTTTCAGCAAGACAGGCTTTTACTAGACGCTGAAAATGAGTTTTTGGGTGTGCTTTTCCTTCACTGCAATGCACCAGAAAATGTTGGACTATTTTATATGATTTGTACAAATTACAAAGACTTAAATTAGAGGATAGCACAGTTATGAAATCTCTGTCATAATTATTTGGAAGCTTATCTGTTTTTTACTTTGTTTCAGCAACGCTGTGGTTAACTTGGTTATGGTTAGGAAAAAAATCGTGTTTTGAATTAAACTACCTGGTTTTAGGTAAAAAAAAAAAAAAAAAAGCAGGGATGTCTCAGTAAAAAACAACATTGTTCATGGCACTATTCCCACTGGAAAAAAAAGCAATGGGTTGCTAAAAAACACCCACGCTTTGGGAGCAAAAAACGTTGCAGGAAACACAGCGACAGGTCCCTGAAAAAGCTGCTGGAAAAAGATCCAGGGATTGCTAAGAACATCCACATTTGGTGGCTAAAGAGCTGCTGGAAACACAGCAATGACTGCCTGAAAAACAACTGGTTTTGTTGGTGTCATGCCTTCAACCACCCATCCACCTACTTATGACAAAATTAGCTCATACACTTTGTCATTTTAGAAACATTGATGTGAAAAATGCGCAAATGGAACGTATTCATGGCAGAAACCTACAATGCCAAGATTTTCTTCTTGTCACTGGGCTGAAGTAACACTGGCAAATTGTGAAACATAAGTGCATTATATGTGCTGTAGAATTGTTGAAGACTGGTGAGGATTTCGTTATTTGATTGTGTTTTATGTATTTGCTCATGTCTTGTATAGTTGCAGTGCGTTGAGCTTTCAGGGATATGTTCTTAGATTCTCCTGCTTGTGTCCTTTCACATGTTAAGTAGCCTATAGTGCTCAGCAAACACAGTTAAAGGAGTAGGAGTAAAGAGAGAAAGAGAGGAAGGATAGAGAGGTACGTCAGGTACTCAGCTGGAGGTCCTGCATTTTCTCTGTCAGTATCTTGTCATGGTCTCGCCCCCTGACCAAACAGGACGTGAGACTCACCACCCCATGCTGCTGTCTGGGTCTGTTGCTGTCCTCATGCGCCTCTCATAGCTTTTATTCAGGCAGTTCTCTGTTGTGTACCTCTCATCTTTTCATGCTGGGTGTGTTTTCTACCATGAAGGTTCTCCAGCACCTTTTCCTATTCAGACTAGTGACAGACTCATGCAGTGAATGTTTGTCTTAAATTATAAATCTGATAGCTGCCAGTCAATATTGTCAATCTCTTATATGGTGGAGCCTCTTTTTTAACAACAGCCTGTCAGTATGTTGATGTTATTATCAATATAACATGTTGGGCCAGAGAAAGTGTGTGGAAGGGCTTCACTCAGCAGCTTCAGGATGTAAAATGTGCAGTAAAACCTGCCTCACCCCGCCCGAAGCCAACAGGAAAATAATTATCTGGCTTAACTCAATTAAGGTGATAGTTTTGATTCACTGCAGTTAAAGTGGATTCTGATTGTGAAAAAATTGTCCCAATCGTCATGGAAATATCTCAAATCAGACCTGCAGCATACTCCTCAAGATATTCCAGACACACAGATTTAAATGCACTGCTCTATCAGTAAT
Source organism: Epinephelus moara (assembly GCF_006386435.1). Lineage (NCBI taxonomy): Eukaryota > Metazoa > Chordata > Actinopteri > Perciformes > Serranidae > Epinephelus > Epinephelus moara. The sequence continues at coordinate 10,633,254 of NC_065513.1, forward strand.
GGAGTGATGCAGGAATAAGTCCTAAAACATGTAAATTAGTCAGCATTTTTGCACGTCATAGGCATGTGGCGTAGTTCATTTATAGACTAACATTAGCTTTTTACTTCTGGTGACTGCATTTACGCTTTAAAAACATAATCTTGCTGAACAAAACGTGTAAGTAGTATGAACTTATTTTGAGAAATTTGACAGAACTTATTTTCTGCAATAATGCAAGAATCCAATGGAAAAATCCCACAGGCTTTTTGAGGAGGGAACTACTGCGATGTTAACTTCCAGGCCAGCCTACAATAAAATGTTGTCCCTGCTGCACTTTATATGTAGTATATTCTAAGATGATGAATAAATGATAATCTATTAGATCTAATGCAGGTATACCTGTGAGATCTGTATTCTTTAATTGCAAATATCTCTCTCTTTAAGGTCTCAAAGATCACTGACAGGACTCCTAATTGGAGCGTGATGTTTTCTGTGCCATTGATAAGTGTTTCTCTCATTGGTTTGTAATGCAGTAATATGGCTTAATTAATCAACATTGTCACATAATCATCATGGGCAGAGAATGACAATTGTAGTTTTGCATTGATCCTAATTTAATCAGAGAGATATTTCAGTTTTATTGTTCATACAGATGTTCTAGGTAGTTGGTAGGTAGTATGGTCATGTTATATTCTCCACAGGGATTTTGGACTGCATACCAAATAGTAGTAATGGATATCTGACTTTGCTTCTCAAGTCTTGTCCATTATACACTGTAAACATTTCCCATATGCTTTGTCACATTAATACAGCTGGTATTTTCCTCTATTAAAAGGAAATTTAAAAATTCTAAAGTTTGACATTTTGGGAAATACGCTTATTTACTTTCTTGCTGAGAGTCAGATGAGAGGATTGGTGCCTCTTTCATAGGTATCAGTCTTCTCATCTAACTCTCAGCAAGAAAGCAAATAAGCGCATTTCCCAAAATGTCAAACGTTTCCTTTTAATGCTCACTGTATATTTACAGGCTTTACACGGATATCTAAAATGTCGTCCTCTCTTTTGTTCAGGTGCAGCATCTCAAGTGTGGTGGCTCTGGGGTGATAAATGTCAGCCTGTCCTGCTATTTGTATGGGTCTGTCTCCTCAACCAAAGGTAAGTTCATCCTCCTCTCAAACAGGGGTGTTGTGGTTTACTGTTACCAGTGGATTTATATAACAGGTGCTGCACTCACAGCAGTGGTCAGACTTTATTCTCAAATACTAATCTCATCTGCAAATGTGCCCAAAGTCCCCAGAAAGCTGTTATGAACGGCACATCAAGTAAGAGTCAAAATGATGGATTACAGACACGACATGTGGTTAAATGACAGGCTCAAACATTTAGACTGAGAAAATGGATGACTTTGATGTCTTGTTTAATGACATTCTTAGGTGATTTTTTTTTTAATTTAAAAAACCTGACACGTAGTTGTTTTCTAGCTTGGATTATCTGAGTAGCTAATACCTCTTTTGGCACATTTGGTCCCAGTCTGCCACTGAGAATGAAGTGAACAAGTTAGTTCTTTGTGCTGCCCCACTTAACATCCATAAAAACAGATTTAAAGCAATAGACACAATCTCCACTGTTACATCCTATTTTGGGATTTCTTACACAGATCCTGCCGTATGTGCCCAAGATGTGCCCAAGATCTTTTCAACAACTTTCTTGGGTTGCCCTCGCTTTCACTGTCTTCCAAAGCACTGATGTTGTTCTTTCAAAGAGGTAAAGTTTTGTTGCCACCTGACAAACAACTCACGCCTTGATGTTGGTTGCCCGGGAGCTGTAAACTGAAGTTGAACCTATTCGTGGAAGCTCTGTTCCCCCCCCCCCCAAAAAAAAAGTTCAGCAAAACGGTCAGGCTTTTCTTCGGTCACTTTGACAAGAAGACTCTCTTTAGCTGTTGATTTACAGGAACGCTGAGTCGCCACATTATGTTGTTCCTTTTTTGCCACTGAGGTTAATCTTGTTTGTGGCAGCTAAAACTGGTCATTTGAGTAGTTTGGCTGATGAAAACGTGGATCCCAGCTCCAGGTCATGTTTTGTTTCTGTCTCGGTCTTGTACTTTTTGTTTAATGGGACTGAGCTACAGTGCTGGCTGTTCTTGAGGGAGCAGTACATCACTGGAGCTGCATCTGTTCATCTCAACTTGGAGTTATGGCCTGGCCTCAGATGAGATATCAGCTTTAAGACTTGACATGAGGGGAAAATTTAAAGACTTGCAAAAAAAAAAAAATCACACAAAATGGCAAAGACAGCCAAGCTCTGACATGCAGTTATTGAAAGCACTGGTACGGGAGATTAACCCAACTCCACCACCTCCCTCAGGCTATGATTCTCCCCCGGTCGGTGCCTTCTCCACTATTCCCCTGAGAGGCAGGGCTTCTGGGACAGACCCGCTGAGTAATTCCTTTACTATCATCTGCTGCCTCACTGCCTGCATTTAACAGTCTACAACTTACAGCAAAAATGTTGTTAGTTTGTTTATGACTTCATATTTTTCTAACTCTCCTAAGCCCTCAAAATCCTTCCTTTATGATTCATCAAGGTGGGAATAAGTGGCCATCTGTGGACTGACTGTTTATTGGCTTTAAGAGGTCAAATCACGGACACACACTCAATTGCTCCTTAAGCACCCCACTGTTCAAGCAGGAGTCATTCTGTGGATGATGTTTGAGAACTTTTTGAATTAGAGCCTGCACATTATTTATCGTAACAATTTTTATTCCTTCCTGGAGACCTTGTGAGAGTTCTCCTTATATAATATTGCTTTGCATAAGCAAGGTAAGGTTCTTATTACAGAGCATAACTATTTGAATAGGACTTCATCTTTTATTTTTCTGAGTGTTAACTTTAGCAGCATTTTCTGTTTTACTCACTGAAAGATCAAGATGACCAAATAAGATAAGATAAGATAAGATATACTTTATTTGATCCCACAGGGGGGAAATTCAAGGATCACAGCAGCACAAGACAAAATCAAAGGACATTAAATAGAATAAGATTAAAGATTAAAAAAAAATAAATAAAAATGAAAGATAATGATAGATAAATAAAATTGCTACATCAGATGAATAAAGTGACTAAAAAATGTCAGACAGTGATAATATTGTGACAATATTGTGGGGTTAACTGGTGGTGCTCTCACAAGATATTTACACAATGTGATTTTTGATAAATAATCACCAGTAATGTGGATACAATGACTAAGTGGGTAAAGGCAAATAATAGAACAGCCAGAACAGTCTGGTATGTACATCACTTTCACAATATTATGATGTCCAAAATCTAAGATGATATCTCGTCTCATATCAGCACACTGATATAATATTTATATATTGCCCAGCCCTAGTCAGTGGTGCCTCCAGAAATGTTTCATGGGGGTGGCTAGAATGGGCAGCTGAAAATCTTTGGGTGACACACCAAAAACAAAAGCCTTAACTGAATTTCAGGAATTCTTTTATGCTGTTGGAGTATATAGACTAGTTAAAAACTGTGTTAAAGGTTGAGTGTGTAGCAGCTAGTGTTATCCAGTGGTGAGGCTGCAGATATCAACTGAAATTTCTCCCATGTGCCAAGCGTGAAGGAGAACCAGGAAACAGGTAGCCAATGCTATAGAGGGAATCTACAGCCAGTGTTTGGTTTGTCCATTCTCGCCTACTATAGAAACAACATGCCGAACTCCATAAAAGAGGACCCACTCCCTATCTAGATATACTCGGCTCATAGTTTCAGGTGATTAAATACAAACGAAAACATAGTTCTGAAAATTGTATTCTCTTTCTGCCAATATATCACCCGTAATCCTACACACTGGACGTAAAAGAGTAAGGAACTGCATACTGATATACTTTGTGTTATTATTTTACAGTTAATGTTACTAAAATAACAGAAAATAACACATTTATACTGCATGCAAGAAACTACATGTTTTTTTCCCCAAAAACTGCATGGGATTAGCATAAAATGGGCATGCCTGTTTAGGGGAGACTCGTGGTTACCCTGAATCCATTTGAGGTGAGGGTTCAAAGGACCCCTCACCAAAAATGGCCATGCCAGTTTTTTCCTTGCCAGAATTTCCAAACTTTGGAGCATTATTGGACCCCTTTCTGACAAGCTAGCATGACATTATTGGTACAAAGATACTCCTAACTTTGCCCCAGCTTAGAAGCACATCACAGCAACAACGCCAGTAGGGGGCAGCAATTGTATCAGGTTGGCCATGGCCTCCCCTGGCCACCCTTTGGGAGTGCCACTGGCCATAGACCAAATCATGTACTTGTTTACAGTTATAAAATAAATAATAATGTTGTGCTCTTTGTGTTATTGAATCTCTCATTCTCTCTGTAACTAGCGACCAACACGCAGCTGCTGTTTGTATTTGAGTATATGATCACAGCTGAATGGCATCTTCTCCAGAGAGATTTTTCTCTTTAAATACCACATTCCGCGTGCCCTTTCTCAGGAAAACTTCAGCAACAGCTCTTTGGTTATAATGTTCGTCTCAGCTTTAATTAGAACAACAGGCTTAGCGTGTAACCATTAACAAATAAACGTTGGTCAGAGAAGGTTAAGTGCAGCGACATAAGGACGGTGCAGTTATCCATCCGAGTGTCCCGCCTCTCAAATCAAGGCAATTTTATCCCTGAATCCTTGGCCCTCCAAAATGGCATCTGTTTAATTAACTCTCTGGAGCCTCAATAAGAAAGGCCATTTTAATAGAGCGGGAATGCATATTAATCTACTGGCAAGGGGCCAATTATGGTGGACTGTCGTTGTGTGTGCATTCATTGTGTGAACTCATATGACCTCTCCAAACCTGCACTCAGTGATTAAACTCTCTTCTCTTCAGGTTTTATGTAGTTAAACTTCAAAATATAGGAAAGAAACTTGTTAAGACTTTTATGCTGTCAGTTTAATGTAGATTTTGTTGGCATGTAACATGACAGCACAGTTTAAACTAGCATATAATGAATGATTAACACATTATTGTTTTCTTTGGTGAAAAATTAGAACAGTAGCTTGACAATGTGGAATTGACTTAATGGCTTGTTAATGCCCAATCAGCACACCATTCACCATAAATCCAGAGTTGGCAATGTGGCTTTGTCTCAGTAGGTAAATGCAGCTGGTGTAACTTTGCCAGTTCATAATACCTTTGCTGAAGTAGTTTGTGAGCTCAGTGCTCCACAGATGTAACCTGGAAATCCAAATATCCCAACCCCAGCAAATTCTAATTTGCACTGCACTGGGATCTGGCCCCAACGAGCAGAGCCCAGTGAATCGCCATCGGACCAATCAGATCAGTCTATCTGACAGAGGCGAGCTCTGGGTAGGAAGGGTGTATCGGTGAGGGCCAGACTCAAAATCTTTCTAGATTTGAGTCTGGATTTCCAGGCTACCACAGATGTTGTTGTGATTTTTATGAATAGAGCTGCAACAGTCAGCTGAATAACACACAGAATTTTTGTTTTTTAAGAAACTCATTTCATATTTCATTAATATTTTTAGTCATTTATCAAGCAAAATTTCCAAATACTTCCTGGTTAGGCATTCTCAGATGTGATGATTTCCTTTTGTTCCCTTTCTCACCTTCATGCGGGTGATTGGGGTGGCTGAAGGCTTTATGTTCTTGGGTTGTCCGTACGTCTGTCCATCCTTCCGTCCGTCCCCTCTTGTGAACACTCAGGGACACCTTGAAGGAATTTCTATAAATTTGGCACAAACATCCTGTCGGACTCAAGAATGAACTGATTAGAATTTATTGGTCAAAGGTCAGTGTGACCTCACAAAACATGTTTTTGGCCATAAATCAAGAATAGTGTGCTAATAATGACGAAATTTTACACAAATGTCTGATAGGATAAAATGCTCAACAGATGACATTTTACAGTATATACAAAAGGTCATAGGTCAGCTTCACTGTGACATCATAATGTTCTGCAAAAACAGTTTGCCGGCCATTACTCAATGTCATATCGCAGGGACAGAGGGGGAGACATTTGGTGACACTAATCTTGGGTGCCCACCTTGAAACTGTGCTGATGGTATAGATCCTCTGCACTGCCGGGGGAAGATGTGTGTGAAGCCTCCATGTTTTCACATACATGGATGTAAACTGTAACTGCAACTTCATGGGTAAGGCAAGGCAGTAATTCTAGTTTGTTATGTGTGATGCTAACAAGTATCCTGTTCATGAGAGATATGCCTGAGTCAGTAAATAGCAGCACCGTAATAGATACTGGCCTCCCGTCCGTCTGTGCTTCACCCAACACACCACAGTGCAGAGACAAAGGGCTGCTTAACTAGTCAGTTTGAGTGGTGTCTGAGCTCAGTCACATGTACCTACCTACCTGTAGACTTAAGCAGAAAAAACTGACACAAACAGTAGCTAGGCAGTAACTATGCTATTTAGACTTTCAGTTCCCACTGGGGTCACCCTTGCTTATGCTATTTTGGATAAAAGTGTTCACCAAATAGCATACATTATAAATTGGCTCAGCTCTGTCGTGCTCTCCAGCTGAGTGAAAATGAAAATTGTTCCAAAAAGTTTTGAAGCTACTTTTCCTGACAGTGGTGTTGAATGTGCAGAGGAGGACTTTTAATAAGGCAGCCTCAGCTAGGAGTCACACAGACTGTCTCTAAGGGCCAGCAGGACTACAGCCATGAACTCCAAGCTTTCTCACTAATGCTCTACTTTATTCTCTCTGTTTCTTTCTCTCACTGACACCTCTGAGAAACCGGTGTTTTGTTTTCATTTGAAGGAAGAGTGACCGCTGGCCTGCAGCCCAGTGATCCGCAGTGGCCTGTTTTACAAATAATTAAGATAGATGAGAATTTATTAAAGTTAATCACACTTTTTTTTATAGTGCAGATACACACTTTTTTTTTTTAAAATGATTTATTAACAACACTTCCACAAAAGAATTGCTACCAAGTGCCATTGAGGCCATGTTGCCTTTGAAATAATTTCTTGTCATCTAGTCTTTCAGCTTGAGGAAGTGTTCAGATCTTGTTTATCACTCATTTTGATTCATTTAGTGTCAGAACTAGCCTGAGGCCACTGTTTATCATTTTATGCACTGAGGGCATATTAATGGGCCGGGGGAAACGACTTTAATAAGTTAATGTACACCAAGTGAGAAGAGCTCTTTTATGACTGGATCTGGCACTGTGAATTGGTTGAGACGAGGGCAGAAATGGGTTTACAGCCGTGCAGTCAACTCCAGTCCACAGTTGAATTTGCAATCTTTTTAGGAAATTACAGGTTGTAATGATAAAGCCGTCAAGTTCTTCCTGTCTGCATTTACTATGGTAATCAGTCTAACCCGCCTTGTAACATGCCATTTTCAACATTTCATCTGTGGCAGAGCACGTAGAGTGAAAAAGAGGTTTTAAGCCTCCTTAGAAGATTGCATGTTTGACCTCAGAATAAATGAGAGTGGAGCTATAGGTGTGGCTGGTGTAAAGCTGATATTTGCAGAGGCTCCAGACATGGATGTGGTCGGGTTCATTTGTAACTCTGAACCGAGGTTCCTGTATATTTGCTGCACAGTCAACCTGCCACTATAAATATTCTCCTGTTCTGTCACATGTACCACATTAGGGAGACTATAGAAACTCTTTGGGACCAACTGCCCCTTTCAGAATTATATTGCATAGCATTGAGGCATATGTTTACAGCTGTTCTCAGTAATAATTATATCCCCCAGAGTAGTGGGGAGAGAATGTGCACTTAGCTCCAGTGGGCCTTGCGTCGTGGGCGACAATGGTGGGTGTTTCATTAATGGTCACAAATTATGGCGCCACCCCAGGAGGACTGCTGTCTTCAGTTTGTGACATTGCCACACTTTCTTTTACTGTGTTGCAGTGAAGTGAGTCGGTGTCAGTGATTCCCCTGAGCTTTGCCTCTGTAGTATTGGTATGGAGAGTTTGGATTCTTGGTCTGCTGGCAGAAAAGGTCACCGTCCACCCTGACTGGGTTTCTAATTTCCTCTTTCTTCGGGGCTTGAGTTTCCATCCTCACTCCTGCCTATAGGAGCAGCAATAATAATATAACAGAGCAAAGAGATTATGAATGCAGATATAGAAAATGGTTTGCAGGAAACACAACACAGCTGGATTTTTGCAGCAGATCAAGAGCATATTGAAAGTCTAAGCAATACTGAGAACTTATAAGCAGATCAACTTGACAAGTTGTTTTTGTGCCTTAAACTGCATGTAGAGCAAAAGTACTTTGTGGAAAATGTACACTATCTCAAGAAGGAAACACCCTGTTACAGTAACTCAGATCAAATAATTAGCTGTTAACATACACTCTGGTCAGAGTCCTGGCTTTAAGTAAGACAATGGGTGGCTTTGCACAGAAACTGGACAGGGAGAAACACCTGTTTTAATGTAAAACAATGTATACTGTCACTGCGTGCTTGTGGCTTATTAATGAGTACTGCAAACTTTTGTAACTCTGATATATTTCAATGGCAAACAGCAGGATGTTCCTATATGCTAATATCCAGAACAAAGGGGCTCCTGTGCTCTTAACCTGTGCAGCAGGCAAACAGCAGGAAGTTAGATATTCTAATGTTGTTTTTTGCTTACATTACAAGTGTTAAGAGAGTGCACTTAACCTGTGCGGACTGTTGATGGCCTGGGACCCACTCACATTTGATTTCTTACTACCTGCAAGATCTTGCTTTGCTGTCCGCGTTAGCATTATCACTGGTACTAGCTGTCTTTTCTCACTGGAGTTCCATGTGTCATGTTAGCGAGACAGAACTGACAGAGGTCTTTCAACAGAGAGTGTGAAAGAAGAGAGTGTAAAGAAAGTTGTGGAAATCTAAGAACGATGGCTGCGTACAAAAAGGAATTTTGCAGTTTTCCAGCAAGTTACTTGATTCCTAAATACTAGAAATGTCCATGAGAAGCTGTTGTAACATCGTGGCAATATGTTTTCTACCCCCCTGCTGTTTGTAACAAGAAACCCATCAAATATGGCATTACACTGATTTATAGAATGTCATCAGCACAGTAGAACATGTGCAGTATGAAATATATGAACTTGTGTTACACCATGACTAATTCAAAACTCATCTGATACTTTACAAATGTTGCTTTGCAGCTCAGTTGATTAAGAAAGCATCTAGGATATTGATAAGTATAAAAAAGCCCATCAAAAGAAAAATACACTGGCATGCTGCCAAGCACTTCTTACATGCTTCAAACACATTGGTTGCTATGTTATTTGCAATAATAATTAGTTACTACCACATGCTGTGGCAACGCTTGCTGTTTATTTCCAGTGTGTGCATATGATTGCAGGTAGCGCAGCGTTGCCCTTGTTGTAGTGTTTTGAGACTGTATTTGGATGCGTGGCAGTGATGCAGCAGAGGGTGGCAGCGGCAGAGAAGCGGCGAGCGTGACTAATCTGGGGATCTCCTGAGTGGTGTGTACGGCTGGCTGTCCTTCATGCCTCACGCCTCCCTGATGGGGGCCGCACACCCACTGCCTCACACGCCGATGGAAGTAGTGTTATAGATCTCAGTGCATCATTAACACATCTAGTGTAGTTTAGACTTTCATTAAAGGGCCCAGCAGGTATCCTACAAAGTTTGAGCTTCTTTTAGTGACACTTTGCTTTGTATTTTTTTGTTTCTTCTTATAGTCAGTGCAAAGTCATGAAAATACATCTGAGGCTCTGGGTGCTACAGCCAATGTATTGGCACATGAATTCTGTCCGTCTTTGTGTTCATGTGAAATCCTCATGTCGTCATACTGGCTTTTCTCTGGTTTTTAGATGTGACTTCTGACTATGAGGGTTGGTCAGGTAAGCTGGGTTGTCACTCTCATAGCAAATCAAACTGCCTTTGAATCAAAGTACAAGTAATAGACTGCACATATACAGCACTTTTCGAGTCTTTCGACCACTCAAAGCACTTGTATACTATATGTCACATTCACCCATTCACGCACACATTCACACTCTGGTAGCAGAGGATTCCATACAGGGTGCCACCTGCTACTCAGTAACCATTCACACACAATTTGGGGTTCAGTATCTTGCCCAGGGAGGCTTAGACATGTGGACTGGAGGAGCCGGGGACTGAACCAACGCTCTTCCTATTGGTGGACGACTCACTTCACCTCTGAGTCACAGCTGCCCCAAGTATATCTATGTGCACTCATAGTCACTTCTTAGGTGGCTTGACCAGGTGCTCCATAAAACACAATTGCCAGGGTGGTGGGAAGCTGGTGAGGGATTGTGTATTTATGCTCTAGCACACCCTGGTTGGTCAACATGAGCTGTGGAGAGGAAAGAGGGTGCTGTGAACCTGTTTGTGTGTCTTGACCCCCGGGTGAGTCCATTATCAACAGAAATATGCCTTCTCATATTTTTGTAAGAATATTTGAAACGATCCCAGATGGTTGGATTTTAACACTGATGCTTTAATGTGCCAGCCTTTAGATTCATTAGACAAAGTATGTACCCTTTTGTAACTGCACAGCCTTCACTTTATGAATTCACTTTTATAACTACAGCTCTTCAGAGACTTGGTAATTCTGTTTTAATGCCGCAGTTTTCATTTTGCCTGTCATTACAAAAATGGCAAAAATGATAAATGAGAACTCTGAACATAAAGCCTCGCCGTCTTATGCGCCAAAGGAGAGGAATCGGGAATGTACAGCGCCTCAGTATTAATAGGATTGCTTTGTTCTTGAAGGAAACTCAAGTTGCCTTCTTCTGATTGTCTCCCAACTGGCTTGAGCTCCTGCATGTTATACATCAGTGTGGGACTACTAATATATTCATTGGTTGTATGTGAAAGGGATAAAAATCCCCAATGCTATCCAACTGAATCAAATCTTTTTTGCACGGACTTTAATTGTAGTGCAGAGTGACAACAGACAGGTAACAAAGATCCAAGGCTTCAAATCCAAGATAACTTATGTGGTATATGCGCTTAATCTTCTGTGTCTGAGGACATTTTTGTTCTTTTGTTAAAATACGAATTATGATAAACAAGAGTAATGTGTAAATATAATACACAATATGTACAAACAAACCATCAGAAGCCACATATACCTGTATACAGAAACAGCACTGAGCCTTTGCTCTTCAGCAGAAATAACATTAATTTAAAAGTAAAAAGCTCCTCAGAAAGGCAGAACAGCACTTTATTTACATCTTCAAGGCCAATTCTGAAATCTATATATTAAGTTGCAAAGATGCTACAAACGCAGAGTAGAACTGAGGGGAACTGCAGACTCAGATGATAATTCTCTGTGGGTTTGTCACAATGAGTGGCCTCCATCACATACACTCTGCTGTGTTATCCATTGTTAAAGCTACAGTAGGTCACTTTTATTAAAAAAATAACGATATAATATGCTGTCACTATATCCTGACAGTAGTACATGAGACAGACAATCTATGGAAAAAATCATGTACCTCTGGCTCCTCCCAGGGCTCCTATTGGCATTTCTCCATGCAGAATCCACCACGCCCGAACAAAATCAACCAACCACAGCCAGGAGGAGTCTCTAATGCATGTCATACACTGCTCATGCACATGCTGCACTGCCAACAACAGTGTACACGGCAGAAGAAGAGCAATGATGAAAAGCAAGCTCAGTTAAACTGAGCCCAAGACAAAAACAAGAGTAAACATCTGAGTGTCTTTTTTGAAGTGGAGGGAGCTACAGCTACCAAAAGAATTTAAAACTGATGTTAAGTTTAGTAACTCAAGTAAAGTTAAGTCAAGTCAACTTTATTTATATAGCACTTTGCACACAAACACAGTTGATCCAAGTGCTTTAAAGCAGTGGTTCCCAACTGGTGGGTCACAGTCAAAAAGTAGGTCATGGACTGCAAGTGACTCACAAACATGTCAAGTTTGTCAAAAACACACTTTATTTTAGAGTACAGTCAGTAGTGTGGTTTCCTGCTTTAGAGCAAGTGACTTATGGACAGCTACTTGACAGAGATGGCAAACTAGCTCAATGACATGGCCAAATGCAAGTATAACAATGAATATATTAAACTGCATAGACCTTGAACTGATGAATAAGGAGAAATTTGGATCCCGTGGCTGGACCATTTTGGAATCACTGCTTCAAAGCACACACAGACAAACAAAAACATATGAAAGAAACAAACACACAAATTTGAGTGTTGCTTGCTTTTGGTCATTGGTCGTTTGTGGTTAGACATTTAATTGTATTCTGGTGGTTGTTTCTAAGCCATTCTGCTTCACGCTGAAGATATTGAGCTTCACTGAGTGAGCGAGGGAGCGGGGCTGCGCAGCGTGTGTGCGAGCAGTGATTGACACTGGAAATAAACCCACTGACAAAAAACACTAAAAATCTGTACCAAAATGATAATGTCTGTTTTAATAATAATGATAATAAATTACATTTACATAGCACACTTTCAAGTCAAATGACTTCACAAGGTGCTTCACAATCCAAGATTAAAGAACATAAGTAGCAGCGAAACAACCTAACAGGCAATCAATCAACCAAATATGTAAAAGTACAAAACAACAAGTAAATAACTAGAATAAAAACATAGGGGCAGAGAGTGGAACTCAGCCTTAACTGAAAGCAGAATAGAATAAGTAAGTCTTGAGGCTAGTTTTGAAAGTGGCAAGGGAGTCTGAGGTCCTGACGGAAACAGGCAGCTTATTCCACAAGAGTGGCCCCATAGAGGAAAAGGCACGGTGTCCCATGGTAGACAGTCTGGTGCTTGGAATAGTGAGGAGGTTTTGGCTGTTAGACCTGAGTGACTTGGATGTAGATTGAGGGGAGAGGAGGTCCTGTAGGTAGGCGGGGCCAGAATGGTTTATGGCCTTGTAGACTAACAGGAGAACCTTGTAGATTATCCGCTGGTTTATTGGCAGCCAGTGAAAGGCATGGAGAACAGGGGTGATGTGTTGAGTTTTCTGGGTTTTGGTGAGGACACAGGCAGCACTGTTCTGGACATACTGTAACCTCTGGATGGTTTTGGAGGGGAGGCCTGCCAGCAGAGCATTACAATAGTCGATGCAAGAGCTGACAAAGGCATGAACCAGTCTTTCAGCATCAATTTGGGAGAGCGAGGGTCTCAGTTTTGAGATGTTTCTCAAATGATAAAATGAGGTTTATGTGGGCATCAAAGGACAGCGATGAGTCTAACTTTACTCCCAAGCTGGTGACAAATGAAGAGAGGGGGATAGAAAGATTGTCAATAGTGATATGGGTTATTCCAGTCTGTTTAGTTTGATGAGGGTTGCCGATGAGGATGGCTTCGGTCTTGCTGCCATTTAACTGCAGGGAGTTAATACTCATCCAATGGCAAATGTCATCAAGGCATCTAGTAGCCCGAGTGAGAGCCAGATTAGAGTCAGGGGAGGTTTGAAGGTAGATCTGGGTGTCGTCAGCATACGAGTGGAATTTGATGTCATGTCTTCGCAGTATGTTACAAAGAGGGAGCATGTAGATTAAGAAGAGCAGGGGTCCCAGATCTGAGCCCTGGGGGACACCAGAGGTGACACGCCTTGTGCTAGAGTGAAATTTCCCAGCATCAGATATTCAAGCCTCCCTGAAAGGTAGGAGTGGAAGAAGTCAAGAGCCGTCCCTGCAACTCCCTCCTCCTGAAGACGCTGACACAGAATGCAATGGTCCACCGTGTCAAAAGCAGCACTCAAGTCGAGCAAAATCAGCAGACTGGGGGAACCAGAATCAGCCACTATGAGAAGGTCATTTAGAACCCTAACCAGGGAAGTCTCTGTGCTGTGGGAGGGTCTAAAGCCAGACTGGAACATCACATAAAGGTGATGAGACTGGAGGTGGTTGTGCAGCTGCTGGGTGACAACCTTTTCTAGGACCTTGGCCAGGAAGGGCAGGTTTGAGATGGGGCGGTAGTTTGAGAGAATGTCCGGGTCCAGGTTGTGCTTTTTTAGCACTGGTTTAATAGCAGCAAGTTTAAGAGGTGGGGGGACTTAAGCAGTGGACAGTGAGCAGTTTATTATCTGGGTCATGAAATGGATGGTGTTAAGGTCTATGACGCAGTTGCAAAAAAAGGACTCCTCCTGGCCCTGATTGGCTGTTTTTGTCAAGACGCGGTGTATTCTTGCAAATGCCATTAGGAATGCTTGGAAGAGCCAGAGGAACCTGATTTCTTCACAGAATATTTGTCTCATGTGCCACTGTCAGTGTCGGTAAATATGACAAAAAGTTATTTTTTATTTAAGTTACCTACTGTAGTTTTAATATAAAAATATATAAAAGTTTTAACTGTAAGAATACAAACAACATTGTATTAGAGGTGGATCAAATTGACCAAATTCCTTTATAAATTATTTCATGAAATGCTAACATTTCTTACATATCAGTCAGTAACCCACATAACTGAGCGTATGAGGAATGTGGCGTAGAAATTCTCCAAGTAAACACACACATGTCTGTAAAGATAATGTGTGAATCAGTTTGTTGCTTTTTCTTGGTCTCTTTTAAGACTTCTACTAGTACGCCGAGCTCCATCTGTTTCTCTTTTTCACTGTGTCTTTGTAGACAGAGCGACACAGTGAAGCCCGGCCAGAATAAATCTCTCTGTGCTGACTCTGCCCATGTCGGCTCCAGACACAGCCTGCTACCTTCATGCTTCTTTTTATTGTATATTTGAAACCCAAGTATCACTTTCTTCCGCCAGCTGAACTCTGTGTGCTTTCATCTGTCACGAAAGCCCTGTTTTTTTTTCTTTATGTGTATGTGTGTGCTATGAATGTACTTTTATTATGGTATTTTGGTATAATTGGCCAGTACAGTACTGTACAGTGTGTATGTGAGTGCTCAAGCATGTACACTGCATGTGTGAGTTGGGTATCATTAACTTTTAATTATATATATGTGTGTGTGTGTGTGTGTGTGTGTGTGTGTGTTTGTGAGGGGAGAGAGAGGAAGGAAGGGAGTTGAGCGTCCTGTTCTCAGGCTGCAGAAACACTTTACTGGAATGTTAATTGGTATGACTGGTCTGCCTCACAGATAACACACAAGGTCCCTTTTAATAAACCAAAGATCAGGATGTCCCACTGCCTCGCCCCACTGAGACTGAGGAGAGGAAGAGGGTCTGTGTGTGTGTGTGTGTGTGTGAGAGAGAGAGAGAGAGTGAGTGAGAGGAGGCATGGGGTGGGGTGTTTGCCGGAATCTGTCCTTTTCCTTTCCTGCCTCTCACCCACACATCTCGTCAGCTCATAACAAATAGAAAAACAGAAATATTGCAGCGCGTGAGGTGATTCACGGGGAGACTCAAGGCGCATGTATTATTAAGACTGGAGCGGCAAGGTTTTGAAGTTATGCTAATGAGGAGCCTCTCTACAAATCTAACCGTCATTTGAATCATTTCTCTGCCCGACCCTCCCTCCTCTTCTCCCCACTCTCATCAGCTCTTTTGCTTTTCCACCTTCTATCCATTCTACAAGAGTCACACATTCAAGGACGCGGTGTTGGCATGAAGCCGTGCACATGCTGTTTAAGGGAGGTGATGGTAGATTAGACAGCAGCTACAGAAAGCTCTACACAGACCTCTGACCGGAGGCTTTTCCACCCACATGCAACCTATAATAAAGAGCTCATTTTATGCTCACCTACTCAACTCTGACATATATACATCTCCCTAGAAAACACATGTAAGATGTAGAGATCTGTATGGATGCACTGTATGTACACATACATACAACCCCCTCACAATCATCTCTTTGCAATGAAACAGAACAGGATCTAATTATAAAAACACAAATGATGAATATTTATAATTCTGAGTAGTATCTATCATAAAATCAAAACACATTTAATCAGGGCAACTTGTAGAGGAATGATTTGCATCTGTGTGATGTGTTGCATGTCTGTTCGCGTGTATTAATATTTAACTGATAACCCAGTGGACGCCAAGTAAAGACTGAGTTCATGATGCTATTCAGTGTTTATACCTCAGTCTCTTATTACACTAAAACACTCCAGGATAATGCAACTACTGTTACTACTGAATTTTTCATACATATTTCTGTTAAAATCGATTCAGGTTAAGAGTGTCAGACAAACTGCATCATATTCAGCACATCAGAAAAGGTTGACTGGCGGATATCTTATCTTAAAAAAGTTAAGTAAGCCAACAAGTCAGAATGTGCAGTGGACCTAGCACATTCAGCACCCTAAGCCAAGCATAAAAAAATTCCAATGTTTTTTTCTTTTAGCATTTTTTTCTCTTCTTTTTTGCAAACTTAAAATATGCATATAACAGGTGGGTTTTTGGATGAAACATTTGTACTGTCTGGACCTGTGTTAGTGTCCCAGTCTTACCGGGACAATGGTTTGCAAGGTCACAGCTTAAAATAAAAACAGCTATCACACAATCCTACATAATGTATTGTGTGCACAGGAACAAACATACCAATCACACACACAGCCAGCTTCCCGGGCTTCAACAGCGAGGTTGTAGTCTCGTCATGGCGGTTCCTATATCATCACACTTAAGACTGTGTAAGTCTCTCTGCAGAGGCAGAATACAATGAGTTGAAATAACAACAAAACAAATCGTGTTTGGACTCTGCAACCTTCCAGTGCTTCCAGTGTCAATAAGCTCTCCCACATTAGATTTGGTGAGCTCCACAAGTTATTTTGGAGCACCAGCACTCTGACTCCTGTATTGATTTATGTGAAAGAGGCCCGGGGATTAGACTGTTGTAGACGCAGTGTAAACTTGAGGCGCTGGATGAGGCGTGCCTTGATTGTAAGTAATAAGTAAAAGCTTATTCAGAGATGCTGAGATGAATTTTGTGTGTTTGAGAGTGTGTGTGTGTGTGTGTGTGTGTGTGTGTGTGTGTGTGTGTGTGTGTGTGTGTGTGCTCACATATTCGTTATCTCTAACACTGTGTCTTTATCTTTATTTTTGTGAGACTGATATGCAGTATTTATTGTAGTTTCCCCCAACTTGTCTTAAATGGCTTCTAATCTCAGCTGCAGAGAATTCCACTGTCCCATGATATGTCAGCTGAATGCAGTTTCAGCTGCTTTCCCACAAAACTAATCATGAAATTCTTTGGAAGGCTGTTTTGAATATTGAGGACAAACTATGCAATTTCAATTCATAAGCATCAAATTTTAAAACCCTCTTTAAAATTATATCGCTTTAAACCATTCCAGATGTCCATATAACATCAGATGCCCATAAAACAGAGGGTTAAAGGGCCAGTGTGTAAAATGGGTTGAAAACATTGACATCAGTGGTCAAATTCTAGATTGCAGGGCTCACTCGCTCACCCCTCCCATCGGGTAAATGACGGTGGCCTCGTAGGGACAAAAAGCCTTGCGCACGAGTTTTTCAGGAGTAGGTCTATCTAGCGACGAGGTGAATGTTTATTTAGAAATCTAAGCCATGTTACGATAT